>NC_089721.1:68537049-68864635 GCF_031753505.1 Anomalospiza imberbis
TGTATTACTTCAGAGATTATCAGGAATATTTTTTTTACATAAGAGCAGTCATACCAATTAGAAACAGTAATCTGAATAACAGATCTGAACAAAAAATTATTTTATTGATAATCAGATGCAAAGACCTGAAAGAAAAAAGTGTAATGAAAAGGATCAACAGTAACAGTGCACTGATATGAACCATGGCTGTTAGCCAGCAGCACTCCTACTGCAAAGCATCTTGATGACAGAGATACATTTCAAAACTCTTGAACTTTCACATTTTGTCTGTGCTGCCCTGATGAATGCAAATGGCTGCATTAAGATCTCAGGGCCACATGGGACACAATGGTGTGAAGCTCACTCTGGCACAGCTGAGGGTGAAAATGTTCATTAATTTTGACACGTCCATGCAAGTTGTGTCAAGCATGGGGACATTCCTCCTTTCAGTGACAGGAAGGAAATTAGTAACCAACTTGCTCTTCTCATTCTCTACCTCCAGACGAAGATATCAGAAGCCCATCTGTCATTTTGTTCTTTTGGAATGACAGTCAGAACACTGTGTGCTGATCAGCTCTGTTAAAAGCTAAACCATGTCTTTAAGGCATAGCTGAGCCCTGGGAGTTCAATGTGATAGATGTTTGCTGTTCTGGACTGCACACAATGCAGCAGGCACAATCCTGGCACTCACTGAGAAGAATAGCTGCTTTGCTTTGGCCCTAGGTAATTTGCATAGCCCTTCTGCACAGCAACAATGGGACAAGAATCTTCCAGGAACCACAGGAAACCTCTTACCACAGTGCAGTGAGGTGACAAGTTAGAAGCATGCAAAAACACAACTATGCTTTATTTTCAAAATACAAATTGATTTAGACCCATTAAAAGGATTTAAAATCTGGTGGTTGCTAAATTTTCCAGAATATAGGACACTGTAAATAAATTCCTTTGCTGAAGGAATTCATACTTGCATGACCATGCAGATGGGATGCAGATGCTCAGCCTTGCATGGCAGGCCCAGCAGCTTCTTGCCACCTACAGAAATCCAGAGCCGAAGGACTAACTCTGCTGTGACTGGACTTTGTCTCAGCCTCAGACGTGACAAAGATCACTAGTCTCATTTTCCATCCCATTTGCCTCACCTGCAGGACCTATTCAACTAGGCATTTTTGAAGACACGTAATGAAATAGATTTTCCACACCAAACTCAAGCAGAAGAAAAAGGAGTCTTGTCTCTTAATCAAGAGTCAGAATTGAACGTCCTTGGCAAATGCTTTATCTGTTCAATAAGATTTCAATGCACAAATTAGTACTGCTCTATCTCTTCAAATGCAGCTTGATGAGGGTCTCTTGCACCCCTCTAACTGAATCTGTTCCACTTTGCACCAGGTAAATAATAGCCCATAAGGTAACAGTAAAAGGAAGACCATACAGCTTGGTGTTTCCAGCACTTAGCTGGGTAGAAAGGAGAGTGTCACAGGCCCTGCATAAATAAAAAGCTATGAAAGTACCCTGACCAAGCAGCAAAGTCTTCCCAAACACCCAGCCTCCTCTGGCCCAAGCAATCTTTAGTTGAGGGCTTTAGTTTGGAAGGAATCCAGAATCTCCACACACTACAGACACATGAAGGCAAAACTTATTTGAAGTACCTCACAGCCTAATGGCTATGGGCCAGAAACACTGCCAGACACAGAGGAGAGTGATTTCTATCCCTTCAGAAACACAAGACATTGCGTCCAGTAACACCAGGTCCCATTTAGGCGCCCTGAGCACCAAGGCCATCATACTTTGGGCAGCTCAGCTTACTTAGCAGCTGCTCCACTCTTTTTTTTTCTCAGTCTACATTGTTCCCTCATACATCATCCAGCCCCACCATCTCACAGATGGCAGCCTTGGTACCACTTGACTACTCTCTGCACTGACTCAGCACACAAATGTGACTTTTCGGGGAAGTGGGGATAGATTCTCACTTGGCTTATGATCAAGCTCAGTGCCAAGAGCTCTCACCAGTAGTAGAGTTGGCACAAAGTACATATTAGGAGTGTGCAGTCCAGAGGATACACCTCTGGCAGTGAAACGGTAAGCATAAGGCTACATGAAGTTGCTGCATTTTGTTTTGCAGTACCTGTCACCTCTGGTCTGCTGCACTGAGGAGGTAAGTTGGAGCTTAGTGGAATAAAGCACTTTGCAGAAAATTAGAAGTTAGTGCTTGGTAGGTTTTTTTCCTAAAGATTTGTCATTTTCATCTCTGGATTATTTTAAGCAGTTTTCTGCCTTTGGCTTAACTATTCTTATTTTACGAGTGACAAGCATTAGTCTGTGCATTTCAATAGGAAAGATTATGCATAAATTTGAGGTACCATTATAGGACTCAGACAGTGCCTGGATTGCTCAGGGCTCTGTCAGCACCACCACTTATTACACTACCTGTGTAGACAGGAACTAGCAAGATCCTTCCACAAATTCTCTCCTGCTCCTACCATACAAAGGGGACCTCCAGCCGGCTCAGAGGAAGAAACAAGTTCATATTCCCACAGAACAGACTTTCAAGAACCTGCAGAAGGCTGTGCAAACCTGTATCAGCTCATTTTGAAATAAGATGAAGCAGTTGTGCTTTTTTTTTTCTTTTTGATACAATGTTTCCTATAGAAGACTCAGTTAATTTACTGTGCCACATCCACAAAAGACTTTCAGTGGCATCACTGTCCCTAAATTACTCTAACATAACAGTCAACTGGTAGACATGATGACATCCAAAAACAATACAGGAGAGCCATGACTGTCTTGGTTACTTGCATTCCATAGGGCTTTGACAATCAAAAGGTTTTGAAATAACACAACAAGGGAAAACATGCTTAAACGCAACAAGATGGGCAATACTACTAAAGATAAAGTAGACAGTCTTGTTTTATGAGATGCTAATTTATTATTACTAAGGTTTTGGGGAAACAGGGTGGAGAATTCTCAAACTACTGAGAAATTAGAAATCTCTCTAAATATGGCCATGCTAGAGTCTTCTGTTTTAACTAATTGCAGATATAAATGAGACCCAGAGGGAGAAGGAATATATATTCTATCATTATGTTTCACTACAGACTTGGCAAACATGTTGTCTCTGTAAAACAAAGAAACAGCCAGTTTATCTGGATGGCCTGGCTTCATTTTAGGAGAACCAAGCATTATTTCTTCTACTTAATTTAGTCCTGGGAATTACTGGGGGAAAAGGGGAATAAAAAAAGAACAGAAAAAGGAAAAAAAAATGAAAGAGAAAGAAAGGAGAATTTTTTTAAAAATATGGGTGGGGGTAGTTGTAGCGAGCGCAGATCTCCAGGACGGTTTGGATGGATGAGAGATCTCTGAAGTCAGGTCTTAGAAAATGTGGTTTATTAAAAGGGGGAAAGGCCCTGCTTGGAGTTGCCAGGCGCAACTTGTGGCAGGCCCAGGGAGAGAGGAAGAAGGAGAGAGAGAGAGCGAGGGTTCCAGGTGAGGGTCCCAGGGGAAGGTCCAAGAGAGTGTCCGGTCCCTCGGGCACACCTTATCAGGGGGCTTCAAGGAACAGGACTTGGGCCAATGGGGTCACAGATATCTGATACTTCAGGGGAGGGTCACAGGTGTGGGATGAACCATACATTGGGGGTGAGACAGAGCATTCCATTTGACCTTTGGACCTATCTGCAGGTAAAGGGCATTGTTTAATCAGAAGGGGGGATTGCTTTCAGCCTGGCTATACTATTGTTTTCTAGTTATTCAGTAGTCAAGGTTTGTTATTTCAAATCTAGTTCTCATCTCAATGTCTGTATTTTCCAAATCTTTTGCCAGGCAATCATATTTATAAGGTTTTCCTATTTCATCTTCCCCAACAGGTAGTAGAAATGTAGAGTCTGTCCCTACATGAGTTAGTGGAAAGAATTCCAGTTAGAATATGCTCCTGCACAAATCCTGTCTTTGAAGAACATCACTTTTTCTGCAGTTCAGGAGCTGTTTGCTTTTCTCACTCAGAAAGATAGCACTTAATGGGGTAGCTACAGTACACCACAGATTAATAGGCATCTGGTACTATTCCCAGGTTTCTAAGGCAAATAGCAATATTCAGTCTTTAAATATTGTAAGTAAAGGAAGTGATTTTTTTAAAATATCAACTAGGAATACTTCAAGGTTTTTGATGAAATATAATTATAATCAATAAGACTAAGAAATAAGTCATCACCTTGTTTAAAAAAAAATTCAACTGTTTAGACCATTCTGGTTTTATGTCATGCAAAATATGCTTATCTACTATTACAAAACTTTTATTAACTTCTTTATTTGGTAGTAAAAAAATTACATGCCTTTTGACTGTAATCCAGTCATTTATCTAGGACTAAAGTAGGGAAATGTCAGAGGTAGAAATTATTTATGTACTTAGTTAATTTAATGGAAATATGCTGAGAAAAATTAAAGCCTTCTACAAGTCTTGAGATAGAGATTATCATTGTTTTTAAATAAAACTTGTCAGAGTAGAGTTCTACTCTAAAAAATTACTCTTTACTGTCATTCAAACTCCTGAAGCGGACTTGCTCGATTTATAAGCTAAATAATTTAACATCATTAAAAAACAGATAAGCAAGTACCATACTTTAAAGCCAGTCTTTTGTCACCACTTAGTAACTGTTCTTCAGGCCACCATGTTCACTTTTTCCTTCAGCAATTTTGGCAGGGGCTGGTGGGGGTGGGGAGGGGGGGGACAGGGACAACGATAACAACACAAAAAAGAAGCAAAAAAGACGCAAAACGAGTATGTTCAGAAAAATTCAGGAAATCACAGGCAGGTTGCGACAGCACCTCCTGCTGTGCTGGGAGGCCTCTTCAGGGCAGGACAAAGTAGGTGGGTGGGTCTCCTTGTGGGAAGAACCGTTCCTGGCATGGAACATTGTTCACTGCTGCCGCTTAGAGGTTACAGGCTGCCAGATTCCCCTTTTCCTTAACAATATCTGGTGCCTGCTACCTGCCATGTTAGCCAGCTGTGCTGCATCTTCCTCAGGTAGTCTACCAAAAGCCTGAAGTCTTGTCACCAAGGGTGGAGTGTTTACAGTAATGTAAAAGTTCAACCATTTTAAATTCATTTGAAGAGAAGTAATTCAGACATATCTCAAACATCTTTAATTGGTACTGCTAATTTTTTTCACTGTCCACTATCAAAAGATAGAGAATTTATAAGAGGGTCTTAATCTAAGTATTTTTACCTGTTTAGAGAAACAGTGGGGAAAAAACCATAAAATTGAAAATGCCTACATAGAAAAATGGATGGTATCAATTTGTAAAACAGCCTCTGAAAGCATTTCAGCTGTAAGAACAACTGACTTGAAAACTGGTGCTATCACCATGCTGTGAAGATGACTTCATGGCAAGTGTTGAAGCAGCTGATGTTCTTCATCTCACCACAGCCTGGGAGCAGAAACTTTAACAACCACAACATACTGAACTAATTCTCGTATTAACTTATTATTCTTCTTCCCAGAAAATGTTTTCTCAGAGATGCCTATAATTTAGTCTATCATTACAATAACAAACGCTGGGGGGTTTTTTTGGTGTTTTTTTTTTTTGTTTGTTTTTTGTTTTTTTTTTTCTTTTTTTTGATGATGATGGTGATGGTTGGCTGTTTTGGATCAATTTTATTTTTCCTCCACAAGTATCTTATTTGTATCTGTTTTGCAAAGGGATAAAACTTTTTGATGACTTCTTAATTCAATGCCTACAGCACCTGCTTGTCTATGCCTGTATACCCAGAGGTCCTGTAGGCTCACTCCTCTGTGCATTTTATTTTTGGTTTTAAATTCTAATAAAAGATGTAATCCATGTAGACACACTCTAGTTAGAGCACAGACTGACAAGATACCTGAATGGCCAGCAGAACCAGCTGTGGGGAGGACAGTGGAAATCAGAGAATCAGTAGGATTTTTGCATTGTTTAAAGCATAAGTGTACTTTTAAGATACATTCTGGTCGAAAGATGTATGAATCCTGCAATTAAAACCATCTTCCATGACAGCAGATTACAAGATGGTTCAAGATGGTCCACTTCAGCCAGTATGGCCCTTTAATATGACTACTGCAAGAGGAAAATGACAAAGGTATATGATGTTAAGTCAGGCATATGCAAGGAATTACTGCTGATAACTGAGTTTAACTCACATATTTTCCAATTTTCCAGCCATTAGTGACTTTCCCTTCCCTCAATCCCTCCATGCAGAACAGTATGTAAACAGAGAAAAGGTGAAGGATCTACCATGATAGATTAGTGTTTCTTAAACAGCAATTATTTCCAGGAATACCTATTCCTCTTTTATTAGATGGTTAACACAAGGTATTTACTATTTACACATCTTTAAAAAGGTTTCACATCTTAAAAGTACAGGTCTTAAAACAAGACCCACAAAACCATACAATGGTCTTTAAACAACAAAAAACTTATTAAAAGAGAAAAAAAAAGTGCAATTGCATAATGGTGAATGTAAGGGAGCAACCAAATGCAAGAGTTTTAAACCCTATGCAGAAAATGAGGAAACTGATGGAAGAATAATATGCTTAAGGGTAAATGAACTCTGGTGTTTTCACACAGCAGCAACATGATATACACCGAGGCAAAACAGATGGGTTCTGGCAAAGATCTTGAAGCTGATAATGCCAAATGTTAAATGGGGAGATTTCTTCCAAGAAACCAGAAGGAAATATGTCTTGATTAATGCAATGAACTCTTGCATGAATCTGTCTTAAAGATGTAAGGAATTAAAAAGATCCCACTTTTAGTATCAGATTATTACAATTAAATTTTTTAGACATAACACAGAAATAAAGAGAACACATAGTGGAACTCCATAAGTACCAAGTGGTGTGCATATGTGGGCATGGCCTTGTGTCCACTGTGACTGTCTACAACCAAACTGGACAGGAGATAGACAGCACTAAGAAAGCAAGTCTCAGTTATGGGTCATAGTCTGTCTGCAATGTGTATACTGTCCCCAGACATTCCTCCTTTATTTCCAGCTAAGTCAATCACTGCATTTTTTGCTGATCCCACTTTTTCCCTCAGTTCTGCACTCAGAAACAAACTCAAAGTCATTGTGTACTTTTTTTTGCTTTGAAGTAAAGTAAGTTGGTGGAGTCAGTGGGAAAGCAAAACACTGCATGCTCTTGGGAGATCCTGCTGTCAGCAGCAAAGGGCAAAGCTGATTCTTCTGTACCTTAAACCAAGAGTTACTAAGGTGCAACTGCACCTATCTGCATGCATCTATTTCCAAGGTAATGGAAAATAAAGTTACACAGTAATACATATCAATACCAAGGAAATGGGTCTTCTGTCTTCTAAGAACAGAAAATAAAACAATCATTACCACCTCTTCTGTCCTAGCACTCAAAATGGTGGTTTACTCTCCAACTTCTGCTAAGTAAGGTGAGAGGTGTTGGCTGGTCACAAGGGACAGGCATTTCACCTCGGGAAAATGGCTTTAAAACAAATGTCCCATAATTGCTGGCACAGCCTGTCTTCTGAGCAAGTAGAAGACAAAAAATTTATTTGCAGCCTGTATACTTCCATTATTTTCTTGGCAATAAAAAAATTACTACAAGCTATAGTAAGATGCTGGCAATAATTTGAGCACTTTGGATAACCTAAAGAAGGCAAAAAAGTGAGTATCAAACAAAACAAAAAGCATACATTAAAAAAAAAAACCGAATCAAGAAAAAATCCACTATTATTTCAGAAACTTTCAAAAATTTACTTCTCTGCCTCCACACAGCCACAGAGAACCATGGCAGACTGGGACAGATATGGCACTTCATCCAGCCAGTTTCCTTACTGGGAAAAAACAGGCCACTCCTTGATGTAGCCTAAGCCATTGAAACAATCTTTCATACTCCACATAACCTGCTTTTTCCGTCCTTCCATTTAGGCTATTCTAGAATTTGTTTTCAATTAACATTAAAGACACGCCTTAACAGTAAAATTTATGCTCTATCTCTGGTAGGAAAACAGTGACAACTATAGTATAACCTTAACTGATGCCTACTTAATGAAGAGAGGCATTTATCAGCTTGTGGTAAGGAAAACTAACAGCTAGTCACTGCAAATTACTGCAGTAATAAATGATGTATGCAGACTCAAAAATGCAAATAAACTGCCTGGTACATATCGAGCTAAAGCAACTGTAATTAAAGTACACAATCAAAGCATCAGATCAGATTCATGTAAGCACACATTCTTTTTGCTGTTCTGTTTATTAGCACCTTCTCTAGCTATGACTTATTTTCATTGCTTCCTGAAATCCTCTTGATTGGAATATGTATGTGCCAGATTCTAAGTATTAGTTCCCCTTAATAACCCAAAAAATTGACAAGGGTTGTACCAGACTTTTTTCCTCTCCCTGTTTTATTGTACCATTAATTATTCAATCACAAATCTGTTGTATATTTCATTCAGGTTGGGTTTTTGGCAGTAACTGCGACTTCTTTAGAAACAGTTCACTACAGTTTAAATTCATTATCTGCTGCTAATTAAATTGATCTGTTTTACTGTCACAAAATAAAATCCTGTTACAGAAACTAATGAGCTCCAATCTTCAGTAACTGAGAGAACATGTTTACAAGCAGGAACATTTAATGCCATTGCCAATCAGATGCTGGAATTAAGTACATTTTCTAGATGTGTACGTTTAAGTCTAAATAGTTTAAAGCAGTGAAATGCACTGTTTCATCTTTATAAATAATCTGTTGCTTCTCCCTGGGGGCAGTATTTGTTAGTTCACAAAAAAATAATAAGATACTCAAATAGGTGAATTCATTTAAAAAAAAATCATTAACCCAATTGTAATATGTAGTTTATTTAGGCTACTTTGGGCAGTACATAATATTATAGTTATGAAAATGGTTTCTAACACTTTTTGTTTATTTGCATCTGTTGATTTACTAATATTTTGCTGACTGTGCTCCCCTCTAATTCCACCTAAGTTTTTGAGTAGGTGTAAATACTTAAAGGTTAATCCCAATTAGACCTGCCTGGCAATGGCACTAAGTGTTCCTGCTTGTAAACACATCCTCTCAGTTACTGAAGATTGCAACTCACTAGTGTCTGCAACACAATATTCTTTTGTGACAATAAGCCAGATTGTTTTAATTAGCAACAGGTAGTGAATTTAAACAGTAGTGAACTGTCATTAGGAAGTCTAAATTATTGCCAAAAAAGGTAACCTGAACAAAATATGCAACAGCTTTATGATGAATAGATACAGAAGTAAAGAATCATAGAACGAATCAGTTCAGAAGGGACCACAGTGGGTCACTTGGTCCAACCTTCCAGCTCAAGCAAGGTCAACCTACAGTACATAGCACAGGACTGTGTCCAGAGAGCTCTGGAATATCCCCAGTGAAGGGAGACTCCACAACCTCTCTGAGAAACCTGTTCCACTGGACAAAAAACCTCCTCCTCATGTTCTGGTGGAACTTCTATACATCAGTTTCTGTCCCTTCCCTCTTGTCCTATTGCTCAGCACCAAGAAGAGCCTGGATCCATTCTCCTGGCACCCTCCCTTTGGACACTTATAGGCATTGATGAGGCTGAGGAGGCCCAGTTTCCCCAGCCTTTCCCTGCTGGACAGATGCTCCAATTCTTTGATCAACTTTGTAGCTCCAGTTAGTGGTAGAAGAAAACAGGGAGGGCAAAAAATCCCCTTCTCAATTTTCAAGTTATTGAGGGCAGTAATCTAATGTTTAGAACCTGGCACAGACATATGGGAGCAATGAAATTCCGTCATAGCTAGAGAAGGTGCTGATAAACTGAATAGTAAACAGCCATGAAATAATGTGTGCTTACATGAATCTGATAGTCTGATTATGTGCTTTAACATCAGGGCCATACAGGTGCTCCCCAGAGTACCAGAGTATTCTGCCTCATGCTATGCATTCAAGTCTGAGTCAAACACTGGGTAATCTGGTTGTGATGTGTGCTGAGCTTCCCAATGGAGTGCAGGACTAGTGGTGGACCATGATGACCTCTGTCAGTAAATGCAGTAGTTTAGGAGCCTGATTTCAAGTATGTAAAACATGGGAACTTAAACCAGTTTACTTAACCACTGACAACCAACCACTGCTAGTTGTATTGTACTTCATGTTGAGGAAGCTGTTATCTTAGGAGAAGCAATGCCTAAGTATCTGCTATTACTAATGGAGTCACACCTTTTCAAGCTAAGCAACAGTAAAGAGTGACTCCTACAGCTGGAGATTTGATCAATCTGGTTCTCTGCTTGGATCAGTCTATCAGCATGGCCCTGAGCACCAGCTGGATGGGTATTCTATGAATGCCTTATGAAGGAAGTTTTGGATGTTTTCCTAAATGGAGAAAATAAAATACTGGCTTAATTTTTCTAAATCAAAATAAGGTACAGGAAAAATCAATAGGATACCAATTTGCTATCATGTGGAAGTGAATTCACCCCTCCCCCCTTACCAAAAAAAAAACCCAAAAAATGCTCAAAATCCCTTGGGTATCTTAGGGCTTAAAAGTGTGTAGTTAGAAGACTAGAGTGAAACCAAAACATGGTCCATTGGAAAGGTCAGCTGTTCCTTCAGGACCTTCTCTGAAAAAAGTCAGAGACATTGTTTTCATTCTATTATTGTTAGTTCCTAGGGAGGATAGCCTTCATCACAGGGTAAGAATGAGACTTAAGTAGTCCTCCTGGTTGGTCTGGGTTTTTTAAGGAAACCAGGAGGGAAGGGGATTAAAACAAATATAGTTGCCCAAATACAGTATGTCCAGAACAGATGCTTTTGTTTCTATGGTAACCATGACACCATACATGCAAATTTTAACAACACTTAAAACATTTTTGTGCAAGTTATCAGGAAAGATTGAACGCCTTCATTACGTGTTCAGAAGTTTCCATTAGCTCTTAAATCTTCAAACTTCAATCTCTGAGAACAATTCTTCTATTGTGCACAACAGAATGAGTACAGTGACAAATTGTTTTAGAAATTATTTAATATACAAATGCACACACTGCTTCTTAAAACAACCATGGTACAAAATCTTACCAAATCTCACTTGACTGCATGGATGTAAATAATTATTTTAGGTTCATTTACACTAGGAAGTCAATTTCTCCAGTAGTGCTTCTATTCCTTTTACATTTTTATTCCGCTTAAGTTTAGGAATGAGCTTTTTTAATCCTTTTTTAACTGTGCTTGCCACCTCTTCATCAGTGCTTTGGAGAAGGCTGCAAGGAAAGGAAAAAAAATGAAGGCTATCAAAGGTCAGCACGCAGGTTATAGAAAAAGAAGCTGTCCATGATGGGAAACAGTAACAATATAAGAAGAATATAGTTCAAGCCAGATGCTATCACCTCCTACTATAAAAAAAGATGCTAAACATTCCATAAAATATGAAACACCAAATCAGAACACAGCCAACAGAGGATAAATCAGTCTGCAAGAAACTGCTGACCCCTATTCAATGCACATTCAAATATGGAGTCAGACCAAGTTGTTCTGGGTTTCACCCAGGCTGAGCTTCAAACCTGCCAGGCTGGGGACAGCCACAACTCCCTGGCCCCCAGCCCCACTGCTGCACCATCCTCATGGGAAAAAGATTTTTCCTTATCTCCAGCATAAGCCTCTTGTGTTTAAGCTTGTGCCACTGCCTCTTGCTCTCTACTCATACATTGCTGTGAAGGGACCAGCTCTCCATCCATCCCGTTGGTGCCAGGGATGCACTCAGGAGCCCACAAGCTATCTCTTTTCCCAGCTGAAAGAGACTTGCCCCCACAGCCTCTCCTTCCAAGCCAAGAGACCCAGCCCATGACTATGCCAGTCACCTTCCATTGAATTCACTCCAGTTTTTGGTGTCTTTCTTGTAATGTGGGTCCCAAAATTGGATGCAGTGAAGTACATCTAATATAAATCAAGCACCTTCACTATTGTACTTTCATACTACAGTTAGTGAAGAATGATGAAGCCTTACCACTTCTGTTCTCCTTTTAGATACTACTTTTGGAAACCAAATCAGATTTCCCAGATAAATTCTCTTCCTCAGAAAAAAAGAAATTCATCATAAGCTGTAAAATACTATCAGCTTAGTAGTGACTGTCCTTTTCCCTTTCTTCAGTTAACAGTGAAATGTTCTTGGATTGAAGTTTAAGATCTGCTGAGTTAATGACATACCTAATTTGCTACTTCAAAATTATGAGTGAACACTGGCTAGAAAAGTGCCTTCTACAGCCAGTTTGTGCAAACCAGATCAGAACTACAAGTTTGATGTACAAATAAACTAAGACTAGAAAAAAATAATAAGACCCACGTGCTGGTATGAAGCAGGCTGCAAGATACTACAAGTCCTTACAATCCCTAGGATTCTTCCAAGGGGCTCCCAAATTTACATTGACCTAAAAGCTTATTTCTTACTTACTTTTTAAGCAATGGTTAGACGTGGCAAACTGAACTGAGTAAGACATAAAGGAATTAACGTAGCTTAAGATCAGATTTAAATTTTGTCTCCTTTAGGGCACCAAATCCTGTGCTGGGTGGCAACACTATAGGCAGAAAAGCACTGAATGTCCATCTGACAACACCACAACTTTCAGCTACTTAATTCCCAGATTTATTTCTATGACTATGACTTTGCAACAACCTTTAGCAGCAAATTGTGTCACACTTTTAGCTGTAACGGTACCATTTAATCAAGAGGCCTTCTTTAAAACTGAATTCAGCTGAGGGTGATATTTTCTCATCTCTTCTATGACTCATGTGCCTGTGATAAAAGCAAGAAAATCCAGAATCCTGGAAAAGGAGATGCTGAACACATTGTTAATTAACATGGAGAGGTATGTATGTTTCACTCACCGAAAGAGACAAGGACCATATAACGTAGCAAGCCACTCTGGACTGCACTTTACTTATCTCTAAAAATGAATGCCAACTTCTGACATCTATACATGTGACATTGCTTTCAAATGCATAGTAACCACAGGTACATCTGGACAACATTCTTAATACAGAACATCCGTGTGTTTAACACAGCCAAAAGACCAACATAGTGACAGAGTGGGGTATTTTTAAATTACTATTCTGTAAGTTCTTACAAGGTCTAGAAAGCTGGTACCTATGTATTTTGTGAATGTAAAACCTAACTTCCACAGATTACATAAATAAAGGAAGTCAGTAACACATTTGGTGAAGTACATTCTTATCCATGCTCTACCCTGATGCTACACGTCATTTACAAATTTAAAAATATATAGAAAAGTCATATATAGGAATTTAAATAGGCAAGCACTTATGACATTCATAGATAATGAATGTCACTTAATACACATGTGAGCATGCAGAGTCCTCTCATTACCTTTGGGCTCCTCAAGACAGTACTAAATCAGAACCAGGCCCCAGGTTTTTTATTACAATCAAAACCAAGTAGGGCAAGGAAAGGAGAAGGTCCAGAGGGTACGAGGTTACTGAGAAGCCAAGCACATGCACTGCTTATAATTGAGGAATAAGCTTAAAGGACTAAATAGCCAAAAATCTTCAAATGGACTTACTGAGTAATTCTGAGTTTCAGATCTGCACGTATGTGACAGATGTCCATCTGAGGATGGACTTGCTGCTGGCCAAAACTGGGCCAATGAGAGATGATGGTAATGCCTCTGTGATTATATATTTAAGAAGAAATTAAAAATGAAGTAGACACACAGTTTTTTTCCTACCCAAAGAAGAGGAGATGGTGAGAACATGTGAGGGAAACGACATGGCAGCACCAAGGTCAGTGGAGAAGGAGGGGAGGAGGTGCTTCAGGTGCTGGAGCCGAGATTCCTCTGCAGGCTGTGGTGCAGACCATGGTGAAGCAGCCCTGCCCCTGCAGCCCATGGGGATCCATGGGGGATGCAGAGATCTACCCACAGCCCATGGGGGAGGTGCCCATGCTGGAGCAGGTGGATGCCTGGAGGAGGCTGTGGTCCACTGGGAGACTCTAGGGAGAGAGGGGGCCCTTGCTTCCAGGCTGGAGCAGCCTGTCCTTGGAGGACTGCACCCCATGGAAGAGTGACCCATGCTACAACAGTTTTGGGAGGACTGTGTGCTTGTGCGAGTGGACCCATGCCCAGAAGTTCACGGAGAGCTGTCTCCTCTGGGAGGGACCCCACAGTCTCAAAGGGGAAGGATTCCTCCCCCTGAGCAGCAGAAGAAAGCCTCAGGTGACGAACTGATCAAACCCTCATGCCCTGACTCCCTGTGCTGTCTGTGGGAAGGACGGAAAAAAGTGGGGTTTTTTTTAAGGGCTTATTTTACTTCTTATTTTCCTCCACTGATTCTGTTAGTAATAAATTCACCTTTAAGTTAAACTTGTTTTCTACTTGGAGTGTTTTCACCCAGCCCTTAACTCATTAACCCTTTGATAATTTTTTTTTTCTCTCCTCTACCCAGCTGTGGCAGAAGAGGGTGAGTGAGTGGCTTTCATGGGTGCCTGGCATTTGGCCAGTGTCAAACCATGACAAGAAGTATCTGGGTTTTTTAAAGGTTTTTAAAAACTCAGCCATTACTTTATATTAAAAAAACCCTGCTGTTACTTTACAGCAGACTAAATTAATCACTGCTGTACAATTCAGGTAGTCATTTGACTTCAGTGCATGCAGTTAAACAAAAATGTGGTTAATTGCTATGTGATAGGGAGGTAAGCAAGTGTGACATGAAGTGGAACAAAGAATGCATCTTGTGCATTCAAGATAGCACATGTTGAATGTCATTTTGTTGGTAGAAATTTCAACTGATGTTCTCTCAGCTGTTCAAGAAATTAACAATGTAATCTAATCAGAAGTAGTCATGTGCCACACTTACCAACAAAGAATAATGGCGCCTCGATTTACTTCTGCCCAGGTCTTCAGATTCTCAATACCAACATGTTTCACCAGTGTTCTCCCAAAGCAAACTGCAAAATGGGGGAAAGAAGTAGGGGAAGAAAAAGATGAAAAAAACGAGACAATATTTTTCTGCAAAGAAGCCTGTTAAAAGTTCTCTGTAGTTTTGATTTAATCGAATAGTTTTCAGTCCCCCAAGTATTCACAAAGTTCTGCCCCCTCAAAATAATTGACTGTACAATGCAATGCAGACCTTTATAGATATTAGACTATTTCCAAGTACTGCATGGAATTTGTTAGACAACAGCAGCACTGTGTGACAGTTTACTATTATAAAGTATAAAAGGCAATTATTATCTTAGAGAAGGCATCTAATCCAAAGACAGAACTCGCAAGAATCACAGAATCATTCTGGTTGAACAGATCATGGTATCCAATATATTAAATGTATTTATATAAATATAAAACACCTCTGTTGAAAAATGCTACATTTGAAGCATCTGACTCTACAACTGAAGGAAAATAATTTGAACAGAAGTTACTTAAAATTTCAGAGCTAATCCTTAATTGATGCAAAAATGTCTTTTTCAGCCGTACTGATGCTCCAGGGCTCTATTTTTTCAGTGGCTTTGAAAGCCTAAGTTCACTTTAGACTCATTACATTAACCTAGGCTGACTTCAAGGCCCCAGCTGAATTTAAAGAACTGAACTGCATGGAAACTGTTCTTACAATTTGGCATGCTAAGCAAACTTACCAGTGAACAATGCAAAAAACCCCACCCAACCCCAACAATCATCAGCCTCCAAACACTGAAGCTATTTTTCACTGTCACTTTAGATCCTAATTCCACCTGAAGACAGGTCAGACTTTATGCAACTTGCTCCCCATGTGATAACAATTTTAATGACAATTTAATAAACTCAGAGTAACAATTCTGAATGGTACTTTTTGGAGGAAACCAATGGGGACACATGTGATTAAACTGGAAATTGTACAATTTTTACAGAAACAAATCCAGATTACTATCATCATTTCAGATAGGCAAGTCTCTGAAAGACACTCACAAAACTTTTCCTTTGGACATTTTCAATTATCTGCTTGAGAAGTGGGAAAACAGCCTACTTTTAGAAACATTTAATAAAACACAACTAACATTTTTAAAGGAAATACTGGCTACCTGAAAATAGCAAGAGGAAAATAAATAGTTTAGCAATATCTGATCATTCTACATAGATAAAAACTATTACACACGGAGAAGTTCCCTCAGATTACACTTTTCCGAACAGTTGCTATCATTTTTTGACCTTTTTGTATGAGAAAAAGTAATCACTATTAGGATAGAGTAATATACATAGAAGATTTTACAGTTATGTAATAACGTAAGTTTAAAAGCTAAATTAAGATGAGAACATCTGTGCCCAATATCTGCCTTATGGAACATAAACTAGTAAAGATGTCCTATTTTTGTGCATGAATTATTTTAGTAACAGTTATAAAGCATTAACTCAGCAGCACTAATGAACACAGTAAAGATTACAGCCAGGCTTACAAGCGCTAATGAAACAGGGGCTCCTGTAAGAAAGACTTTACTGTTTCTATTATTATCCTTAAACTACTATGTAATTTAGCAAAGCTATCAACACATTTTAAGCATAGAAATGAACTCCGCCCCAAATACACATTAAAGCACTGATAAAAAAACCCAACCACTGCTTGCATTGCAAAAAAAAGCAAACATATCCTTGGCATTCTGTTTGTATAGCAGCTCACAACAGCAAAAAGACAGAAACAATAACATTAAATTTTCCACACACTAGTATACTCAAAGAAACAACTGTAACCATTTTATTTGAGGTCAGATAGCAAACTACTCTGAAGTCAATCTAAACAAATAAAGCTGTATTTCCAACATACCTTCTTTTCCACTCTCTCTCATTTTTTCATCTTGCTCTATTAACCATTTCAAAACTAGATGGCCTGCCGGATGTTCTGCAATGTGAAGCTTTAAGGGGAATAGACAAACCAAACCAAGACAAAATTATTTAGTGATGTTGGTTCAAAATTCAGTTATGTCCGGCCATAAATATTTCTGCTTGATTTATTCACTCTGCCATCATACTGATTCACTGAGTCATGACCTATGCTAATATCAACAAGTTTGATGTAAGTTTCTGGTTACTCATTTAAATTGACCATTTTAACTCTTACCACCTTCCCAACATTTAAATTTCAATAATATAAATTATATCAATCAACATTTCATCCACCCTTCCAAGAAATTAATTCTTAATAAACAGTACTTTCTGGTCTAACTGTCTCTGCCAGAAGTTCCAGAACTTTTACATTTCCACACTTGAAAATCAGCTACAGTATGGTTCACAGAAAGTCACAGAAAGCATGTGTAGTTCACATTAAAGTTTCATAAAATATGTATCAAAGAATGCAAAACACAGAGCTAAAACAGCACAACTAAAATCTGGAGATATCTATCTTAAATACAGCATACATTGTGGTTTTTTGTTTTCTAGTCTATGGACATATATCTGACTGAGTTTAACAAAGTAGGAGAGGGGCACTCTGAAGAGAAGATCATACTGTGAAGACAAACAGCTCTTAATCTAAGATCTTTCCTTGCATGGAGATATGCATACCTGAAAAGTAAGAGCTCCCGTCCCTCTCAGCGTAAACAGTTCAGTGACCTATGAAACTTTGCTAAGTGCTTGACTGCACAGTGATAACATTAAACAAGAGACAGTGTAACATGCTTGTCAGCCACCTTCCCACTAAGTTTTTAAAGCAGTTCTGAAGATTGAAGATCATGAAGCACCTTGCCCTACAACTCATATGAAATGCTGGCTCAAGCCACCATCTCTCCAGATGCACTAATAATAAACTATGAAATCATCAAGTCAGAAAACAGGATCACATCTAATGTACTAGTGCTCTCAGGGCAGTACACTGATGACTTACATAAAGGAAAACAAGACCAGATTTCATTTTAGTAATGCAGAAGATCTGCAAGATCTCAGCACCTTGTCTTCTGTACATTACCTGTCCATCATGACCCCCTGGAACCAGCTCTTCAGCTGCTAACTTAGCAATTGCATCTAGTGTAGGCTGGATGTCACCAAGAGCTGTTCTTAAAACATGAGCAACCAAGACAAAAGTAGCTTTGTCTATCACTACTTCTTGGGTATGTTCTTGCACATATTCTAGCAAAGGCGAGGAAATGGCTTCCAGGAGCTCATGGCGACGGAGTTCAGTATTTTTCTTACTGATGAAAGAAACACCACGTTACTGCAAGAAGATTTGCAATGTATGCACATCAAGTAACAAGAAATTTCAGAATGTATGTGCTATTTGAGACATTTCAATTACTGCTAGATTCAAATACAGGTATTATTGCTCCCTCTGTTTCATGTACAATTAAACGCATGTTGAACACAGAATTTAAGAATGCATGGAATGAAAAAGTGTTTAAAGCTGACTGTCTCATTCCATTCATAAATGCATGGAATGAAAAAAGTGTTTTTTCTTGTAAGTAACATTTGCTATATCTTTTCATTTTGTTATCTCAACTATGGAGATGCATTTTTACACAGTTTATTAGTCATCTAGAATTGCTCCTTCGTCAAAAGCTGGTATGCATCAATGTCAATACCAGAGACTGAAATAATATGAACAATTTCCATTTTTATTGCTAGATTTTGAGATACACTTTTATGCTACCCAAACCACCAATAATGCATATTACAAAACTTCTTCTACACTGAATTTGATACATGAGCTTACACATAAAATATATCAAAATATTTGCCCTTCACAAAAGGGGCAAATATGTATTATTTATATATATTTACATTACTTAGATTTATTATGAAGAAAATTGAAATTAAAATCATGACAAAAAGTTGCATGACTTATTCTGGACTCTTAAGAAAAACCATATAACCTTCACATCTGAGTTACCTATAGGCATTTCCATCTCCCTGTTGCAGAAGTGCGATGATTTCTGGGACAAAATGTGCGGGATCTCTAGGACTTAGCAAGTACAACAAGACCTTTTTTCCATATTTGTTGTTTATTATATCAGGCAAAGAAGCCTTTATTTCCTGTGGGAGTAAACAAACCACAAAAAAACATTAATGAAATAACAGTTCTTGGTCACTATCAGTATTAGATCTGTGAAAAAGTACCAGGAGAAACTCTAAATGACAGAGACATACTATGACTTGTTGGTAATGTCTCCATCTTTTTGGAGTCCTCATGAAAGAGAGGGATTTTGTGCTGAAATCTGCCTGAATCCTTACACATGCCAAGCGCTCAATGTACAGTTCCAATTACATATGAAAGTTCAAAGCACCACACATGGACATAAGTCCAGGATTAAAATTCTGTGGACCTGATAGATGATGATAAAAAACTTTCCTCCAGAGGATTTAGAGAGCTCAAAACCCTCCTTACCTACAAATTCTCTGCCATACAGCCAACCCACATAAATTATGAATTTTGCAATACTATGAAAAAAAATTAAAACCAACAAAAATGCCCCCAAAACAAAACAAAACAAAAAACAAAAAAACCAAAAAACCCCCCAAAAAACAACAAAAAAACCCTTGCCTTTTCTCCCTCTAAAGCTCTTCTAGTTTTTTTACCTTCCTAAAGCTAAATTTTTTAATAGACAGAATGATAATCTCTATAAGGTAGTTTTGAAGTCTAACTGCTCTTTGAAATAATTTTAAGGATTGGTTTCCTCTACAGAATATGCTTCAGTGCTTGATTTTAAGATGCCTCTACCTCATCATCTGCTACTAGTTTTCATTTACTATCTAAAGAGCTGCTTTTGATCATAAGATTTTTTTTTCCTCTTCCTGCCATCCTTTCCCCATTCTTGAGCACACATAAGTCCTGACGGACCAATTTTGTATGTGCGAAGGCCATGTCTTGCTCTCCATTTTCTTTCCAGACTGATGTGGTAGGATGACCAAACAGTAAACATTCCAATACCTTTGATAATGGATTAATTCTTGATCTCAGATGATTCTGTAATTAAATGACATCTTGGAAGCTTAGCTAAAGATACAGTATCTGAACTAATAAACTCTCCAGAAAGCAGAGTGCATGTTACACAGTATAGGAACAGGACATATGTATCATACTAAGCTCAGATATGTCACAACTTATTTCCTTAGACCTTTCCCAGAAGCTGTTACATTCCAGACCTGGCTCTGAGAAACAAATCCAGCTGCAATCACAGCTAAAATCCTTGAGGAACAAAAGCCACCTCCACATGAAGATGCTTTCATCTCTCCAGACCCATTAGACAGGCACAGTCGAAGGGCCAAAGCCCTGTGATAGGGTACAAAATCCCAATTGCACTCTATACAAAGTTGCACAAGGGAAGAATTGTTCCTACTTTGCAAAACAAGCCTCATCAGAACCACTTTCTCCTCATATTCCTTCTCCACACACAGATGATTTGCCTCATCTTTACCTCCCTGCCACTTCCCCTAAACCCATCAGTCCTTACAGCTATAGCATGAGTACTACTGCAAGCAGATTACAACATGTACATAAGTGTAAATTTCTCTGCTGAGAGGATGCAAATAGCTTCGCTTGTAAAATCAATAAGATACCACCATCATTCTGAAGTTTTCCAGAGATTTAATCTCTAGAAATACTAGTAGAACTCAAACTTCTATGATAAAAGGCACTGACTTTAAAGAATCTCCAGTCACCCCTTATCCAGAATGAATGTGTACTAAAAAGGAAAATTTCAACAAGTACTGAAACTAGCTTAAAAATTAATTCAAATAAATAATTAAAATTATGTCTGAAAGTGCTAAGGTCTGCAAGGAAAAGAAAAAACTAATAATGTTACACAAATATAGTGAAACAGAAAAGATGGGAAGTATTTAAATAGTCTAAAAAAACAGACAGATTCCTACTTTCATCCTCCTATACACTGAAAAACACATTGACACTATTTAATATACTATTTAAGGAGAAATTCAATTACTTACTGATATAATTAACTGCTTCACAAGTTTAGTGTCATCAATGCAATCAAATGCTGCCAGCAAGACCAGATGAGAAAATTCACCCTGCAAAGATGAGATATCAGAAACCACATGCAGTCATTTTTTAATGACTATACTAACTGACTTAGAATCAGGATTTCTGAGGGTTTGTCTCAAACAACACAACATGAAGCACAAGCAAATTCTGACTACTATCATAGAATGAGAGAAGTCCAACATTTAGGTTTCTCTCCAAAAGCAAGGCTTTTTAAGAGAAATATGTTGATAAAACAAAGGTAAATCGGCCATTTCAAGTGGATATACTGCTTTATCACATTCAAGCTATTAACTTAATCCTACTGTATTACCAACATTTGAAATCGCAGTGTTTTCCCTACAGCAACATTTCATACAGACTTTATTGCTGATTTGCTTAGAAGTAAACTAAGTCACATTCAAGCTATTAACTTAATCCTACTGTATTACCAACATTTGAAATCGCAGTGTTTTCCCTACAGCAACATTTCATACAGACTTTATTGCTGATTTGCTTAGAAGTAAACTAAGTCACATACAATGATTTTGGAGATCATATCTCTGCAATGAGCCATACAGTCTTTACTGCATTGCTGGAGATCAAGTCTCCAGTACACTCAAAAGGGCACTACTGAATTCACCTGTATGTCAGTGAGGCTCGATATCAAAATGAAGCCAGATCTTCGGTGCTCCAGTGTTGTGTCAGCTATTACTTACCCACTGTCTCATATTTCCATATAATATATAATTTAAAAAATAACACAACTCATTTATTCTAGTGGAAAATTATAGAGAGAAACATTACCTAGACCAGGGGCCCTCGAAGTGGGTTTCACAAGACAACCCATTGTGGTGTAGAAAGAAAATATTTTTGGCACCATTAATAAAAAATAAGAATAGCCTCTGGTTATTTTTATCTCATCCTTTCAAATTTCCTATTTCTATTATAATGTACACTATTACAGTAGCAAAGGCACGTAATTTATACAAAGATATATATATATTGGGGATGCATGCCCAGGACGTGATCAAAATGCTTGAAGGCCACTGATTGAGACCACAATAACTATTAGCAAATAAAAAAGCCCAAAGCAACCAGGAAGGGAAGTTTAAAAAGCTCTTCTTTACAGCTACAGTTTTGCCCAACTCCATGAAATCTGGTTTCAACCGTTACTCTGCTGGTGTTGCAGTCTCCAAACACATATGTTATTCAATAAAAAATAAAACAGACTTTTCCCATTGTATGCCAGTGTATTTTGAAGCTTCCCGACTTGAAAAAAATATCGAGCATCTTCTAAGAAATACACATGTTCAGAGAGCTTTTTCAATGACATCTCCAGCATATCTTGATTATTCTTCCTCCTCTTTATATAGGCTGTTTTACTCCCAACCAAGGAGAATTAACCTATGAGCCACATGAAGATGCAATAGAAAGTTGGCATCAACAAAATAAAATGTAGAAAGAAAACTGAGGAATAATAATGAACTCAGCCATAACAAAGCATAGTACTACATGTAGTGCTCACAATGAAGCTTCTTGGCGTGTCTCTAAATATTCCCTACTGTTCAATTACTTTATATTATTTAATATATCGCTGCTATTTTAAGACTGGTTTTATTGAGATCTCAAAGTTGTTCCCAGTACCAAAGAACATTCAATCTAGCCTCTATCAAATCACTAGTTTCTGAGACTATGAAATAAATGGTTAATGAACACTCACCGTTGCTATTTTTTCAATATATGTCTTCATAGTTTTTACAATGACTTTCCTGTCCTATCCAAAAGGAAAGAGGAAACTCAAATGAGCCTAGAATACCAGTGATTCTGAATAATTAAACTGCTATTTACACCTTTCAAAAAGATGATCTTGAATTATCTTTGTAAGGCAAAGGCATCTATCAGAGACTCACACATATTCTGTTAATTTACACCCAGAATCAGTATGGAAAGTTAAACCTGAATTGTGACTTGATCCCAGAGAGATCCTGTGGTATATTTACAAGTCCAGATCATCAATGGGACATGTCAAAAAAACTTGGAAAAAACCACAGCAAACAAAAAACCTCAAACCATCACATATGTTCACTCATATTTTGTCCATTAATTAAAGAAGAATGCATTTCATCTCTGCATTTGCAAAGAAAGTTATTCAACAGAGCTAAAAACTCTAGCTTGGTTTAAACCCCTGTTATTAGCGCAATATTTGGTCAGAAAGTTCACTTCCTGTATTTTTGGCTTTTGGAATCACTGCTCAGTCTTCTTTAGATCCATTTTTGCGCCTAGATCCTAGGAACTTAATTTTTTTTTCTGCATTCTTTAACAAGTGGACTATTTTAATAAGTAATCCTTTTTATTTTTTAATATAGGAAAACATAGGAGGCATAACAGTATTTCCAAGATGTGATGACATATATTACACCAAAAGTATTTCTGGATACTGTATCAGCTGATGAAACTAAACCACACCTCCTATAACATTTTTCAAGTCTTAGCATTCCAAAGCCAAACATGATTTCACATTATGACTTCTTTACGGTCCTCTCCCTATAGTCAATTTCACTTATATTA
The DNA here is from genome assembly GCF_031753505.1 of Anomalospiza imberbis. NCBI lineage: Eukaryota > Metazoa > Chordata > Aves > Passeriformes > Viduidae > Anomalospiza > Anomalospiza imberbis. The sequence goes on from NC_089721.1 coordinate 68,560,518, forward strand.
AGAAATCCATGGGACAAATGCCAATAACCTTACAGTGGAAAAATTACTCCAAGTGTCACTGCCAAAACCTCTGCTAAAAATAAAAGGAGATGCTTATGCTAAAAAACTTCTATGAAAGCATCTGAGTCACAAAAAACAAAGTTTAAGTTTGCCAAAAGATAAAGAGGGGCCAGTTTTTAACCTTGCTCTCTAATTATTAATTGTTTGAAAACATGCACAAGCAGAAGGACTCATATAGGCAGTCAGAGAGAACTAAGTAGAGGGAAACCAAACATTACCTTGGGAGTGCCATGCCATAAACACTGCATTGCTACTCGGGCTCCATCGTGAGTGTGTGCCAGGTAGATGACAGACTCTCTGATAGCTTCTATCATTTCCTGGGGAAGAAAAGGTGATAAAGCAAAAAGATGAAAGAAAAGGCTTGAGGAACTCGAGGCAGGTGGGTGAGAGAGAATTATTTTTTCTGCCCACATGATACTGCTCTACTCTCTATCACTGGCTCTACAGAACCACTCTCATTTCCCTGACCTATGAAAAACTGCCTCAAGAGTAGTCCAAAATACTGTAAATTACACAAGCTTTTTCTCTTTAAAATTACACTGTTCGCCATAATCATGCCAGGAAATCTCAATTGCACTGAAGAATGTCAGCTGTCCTATTGCAAAAAATTCAAGAAAGGGTGCTCAGAATCGAGAAAGAAATTAAGAGAAAAAGACAACCATTAACTTAGGAAGAAATCTTGGCAGCTGATGTGTATTCATACATACAGAGTATTAGCCAGAAAGTAAGAAGAACTAAAGTCATTGAAGTAACAGGTTACATTATAAATCAGGTATTACAAGACATAGCCAAAAGTTTTGTCTTCATATCAAAGGAATGAAGTTTTCTGAAGCTATCTGACAATACCAACAGCCAAAGAAAAAAATCAAATCAAATCAAATGACACCGTCTTGGGTTACTATATACTACTCCTGCTACTATCTAATAGATTTCCTCGAAATGCAGCTCCCATCTGTGCATCTTTCTATCCCTAGTTCTTCTTGCTTTCTAGCCAAAGGCACCAAACATTTTACCAATTATTTACGAACTGCTCAGTCACAACACAATTGGTGTCACTACCTGTAAGCACAGGTAGGAAGAGATCTGCAGAAGGGGTTTCCAAACTCCAAAGAGCATGTCCATATACTAGCACATTTGCACAGAAAGCCAAGCAAGGAGATACAATCTTATTCCCCTGATTCATGCAAGTCTGCAAATCCAAAAGCATTCTCAGTCATAGCATTACAAAAAACCATGCACAGGAATGTTCTAGGCTCTGAAGATTTGGACTCAGAATAGACCCTGAACAGTCCACTTCCCTACCCTTAGCTTTGGGTTTATTAACAGTAACAAAGAAGTATTCAGGAGTTCAGTCTGGCAGAAAGAAGTAAGAGACAGCAAATTTAGTAGGCTCTGCCTGTAAGTGAGATGGTTCTGAACTGCAGAACCATGGTGAGGCTGATGGACACACCCTGAAGACAGGTAAAGTCAAACAGGGTGACAGTTTAAACCATGTCACATTACACAGACAGATTTAGGCCAAAATACAAGAATGTCTGACATAATCTTAAACATGCAATTTAATATGGATATAGCAAATGAAGTTTTGATTGTTGAAAGAAGGGCCAATCTCATTGTATTTTGGTCAAGAGATTTTTGGACAATCACTGCAAGTTGTTAAGAAACTACACACTGGAAAGCTAAACTACTGCAAGCAATGGTCCTCACTTTAATTATATTCTTCAGCTACTGAGAAGGGTCATTTAGCAGGAAGAGAGGAATCATCAAAGTAATCTCACTTTATTTTACAAATTCAAGTATCACAAACACATGTGAAAGTTCACTCTGACTATAAATCTCCACACAACATTTCTCTCCCATCATCTATCTAGATGTGTAGAACTCCATTAATGAAAGATGTATTTTTGTCTAGTTAACTTACAACATTTTCACAAGAAGATAAAAAATAGAAAGGCAAAAGACAAAAAGCAAAATAAAGGTACTTACAGATCTTTGTTTCAGGAGAGCATAAGTGAAAAAGTCCAAAAATACTTTATGTACCAGTGAGTGCTTTATCACCGCCTCTCTGTATTTGGATAGATGAAAATAAGCAGCAAGTTCCCCACAAACAATAATTTTAAATCATGTTAGGAATACCTCATTTGTATTTTAAAAAGTTAGGCAGCATGATGAGCAAAAAACACACCGTCATTTTCGATTCAGATGTTTAACATTTACAGTAAGTGAAAGATTCTAACAAAACTTACAAATTATAGAATGTATTTTCTTCACTGGAGAAGCATATCTAATAATGTGTTATGAAAATATATGACAGTGCAAAATTTCTACCAATTCTCTGACTGAGACAGAGGACACTTTAATTCATAGAAGGAGAGCTCAAAATTAAGGGAAGATATTCATTATGACATCTGAGATAAAACCATAGACAATTCAGCACAGCAACATTACAGCTTAAAAGACTACCAGTATCACTGTGATCTGAACTTATAAATATATCAGTGCCATTGTTTTTATGTCAGAAACAAACTGATTTGTGCTAGATTGTCAGACCTTCAGCTGATTTTTGTCCTTACTTTTGTGCCATTGGTGTAAGAATCTGCTTCATTTCATCCAAGATGGCCTCTCTCTTTTCAGGTTGAGCTTCTAACACTTTGTCCAGTGTTGGGACAGCTGGTGTCTGAAATGAATGCACAGAGGTTTACTCTTATCAGTAAGAATCAGAGTTCATAGAATATTACAATGCTTAGACCTTTTTCAATCACATGTCAGGAATGTCAAAAACAAAATAAATTTTCTGCAAAACTAACAATTTTTACCATTTTAAAAATATAAAGCTACCTTTTCCCAGTATGTCAGAAGCTGTAAACTTCAGTTTCTACAAATTAAATATTCCTCATTAGCAAACAAAACCCACTTCTATAGCCTGAGCTGCTTTTTGCCAGTTATATCAGCTCTTCATACCAGATACAAGGCAAAATACTGCAATTGCGTTAAGGTGCTCCTGAGCTAAGCAGAAATCCTGCTTTAGGCACACATCAGAGTGCAACACAACACGTTAATGAGCTGAGAAGCTAACAAAGGCCCAGGAAATTCCAGTTCAGGAACAGCACAGAGGGGGAATATATACACACAGAAGTACTTCCTGGTATCTTAACAAAATAGTTACATGGGTAACTCTTAAAATAATTTGCTATTAGAAGAAAACTCAGACTGAATAGACAATTAGAAAAAATATTTTTTAAACCATCCCTGCTCTTTTTTAAAGACTACGTTGCAATTTTTTTATAAACGTACAATGTGCCAGGTGTCTTGGTTGTGCACCACAATGTACAGCTACTTAAAGCAGTTATGCCAAAAATACCAGAATGATGGAAGCTAACAGTGCACTTCATTTCATGGGCTGTTCGACTCTCAGTACAAATTACAGCCCATAATAACACCAAATATACCCCTCCACCACTCAGTGTTGCAAAATGCCTAATTAAAACTTACAATTACTTGTAAGAACTTACAATGTTAAGAAAATACAGGTTCAGAAATGAGCTGTTAATTTTAACAGAAATCTTGGTTATAAGTGAACAGGTGAAAAAGCATTACAGTGAAGTTAGTAATTGTGTAAAACAGTTCTGTACTTTGTAGCAAAATTCCTAACCCTAATGGATACCAAGTTTATGAGTCAACAAAAATTAAAAACAGAATTCAAAAGAATGGAGGTTGTAGTTTTTAAGAAGGTTCCAACTGTCTGGTGAGGATCTACCAGAGACCTGGATTTCAGTGGAGTTTGGACTCAAGCCCTACAGTCTCCATTGGAAAAGAAAACAAAGAGAAAAAGTAAGCCTAAATGGAACACTGTATGTGGATATCAGCTCACTTTGCCCACACTCAGTTTTCATAAGACATAAGGTAGTTCTGACACAAGAGTCATCTACAGTACTAATGAATAATTAGTACTGTACCTAAGTCTTACCTCAGCAAGGATGATATCAGCCTAGACACTATGAGAACTGAAACTATGTAAGAACAAACTGTCTTTGATGAGCAGAGCAAGCTCATACATGAACACAGCCTATCTTACATAGTCCAAACTAAAACAACTCACTACAATTTCATCTAAACTAGAATTGTGTAAATAATAATGACATTTAAACATGCTAAACTAGACTACCTTTGTACACCTGACAGAAAGAAATGTAATCAAAAGAAATAGTAGGTAAGATAGGTAAGGCACTACTAACACAACACCTTATAGGCTAAACTATCTTAAGCTATAAAGACTGAAGTACCACCTTGTAAACCTGGAAAGTGTTCCCATATAGTTCTTCTGTCAGCATATTCCTCTGCTCCAGAATGGCTTTGTCATTATATGCATATTCCACCACAGCAGATGCTTCAGAATGACGGAGCATTTTTTTCACATGGCCTTTAAAACTTTTTATTATATCTGCGACTTGTGCTTTTGTCCTGTTTTACAGGGAAATACAAATAGCAAGAGTTAAAACTTCTAGAGATAAGCTTACCTATTGATAGTTTTATTTTTAGGAACAGATATAAGTAGTAAGTTTTATCAAAGAAAGCATGAAATTTATTAATCTGAATCAGCCTTATGGCACTCGGGAAAATATGTAAAGAAAGCCAGGAATGTGGAGAAATTGTAAGGTATTTCGATGGTAAGTAAACAGTGAATAAATTCTAGAGAAAAACTAATGCCATCCTGAAATGCTTAGCAAAGAAAATTTTCAAAAGCCAGTGCTTTACACACAGCAAAGATCAACTCTGATAATAAATCTAACCATTTTTTTGGTCATGTTTTCCTTGAGAGGTACAGCATTAGCTTTACTTCTTGCAAAAAGAAAAACACCATTAGCACACCCCTGGCCTTTACTCCATAATATTACAAAGATGTTTCCAAAGGTATTTTTTATTCATGATCAGTCCACTGTAGATTAAGAAGCAGCATTCACACTGGAAATGAAACATCACTGATGAGCAAATTCACTTGATACTCACCCATACATAAGAAACTTCTTCACAATATTTCTGGAATATTTTGACTTGCTCAACTCTACTAGGCTATCTAGAAGAAGGGAGAAACATTCAGCTGGTTTATTTTTCACTACATTAACTCCATGAAATGGTAAGTCATTATTTAAATAAGTATGAAGAGTTCACTAGAAATGATGCATCAGTTCAGAAAAAAAGGTAAAAATATTTAAGAGAAAACAACATGTCTTGTTAAAATGCATCCTAATCACAATACAGAAGCATATAAATAAAATGAAAATACCTTTCAATTCTTCAAATGTCTCTTGTCTTTGGTTCTCACTACCATATTGAATCAAGCACTGGATCACCCGGGTTGAATCATGTGCAAACGCCAGCTAAAGGACAGAGATATTTTGTTACTCTAGGCCATTGAAAAGGCAGTATGCACCATAATTATTTTAATGTATGCGCTCTCTGGTATAGTTTCATGCCACATGTAATGCCAATTATAAAATTAGAAAAGCAGTTATCTGCTTATAATAAACCCAAGACTTAAGGATTTTTACCCCTTCACAAGTACTCTATCAAAGAAAATACAGACAACAGTTGCTGACAATTAAGGACATGCATTAATGTTTTTCATACTGAAATAAAACCATTAAATGGTATCTCCATTTTGTTCCTCTTCTTTATAATTTCAGAGTAAGTACGATGGAACAGTTCCACTTCAGCATGGAATACAAAAAGTCTCAACATGCTCTTCACTGCAAATTTATACATTTCAAGAATAAAATAGAAAGACTGTTTAGTATGATTAAGCAAGAGGACACTAACTTCAGAAGAATTTTGCAAGGCAACAGTTGTGACTAATCAAACCTCTGAGTTCCTGAACACCAGCTAACATCAAATTTCATGGAACTAAAGCTACTTGGCAGCCTTTTACAATAGGCAGCTAAAAGACAAAGAATCCCAGGACTACTGTCCTGAAATACAGGTGCCAAAAGCAGGCTTTCAGCTGTGTTTTTATTCTTTTTACTCACAGTTTCACCACTCTTTAAAGAAGAATTTGTGAATGTGTGCACTGTACCGTTAGTTTTTTCTTACGTTTTTAATTTTCCCATGAAGAAGCTTCTGTAGTTCATTCATCAGCTTTTCTCGTTTCTCCTTATCGCATTTCTTCCTACAAGCAAAAAAAAAAAATCTAGAGAAACAATTCTAATTGAGGAAGCAGCTTTTTTGTAGTATGATTCACTTGTATCTATAAATTAAGAAGCAAGACAGAACAAATCAAACCAGGTTGGCTTCTGCCAATCCAAATGTATACTGTCATTCATTAACCCTGTGCAGAGATGTGATTAAGCTGTTTCAGTTCGTGGAAATCTAACCAGAATTCCACACTTGAACTTTATTCTTTTTTTAAGTAAAAATATTTTTTGAAATATAAACTCAAATTTGCAGTCAGCTGCTCACAGGTCCAAAAATCTATAAGCCTACAAAGCACAAGCACTTAGAATAAACAAAATTAACTTTTCTTGCTGACATGGGGCACCAGTTCTAGAATTACAACCTCAGACAGAGACAACAAACCTTTACTTAAATCTCATGCAGTAATCCCACTTGCAGGATACGGTGAATCAGTGCATGCTCTGTATTTCAGGGTTCAAAAAAATGCAATTTCTTAAGCAATTACTCACAAATTTATAAATTTTAGCCTAAAATGCAAGTTCAATCCAGACATTCCTAGGACCACAGGTTACCATACTCTGTTTGATCTACTACAAAACTGCATGCAATGTTACTGTTCACCCAAAGAAATTCAGTTTTGAAATACAGTTTTATACAATTAGAAGATGAGAAAGAGGGTATTCTGGCAACTTATGAATGAAAGTCAATAGTGCAGAAGAAAAAAAGTCATTACCTTCTCATGCTTTCCCATATTTGTTTAGATTTTACAATTATGTCATAACAACTTTTATCTTTAATTTGTCTGGTTAACTTTAACTCTTTCTTTTCCTTTTTGAAGTCAGTCCATTTTGGCTTCTTAGAATCTGACCCTTAGGACAAAAATAAACATATTTTCTACAATAAGTAGAGCAGCAATAAGTAAAAGAGTAGCAATAAGTGAAAGAGCAGCAATAGAATTCTTTAGAATTCTAAACTGTGGCACTTCTATGACTTGATTTGCTAATAATTCAGGACCTTTTCCTGCAGTTACGCAGCTAGCTAACACAAAACCATAAATCTTGAATAAGTATGCTAAGCTAGTAATCATCACTTCTAGATTACTGGGAGAACAAGGCAAACGATTAATTTTCCTCAGAACTGTCACAGGATGCATCACAAATCCCTTAATAGCTTGAAAATTGACTGAAGATGTACTTAGCAGCTATGGCTGCCCCAATAATTCTCCTGTTTTAGTTTACTCCTAATTCATGCATCTTTCCCCTCTCCCAAAAGGAGAACCCTAGCTCAAAGATACATATTTGAAAACTCTATAAAAGAAAAAAAGTTAACACCTTTTTACATGCCTCATCTTTTTACTCAGTCAAATTCCTGAAGCATGGTATTTTACTATACAACCCTTGTTATAAAAGGGCCCCAAATTATGCATTAAAGACACCATCTACAATTTTTAGAGCTTAAAGCACTGGTCATTGTTATTTAGCAGCATGTATTTAACTGTTTTACCCATTCAGAAACCCATGCTTTCTTTTTTACAAAGCATATTATTCATTTTCAATCTCCTGAAGCAACAGTGACAAGAAAAATATGTAATGCTTTGAGAGCAGTGCAATACACAGAGGCTTTCATTTACTCTTATAAACAATATTTAAAGGTTTGCTATGAGTTTACTTTTTTTTAAAGCAGCCCAATAAAAACATTCTACTGTTATTAGATTTTCAGACATCTAGTGCATATTCCATGTGAAGCCATTCTGCAAACATGCAAGAACAGCAATAATAAAATACTTGACATAATCTACTGTCCTTCAAACAAATGGCATATTTCTGCAGAACTTCAGAATCCATCATTTAAGATCCTACTTCTTGTTTTGCAACACTGATTAACTGCTCCAGTAGAGCTTTACTTTAGAGGAGAGGATGGGACAAGATGAAGATCTCAAGCAGAAGAAATTAATTTGAAAAAGAAATCCATTTAAACTTGATAGAACCAGACAACTACTTAGGCTTTCTGTATAAACACCAGAAAGAAAAAAAGTTGTAAAACGTGAAAGCAGTGTTAACACCCATTATGCTTTTTTTTCTCTTAGAGGATGTGACCATATAGTCTGGACCACAGAAAGGAAATAATGTAAAGGATGAACAACTTGATTTCATGAATTTCTGTTCCAAAGCTTATAGCAAGTACTTTTAGAACAGTCCAAAACACACGATGAAAAGCTCTGTACTTGCAAATCATGTGTAACAATTGCCAGTTTCTAGCTGAGCACTTAACACTGCCATTAAAATAAAGAGAGCTTTATGATGGTATGACAATTTTAAAATTTGCTACTGTCTCTTTACTTTTGAATTCTAAGAAAACTCCAAACTGTTGATTTTCATGACTCAAGCCTCAAGCTTAGTCAAGTGAAGTAATTTTTCCCACAGCAAAGATTAAACAAGAAGTAAACGTGGAGTTATTCAGCCAATTTGGAAAGGCAGATAGAAATAGGGAGATCTAGATGAACAATGTGTTTCCCAAAACCTGGTTTCCTTTGATAACCACACTTAAAAATCTGCTTACCTCCCTCTTCACCATTCTGGAGTTTTCTCTTCTTTGCAAACTTTTCTGGTTGCTGTTTATTCTTGAATTGTTTGACAGTAGCTTTTCCAGGTCTTAACTGTCCTTTAACAAATTTCTTGGAAATTGATTTAGGCTTTCCTTCCTCATCCCCTTTGTTAAAGACTTTCTTTGGTGGACCTGAATCTATTAACCAACACAAAAGAAATTAAAATGCTATCATATAGCTACTGTTGCTTCAAAATATTAAAAAATACTGTAACAAGAATTAAACTACTTTCTAATAATAATTCCGTATTTAACAAAAATTCTTATGTGCTTCTCAAAGCTGATGTTTTCACTACACCCCCTGGGTGTGTACATTTTCTCTAGGGAAGGTTGCCCAAGCATTATCTTCTGGGCAGCAGTGTAACAGCTCAGGCATAAAAAGGATTATTCCATATTAACAATTTCACCATCCTTGACATCAAAGTCATCAATCCCCAAATCCCCAAACTTTTCATGATCAGAGCTGTTTAAACATCATCTGTTCTGAGGCAGCAGTGAAAGGCATCTTCTCAATCCTAACCCACAGCAGGTTCCCATCTAGCTTCACCTCTCAGATAATTTTGTCTTAATGTAGGAATGCCAAGTCTAGAATCAAAAGGTTATCAACTTCAAATTTTAACTGAGAATATTTTAAGTGAATCAGAGACGAAGGGCTTGCAATGCAACCTGTTTAAAGCATTTCAGCAAATCAGTGGCTCATAGAGTCAGTACAGTTTTGAATACAAGACAGAGTTAGAGAACGGTTGTGGCTAGGAGGCACCTCTCAAAGTCATCTAGTCCAATCCTCCTGCTCACATAAGGCCACCCAAAACCAGTTGCCCAGGACCATGTGTGTGTGGCTTTTGACTATTTCCAATGTGGTAAACTCCACCATCTCCTGGGGCAACCTGTGCCCATGCAGTCACTCCCAGAGTAAAAAGGTTATCCTGATATTGAGAAAGAATCTCCTGTGTTTTAGTTTGTATCCACTGTTCTCTGGTCCTGTCACTGGGCACTACTAGAAAAAGGCCGGCTCTGTCTTTGAACCCTCCCTTCAGACACCTGTACACATTGAGGAGACCCCCATCAGCCTTGTCTTCTCTGTGGGACAGGCTGAACTGATGCAAATGTCTCAGCCTTTCCTACCAGAAGAGATGCCCTGGTCCCTTCATCATCTTTGCAGCCCTTCACTGGGCTCTCCCCAGAATGTCTGTACCTCTACTGCACCAAAGAGCCAGAGATGGGACACAGCACTTCAGGTGAAACCTCACCAGGGCTGAGGAGAGGGCATGGGTCACAGACCTCAGTCTGCTAACAGCACTCCTCCTAATGCAGCCCAGGATGCAGCTAGCAACCAAAGCACACTGCTGGTTCATGTTCAACTCTGACCACCAGGAGCCCCTGGGCTTTCCCCACTATTTTCAAGTGCATGATGGAGCTATTCCCTTCAAGCTGCAGAACTTTGCCCTTTGCTACTCAAGAAACTTCACCAGGCTTCTGCCATCCCATTGGTCCAACCTGCTGACATCCCCCTGGAGGGCAGCACGACCCTCTGGCGCATCTTAACACTCCTTACAGCTGTGTCACCTGTAAATCTGAAGATGTTACACTTTGCCCCATCATCCAGGTCCTTCATGAAGCTGCTGAACTAAACTCAACCTTGTACTCACTCCTGAGGTTCATTGCTAATCAGTGATCGTGGCTTTGCGTTACTTTTCCTGGCACAACCCAGGATGCAACAAGTGATCTCCAAAGAGCATACCAGTCTCTGGACCCAGCCATTCAGCCGGTTCTCAATCTACCTCATCAACTGCTCTTGCAGCCCTTAATTCATCAGCACCTCTGTGAAGATCTCAAAGGAGAGAAGACACTGTCAAAGTCCAGGCAGACAATACCCACTTCTTGTTGCTCATCTGCCAAACTAATCGTTTCAAAACATTAATTTACCAAGGGAGAAAAAATAAAGAACGCCAAGCATGCCAGTACACAACCACAACCATTAAGTCAGGCCTCCTACTGACGACCCTTCGCCTTCCTACCATTATCGTTTTCAAATCTCCTTTTCCCGTGCGGCGCTCTTCCACGCGGTCCTTTTCCACTCTTCCCCACGAACTTCTTTTTACCCTTGTTATTCATCGCGGCAACACTGCAAACGGAGCAAAAGACAACATTACTGGACCGCCGCGGCTCCCCCGTGAGGGAAAGACAGCCCGCGCCTCCTGGTTAACACCCATGGCGAAGTCAAACCCTCCCAAACGCGGTGGGGTACCAGAGGCCGCGCACAGGCAGGCAGGCAGGCTCGGCCAGGCGCGGCCGCGGTCCCCGCTGTCCCGGACGCCCAGCCCCGGCCCGCCGGCGGCTCCCGGACCCGCCGCTCTCACCGCACACACGCGGCCCGGCCGCGCCTGCCAGCTGCGTGCGCCGGGCGCCGCTCCCCATTGGCCGCCGCGCTGCTGCCGCGCGACAGTGCCGCACTGCCGTGCCGTACAGCGCGCCGGAGTGCCCGCATGCCGCCAGCGGCGCGGCGCCTCCCGGCTGCGGGGCGGGGCCGGGCCGGGAACAGGCCGGGATACCCGCCTGGCTGCGGCCTTGGGGAGCGGGACCTGCGGCGCAACAAGCCTCCGTCAGCCAGCAGTGTGCCGTGGTGGCCAGTGGTATCCTGGGGAGCATTAGGAACAGTATTCCCAGCAGGTCCAAGGAGGTGATCCTTTCCGTCTGCTCAGCCCTGGTGAGGCCTCATCTGGAGTGCTGTGGCCAATTCTGGGCTCCTCAGGACATGGAGCTCCTGTAGCAAGTCCGACAGAGAGCGAGAAAGGTGACTGTGGGACTGCAGCATCTCTTAGGAGGAAAGGCTGAGAGAGAGAATTCTGTTCACAGAGTCATATAATGTGCTAAGTTGAAAGGGATCCAAAAGGATCATCAAGTCCAACTCCTGGTGCTGCACAGATACCCCCAAGAATCACACCATGTATCTGAGAGCATTGTCCACATGCCTCCTTAAATGCCTTCATCAAGCTTGGTACTGTCACCACTTCCCTGGAGACCCATTGTCCAGCCACCCTCTGGGTGAGGATTCTTTTTCTACTATCCAACCTAGACCTCCCCTGACACAACTTCAGGCCATTCTTTCAGGTCCTGTCACTGGTCACCACGTTCCTCCTCTCTAGAGGTATTTAATAGCATAGGAAATTTTTTTTCTGTTGGGATTTTGTCTGATAATGATTTATTTTAGAGGAAGTACCATGTTCAGTTCTGTGCTATTTCCTGAACTTGGGTGTATTTCATGCTTTGTGGTAATATCCTCCTTTATTAATGCTTTTACGAGTGTTTGATTAATGTACATTTGAGAATCTCTGTAGTGTTAGCTGTATCGCCTCAGCATAGAGAACACAGAGAACACATAACTCTGAAAACAAGTTTCTGCTTCCCCTTGCACCACTGAAGAAATGCTAAAGATTGGGATTTCTTCACAGATACTCACAAATGTTTACTGTAGAAAAAAATCAAAAATAGCGATTCAAAGTAAAAGTTTAACATTGACTTTTGTTCAGAGGCCATCAAACATAAGATTTATTATCTTATATTCCATTGACCCATTGAGCAATGCTTTGTTGGCAGTAGTTTGGAATCGTGATCTGTTGGATATCTGATTGCAGACTAACCAGTTACATGAGGAACATCTAAAACCTGTAAAAAAATACTGAAGTCCCAGCAAAATTAGGCTGAAGTCTCCATTTAGTGTTGTGAGATGACATGCCTAAGAAATGGCTAATCTGGGGAGAGGCCACTGTAAGAAAGATATTTGTATACTTCCCATTCCCTTTTCTTTGTTTCCTTGACTTTACTTTTGTTTCTTTTTCTTCTGTAAATATGTGCATCTGAGTGTCACTAAAGTCAGTGTGGGTTCAGCCTGGTGAGCTGAACCTGAGCCGTTATCAGGTATTCAATACCCTCTTGGATGCTTACAGCAATAAAGTAATTTTTCTGCCTTACTCCACTGTTAACTGTTGTTCTCTATCCTGCTGACTTTCCAGCTACACTGTGACAGTGCATCTTTCCCCAGTTTTAGTTCCCACTTGATCAATGCACATTTGTAAATATGTGTGTTTTCTAATTACAAAAAGTAGAAACGTGTATCTCATGTGCTAGGACTTAAGGAAGAATAAAATGCATGCAGTCTGGAGACTTACTCTTCCAAACTGTAAATGCCTTTTTTCCCCTCTCTCTTTTTTAGTGTTTTTTGTTTGGTTGGTTGGTTTTGTTTTTGTTTTTTGGGTTTTTTTAATCTTAAAAAAAAAGAAGCAAGCACAACATGTAGAAACTTAGTTAACCAAATTTACACCAACATAGTTGTTTCACTGCAGTTAGATCTAGATGCATCAAAGTTGCTTTTTGATATCACACTTGGCATAATTATTGCAATGAATTACGTGGATCTAGCACACGCAACATGCAGTAAATCACTGGTTTTCTTAGCAACCACTACATTAATAGTAAACACATTGATTTCCTATATTCCTAAGGACAGAATAGTCTATTACCATTTCATAAAGACAGACATTCAAAATGAATGCTACCGAAAATGCAACTTACCATGAACTGTTATGTATATATCATTGCTTACAAAAATTTAAATGTATCTGTCTGGGGTGAATGTAAAAAAAAATCAACCATATGCAGTTGATAAGATAAGCTACAAAAAGCATTTCTTGCTGCTGTAATTTCTTGAAGATGAACCTAGTACATGACCATGGATCCAACCTGACAGTGCTGTCTGCTGCTGTTGTTTTCCTCCCTCCCATTTACTTTCTTAAAAAGATGTGAAATTGTCACACAAAATTCACAATGTAAGGTTTTCCCCATAGAAACTAAGTGTACAGATACTTTTAGAAGAGGTTTGAGACTGAAATGTGAGATCAAGATAGACATGCAGGTCAATAGAATATAAAACAAATCTCTCAGCTGAATTCAGATTTCATGTACTCCTTTCATTATTGGCAAGGGAATCTTGCCAGACTCTTGAGAACTGAACAATGGCTGCCTGGTATTTGGATTCATATGTTCCTGGATTAGTTGCCTTCTCATACAGGCCTCAAACCACCAATCCCTGTACAGACTAAATTTAGGAAGGATAAATAATCAACTACGTGACATTGCATCAGAAATCTCATTCCACTGCTTGTGCACGGTAGAATGATAATTTGTTATAATTCAGAGGCAGCACCCCACATGAAATAGTATTTTTTAAAACTGTGTAACAAAGCAGTCATTTGTTGTGCCAACTTCATTTATGCTAGAAATCTCTCACCTGCTGTATTAAATGGTACTAGAAATAACAAACCAGTCATTGTCTGATGCTTCCTTCAGTGGTTTCATGCCCTCACCCAGGAAGATCCAGCCATTTACAATTTCCACAGTTTTAGGGACGAATTTCCATAATGTCATAAACTATCTTTAAATATCTGCAAATGGCCATTGACTTGGAGAAAAATCTCTGAAACTACAGCTGTTTCTTAATTATTTTGAGCAGCATGTAACATCCTCAGAGGAGGAGAGTCTGTTTTCCTGGGACTTTTCATTCAAACCAGCCTTTCAACAGCATGTGGAATGCTAAAGGTTGATTGTATTTTGCTAGAGGTAACATTGCAGTTATGTTTTTGGTATTAAAATTATATCTGCATTTCTGATTTTGACTCTAGCTCATTTGTTCCGAATGAGGCATACATATATAAAAGTCACTATATGCTAGTGGATGACATTACATGGAGAGAGACATCATTAAAATCTGTTCTACAACTCTATAGATTTCTTCATTTGCTAGGTACATAAATGCAAAATAAATATTTATATAGTTTGCACTATCAATACTTCTCACAGAGCTACAGAAAAGGTGAAAGATACACATATCTTGTAATTTTTAATCATGCTATGCTGGGGGGAATTTACAGATATGTTCTGTTAAACTTCTATAAGCATAGAGAAATCTCAGAGTACTTAAAAAGGGTATGCAAGATGACTCTAGGTTCATGTCTCACAATGAACCAAATTGCTGAGTCCATTGAGAGAAAATTGCAGTGTTTAATAATGACCCACAGGATTATCCTCATGCAGGGAAGTACCTGGAAACAGGTGCTGAATGTTGAAAGCACAAATGCCACATACTGCTCAAGGATCTTCTGATGTGTTACACTAACATCATGAACGTGATGCGGGTTTTGTTAATAACCTAGAATATTGGTAAGAGTATTTTAAAAAGTAAGACCAGTGAACCTCTGCAAGCTTACTGTAAAACAGTAAAGACAAACGCAAAGAAATAGTTCTTTCTCTGTCAAATGAACTCTCAGGAATAAAACTGAGTCTGGTTCAATTCAAGTTTAAATATTACTGCAAGCTAAATTTCAGATTTAAAAAAAGAGCTGTAAGGGCAATATTCCCTTCTCATGTGACTCACATACAGTGATGCACAGCTGCAAACTGATGTTATACAACACCAGTAGGTCTATTAGGAACCTCTGTTTTCAGATGCTGTATTATGGTATATTCTATCCATACCTATAAATGGATGAAAGAATAAAATGCTTCTAATAAAAATATACAATTCTACAGCTTACAGCACTAGCTGAACTAAGTAAAGTTAATAAATTCCAATATAGTTTTTTTACTCTGTATTTTACCAAAAACTATTGACATCTTTTTAGTATTTAATAAAGAGTTTTATGAAATTGAAAGTGCAAGCACACTTGGCCAATGTATGTCAGAAAAATATCATTGGAATAAAGCCAGAAAATCAGTTCTCTGTGGTATTACAGGATTTGTTAAAAAAACCGCATTATTTCAAATTTGGATTGTAAGTATTTTCAATTTGATTTGCAGCTATGCAAGCAAGTGTGAAATGCTGCCAAATTCACTGTCGTTTACTTTGCAAAGGCAGGGGCTTTCTTTTGCTCTCAAGTATAACCTCTCAGACCATTGTCTTCACGGAAGTGAAAGGTTTCACTGTCTGGTGAAGTCCAATCTTTTCTTTTTACCTTATGCTGTAAAATTAGTAGGGAGTTCTTTTAAATCAGAAAAAATGTCCAGAACTGCTCCTTCCCTACTATCCATCCATGTAGTACAGAGGTAAATATTTGCATCTGGGAGACTTTGAAGCAGTGGCATAGAAGAGAGTCAGGCCATATGTGTTGGCAGAATGTCCCACCATGCACAGGAATCAACATGTCTTAGTTTAAAACCTGTAATTTTTTAAAGCCTTTCAAAAGCTCTGAAAGTTATGTCTTGCTATTGAGTAAGACTTTCTTTTTCTTTTGGGAAGTATTCTTTGCCTTTGCTTTTTCTTTCAGCATTCTGGTAATTGTTATGGGAGGGCAGGGTCTGAATGGAGAAGAATCAATTAAAAAAAAAACTTAATGAAGCCTCACAAGGAAAGCCTGTTAAATATGGTTAGTATGCTGTGGCAGGATTTCACAACTGAGCACTGTAAGAGCTAATGTATATAAGAACAGTGTCAACATTATTGAACTCATTATGGTTAATTGGCTAGCAACTATGAAAACATACAGTTATCCTTTACTTTCAGTTTTCAAACTAGAATACCACTTCATATAACTTTGACAATTTCTAGATGTAACACACAACTTGAACATTTCACTTTGTCCTTTCTTACAAACAAATGATAGCACTCTGAAAGTGATTTCTACTTTTTTTGTTGCTTCAAAACTTAGTAAAAGTTTATTTTGCTTGTAAATAAATAGACTTGTATCATCTTTAAAGTCACTCATGCAATGGATGCTGAGAATAAGAACAGAGATTTTAGAAAACCAGTAAACTTGCTTATAACTATCCTCACAAAAAGCTTTTAGACTTGAAGCCAATATTAGCCAAACCAAAAACATAGAAAGCTAGGCACTGTCAATGTCACAGGTCAAATCTAAGAAAATTTATATTTTTTTAATGCTGCACTTTTGATATGCTGATGAAAATTAATTTTCATCAGACTCCATGGTCATTTGTTTTGTAGCATTACTGTGTAATTTTCATATAGGTCTGAGTCAAAAATACAAAACAGGAAACAATTAATGTGTTTTCCATGGGTACTTCCAGAAAAAAAAAAATAAATTCCACCAGGTGTATTTGTATATTTTTATGCTAAATACAGCATAAGAATGAGAACAGAGCACGGCCTGTTTTACTTACAAATCTTCTTTTTTACTTCTTCTACTTTGGAAGAATTGATGACTCCTTCCTCCCGCTTTTTTGATCTGTAATTAACAGCTTTTCTTCCAAAATATGCTGCTGTAAACACCTAATTAAGGTCCCTGGTCAGCTGGAATGGATTGCAGCAGGTAGATTTTTTTTTCCTCTCTTTCCATTAAAAACAGAAAGTACTCGTCCTTCATTTCAAACGCCAATATACTACTTGGCAGAGTGCATCTCGCATACTGCTGATTCCTCCAGCCATGCATAACAAAAGGAAACAGCAAAGGATTTAAGTACACATTAGTTCAAGTAAGTAAATGTCTACTACTTTGTCACAGCACTAAATCATTACCAAAGTTATATAAAGCTTTTGTCTTGCTCTTTCTCACAAAGCCTAAATAGAATTTTTACATATAAGTAACCACTGCTAATAACAATGCCTGCACAAATACAATGAACTGTAACTGTAATAATGTCAGAAACTTCTCCAGTATGTGGGCTTTATTTCCTGTTCTACAACAGCTGACCACTCTACAATGGTGAATTATAGTCAAAAGCATTTCTTACCTAGAAAAATTGAGAGTTCATCTTCTTTTGCAATGATAAGACAGAGAATACTAATTTCTCTCTCCTCTTACCACTCAGGAAACTTCAACAAATCAAGAAATCACAGGAAATGAAGGTTTGTCTTTAATGTGAAACATAATTCTTCACAATTGATGTTTCATCCTTAAATAACATTCACCAAGGTGGTCCTATTCTTAGTTTTCTCTTCCAAGAGATATTTCTATAATATACTGAAAAGGTCTATAAATGCAAAAAAGGGATAACTCGGGTATTATGGGGAGACAAATTGACTGAGATTTCAAAACGTTACGATAAAGAACTCCCAGAATCGTAGACAGGTGAAAGAACTGCTGATTAACAACTGCCTACTCCAGAATGCAGGCCTTCTCAGTAGATAGTTTGAGTTAATTCTTAAAAGTCTGCCATTTTCTCAACTGTTATAACTGATGCAGAGTTTCTGGTTCCTTTTTTAATATTAAAAACATTACTATCAGCTATTAAACTAAATACAAATCCACATATGTTCATTTTATTTTAATGTATGTACTATTACAAATTCTTGACAGTTCTAATTTCAAAAACTAATAAAAGGCAATTATCAACGCAAATTAACAGAAGTGCATTTCAGAATTTACAATAAACATCACCCCTCTTGCAGAAACATACCATAAAATCAGCACTCACGTATGAACATGTTAGTTCCAAGAATCATTGATATACCTGATGCATATTTTACACACCTATCAAAGACTGTTCTATTCAGGCAAGAAACAATAAGTTTTGTCCAGAAATAAATCAGTCAGACAAAACAAATGGTGGATTTCTTTGGCTTAGAGGTTGCTTTGTTTATTATAAGATAAACACATTTTAGTGCCCTCTTCTGCAATGCTTATTTGGTTAAATTGAGCTAAGACAGTATGGAAATACTTGAAAACTAAATGAAGTATAGAAAGCAAAATTACATAATACAGGTTGTCCCCAAGACAAAAGGTAGGAGTAGTCAGCCAGCAAATGAAATCTTTTCACTTAATTTTTCATTACTTAATCACGTCATAATCCTAATCTGTCCTTGCTCACAAACTTGTTTTTAAGTAAAGCAAACTTAATGTAAAATCTTGTATCACATTGCCCCAAGTTAACCCATTAATGATTAATAATCTAGCTACAGAATAAGGGTGAAGCAAGGAGATGTGTGATTTTTTAAAAGAAGCAACTATTTATTTATATTATAATTGCTTTTATTGAGAAATTAATTTCTGGTCTTAAATGGAAAAAGAATCTCCATTGAGAAATCAAAGCCAAACATGTACTTCATTCGGGATGCAAGTTATACTGCAGTCCTAGGGATTACTCCATTCTCTAACTGAAAGCCAGAGAGCCGGAGAGCCAGAATGGCCATTCTACAGTCAAAGTTAGACTGAAATTTATTTTAAAAAACGAGAGTTTTCTCTTAGGCATTTCTAGTATCAAAAGCAGTTGAGTGCAGAAGGTCACATCAGTAATCTGATGGTCTTGCCAGATTTCTGGATAGGTTTTAGGGTCTCCATGCAGCAGCAGGTGGTATTGCTACTTAAACTACTTTGCCTAAAGATAGCCAATATAGGTTGTTTTTTTCCCCAGAGTGGTAAGAAAGATTTTTTTCCCCACATTCTTCCTAACTAGGTCCTGCCAAGATTTTTACCAATAAGAAAGATGAATACAAGTCTGTGCTAAATCCAAGTGACAAAAAAAGGATATTTATGTATTTAAAAGGGTTGTTTTATTATACAGAAACCTGCTCATTTGGCTTCTTTCTCTTTTCCTTTCATTTGCGGATGGCAAGGGGAAAATCAAGGTCAAGTCATTTGCTTAAGAGACTAGAAACAATGAGGGAAGCCAGCTGCATGTTATGAAGACAGTTGTTCACTGCGGCACCCTCACCCAGCTCAGAGACAACACCATGCTGGGTAGGAGTGTTGATCTGCTGGAGGCCAGTGGTGTGAGGTTCCACACGGGCCAGTGCTGGGTCCTGCCCTTGGGTCACAACAGCCCCAGGCAGTGCCACAGGCTGGGGCAGAGTGGCTGCAAAGCTGCCCACAGGAAAAGGCCCTGGGGGTGCTGGTGACAGCAGCTGAACATGAGCCAGCAGTGCCCAGGTGGCCAAGAAGGCCAATGGCATCCTGGCCTGTACCAGCAACAGTGTGGCCAGCAGGAGCAGGGCAGGGATTGTCTCCCTGTACTCAGCACTGGTGAGGCCACAACTTGAATTGTGTGTTCAGTTTTGGGCCCCTCACTACAAGCAAGGCACTGATGTGCTGGAGTATGTCCAGAGAAGAACAGTAAACTTGTAAAGTGTTCTGAATACAAGTCTCATGAGGAGCAGCTGAGGAAGCTGGGGCTGTTTCACCTAGAGAAAAGGAGGCTTGGAGGGTTCTTATCCCTACAACTGCCTGAAAGGAGGCTGTAGCCAGGTGGGGGTCAGTCTCTTCTCACAGGTAACAAGTGACTTGACAAGAGAAAATAACCTCAAGTTCTCATGGGGAGGTTTAGATTTGATATTAAGAAAAATTTCTTCACAGAAAAAGTGGCCAAGCATTGGAACAGGTTGTCCAGGAAAGTGGTTGAGTTACCATTACTGGAGGGATTTAAAATTCATATAGATGTAACGCTTATGGACATGGTTTAGTGGTGGACTTGGCTGTGCCTGGTTCATGATTGGACATGATGATCTCAAAGGTATTTTCCAATCTAAACAAATTCTGATTCTCTGATTCCCAATGTGTTCATATATCTATGCATCTGTATCAACAGCAAAACCAGAAATATAACATACAGTAGTTAGCTTTTGCCAGCAGCTCTGTTCACACTTGTGGAGTTAATTCCTGGTCCTTTATTCAACATCCACTGTTTCCTATTAAACAAGTAGGGGTACTGTAGCTGTAGGATTTAGGGAAGAGAGTGAGAGAGCGAGAGGGAAAAACAAGAAATTAGATCCCAGACATACAAACTTACCACAATAGGTTGTCGAAAACACTCATCCACAGCTGCACTGCACAGGCTACACAGGTTGATCCCATAAAAATATTTTTGGTACCTAGAAACACATAAAGTGTTCAGGGAAAAATAGTTTTCTTCTGTGTCCCAACCAAATCTGGGCACTATAACTGTAAATGGCACCTGCAAATGGTGAGCTAAGTGTGGCTAAACAATTCTTTCCCTTTCTTCTGTCTTCCAAGAGGCCAAATTTCAGCCTTCCTAATCATACTTTACCTTTCCACAGACACAATACACAGCACTGAGGTGTCATTATCCCCTAGAATGGACATATGGAGACATTTCACACTATGCCTCTGAAAGAACAAGACACAACAAGCAGAAAATAGGAAGAAGGGCTGAGGCACTCTTAAACTACTTTTGTAATCTTGAGCTTTTCAGAATTGGGAGTGGACCTTGTATAAATCAAAACCGGGATGAGGGCACCTCTTTTACAGGTCTGTTATTTTTATTGATATCAAATAAGACAGTAAAGGTCAGCCTATACCAAAAGAATGAGGAAAACCAAAATTTTGGTACTATCAATACGCAAATGTGCATTTGATCTATATTCTGTGTACTTCCAGTATGAAATCTGAAATGAAAATATACATACTTGAAGTAATCTTCTTCCTGCACATTACCCTTTTATCAAGTAATTGAAAAGTTTCATAGGTATCTTTACTTCCAGGCAACATAAGGGGGGTGGAAAGGGGAAACAGCAAGGAAGCTCGTCTCCTTGTCACAGAAGTGTGGTCTAGATACAAAACCATGGTCAAGCCTTCTAACTTTTCAGGAAGCACTTAAAAAGTGTAACTTTGAATTTTTGTCCTCATTGTTACATCTTCATACAAATCCAAAACTGTAACAACTTTTTTCAGAGTGGATAAATTAGTTTAAACCCTTCTGGCAATATTCCTTAATAATGATAAATTCTGCATTACTAGTCCTATGCTAATTGCATAAAGGGAAGATGTCCAGATGGCTGTGTGTCTTAAAGATATCTTAGAAGACATGCTTAAGGAAAGAATTCAAATGAGCACAACACAGAATATCAAATGACACCAGTAACTGCAAGTGATCTTTTACCCCTTTCCATATCTTTGCTATACTGTACTAGCACTGACCACCACTAAGCCATGTTCCCTAAGCATCATGTTTTTGTGGTTTTTAAATATGTACAGGGATGGCTACTCAGTCCCTTCCCTGGGCAGCCTGTTCCAAAGCTTGACAAGCCTTTTGGTAAAAAAATTTTTGTAACCGAGACCTTGCTTGGAGTAATCTCACTCCTTTGGTCCTACTGCTTATTACCTGGGAGAAGAGACCAATCCCCACTTCACTACAGCCTCCTTTCAGGAAGTTGAACAGAGCAGTAGGGTTTCCCTTGCTTCCTTTAATCCAGGCTAACCAACATAGTCGGCACCTGCTCAGGACCAAATTGTGCTGTGGATCACTCACCCCTCACACACAAGGCACTGACAGTTACAGAGTCCAGGGTAGGAATCAGAGAGAGGACGATGTCTTGTTGATTGGAGGTGCAGGCCTTTCTGCAAATAACTTTAAAATTGAAAGATGGATTCACAAAAGGCATATTCTTATGCTTGCAGTTCAATTCAGTCAAGCAAGGCAAATAATGTATATTAAATCACGTTTTTTTTTGCACTTACTGGAGATTAATGAATTCACAAACACTATTTTTTAACACAAAACTCTTTTTTTGTCAATATTGAAACATTATGGTATACTTCCCAACTCTTCTTTTCAGAATCTGATTTTAATACATTTTGATCTCCAATTGATAATTTCCTTACTTCTCTTTGGTATTTTCTTGTAAACTGAAGTACTCACATTTTCCCTCATCTTTTTACTTTCTCTATGTACTGTTCCACTTTTCTATTTGTTTTCATGTCTTCTTGTCTCTTCTGTCAAAACAGATACACAGAACATTGTTTGAGTACCATTTACAAGAGCAAAATATAGGCTCTTCCAGAAACATTAAAGAAACAAACTTTTAACACTTAGAGGAGCAACAGAAAAAAAAATATCCCAAAATGAGATTTTTTTAAACAATCCTTATGTTTAAATATATTCCATTCAAATATTTTTCCTCCAAAACCTTTCCAAGCAGATGTTTGAAAACCATGTGGTGTTTGCACAAAGAACCCAATTATGGTAAAAGGCTTAGTGAGGGATTACAAAGGGTGGGCTTAGGATGCTTTGCATCTTTGTGGTGCCTCAACAGAATTTGCATCTCAGACTGGAATCAAAATGGTCTAATACTGAGTTAGAAACTGCCTGGGTAGACTTTCTGAAATAGTCATACCTGGGTCATCAGGACAGCTTTGAAACAAAATCATAAAGTTGCACTTGTCTGAGCCACCTGCTTTGGAATGATCTCCTGGAGTAGGGTTGTACTCTCCAAAACTCAAGACCACTTGGGAAAATGTTACCCTCTTCTTTTAAGTAAACCAGCAGAAAAATTATTCACCAAAAAAAGCATAGTGCTCAGCAGGGTTCAAATTTATTTGAACTTGAATTACTTTCACAAGCTTCCTTAACAGTAATTTCACTTACTGGTAAAAAATCAAAACAACAAACTTCATCTTGCCTTCTGTTTGAGCTTACCTAACATCAGCTAGATGTTGTGAAGTATTTCTTGCCAGGCTGAAGTCTCCTTTAGTACCAAGCTCCTGCTCCTGATGTTTCACCTTCTCCCTGAGAAGTTAACCACACCGGGTTTCTCATCACTAGGCCCTTTTGACCACCTCTCTGTTATGTTCTCATGGCTTTTCTCTGCAACCTTGCACTGGGTTTAAGTGGCCAAGTCTTGTAAAGGGAGACCGTATAGAACAGCATGAGTGCTTCTGTGAGAAGACACCAGAAGAGAGACACTGCTTCTCCCCTCCAGGGACCTAACTCTGCTCAGCAACTTCAATAGATGTGGCTGGCTCCTGCTTCTCTACTGTGACTGCCCTGCACTCCAGCAGGTGAACAAGGCTGTAGCAGCCAGACTGATGAGATGAGACTGTTACAGGATTTACCAAAGCCATGGAGTTTGGCATGTGGGGCTGAGAGCAGGACCATCCTTCCCTGTCTACTACAAACTGCATGTCCTTGGCTACACACACCAGATGCCAAAACTGTCCTTGTCAGTGTGGGCCCAGAACAGCAAAAGAAGCCATAAACAGCAAGGACATGGAGTCTGCCAGATGGTGTTACTGTAGCTGGCATGGCTGGCATGGAATGTGCTGCATCTGTGTTTCACTGTGCTTTGTGCACTGCTTGGGACCATTTGTTTTACTGGGCTTGCATTTGGGCTTACACTTGGTTGCTTACCCACCACAGCTGTAACTGGATTGGATCCTCAGCACCCAAACACATGTGTGGAGAGTTTTGTAGACAACTGGCTAAGGGATAAAGGACACGATGCAGTTCAGTTAGTTAAGAGGGGCTGAGGCCTCAAGGCTATTGTGCCCTTGAAGGTTGCTGTGCTGATATTGGGCAGCTTTTAGGCAATAATGAGATGTGCAACCAGAATGTAAGGGTAGAAAAACAAAGCTACATTAACCACAGGAATGAGGAGCATGCAGAGTGGAAAGTCCCAAGGGCGTGGAGATGGCCTTTGCAGCATAAACCAATAAGGAGCTTAGCTTTTGCAATATGCATGAGCTTCATTATTATGGTTATAAATTTATTTGCATATTTTGAATAAACGAGACTTGTCCAGCATCATCGGATGTGCTCATCTCCCGTCTTTTCCACACACATGCATACGGCTCTCTGTTGAATGTTTTTTGGGAAGGATCTGTTGGCAAACTGATGCAGAGAGCAAGGTGTCAGTGAACTTTTCAAAGAGGTTGTGATGCCCCATGGGATATATTCCTGTGAGCTTTTAACAGGCAGTGCTGGAAGCCAAATGCTGCTACCTGCCACAAGGCCTGCACACCTTCATCCTACTATGCAGAGCATTTACTGGGGCCTATCAGGAATGTCCAGTCCCAGCTTCTGCCTCCCTTCCTGCTTGGAACTTTCATGGGTGGTGAGGCACTGGCACAGGCTGTCTAAAGAAGCTCTTCTATCCCTGGAAGTGTTCAAGGCCAGGTGGGATAGGGTTTCGAGCATCCTGCTCTAGAGTAAGGTGTTCAGGCAGGGGAGTTGAAACTAGATAATCTTTAGAGTCCCTTCCAACCCAAACAAGTCTATGATTCTATGACTCTATGTTGCCCCTCCACTGTCCACCCCCGAAGGCCATTGTGCCCAAAACACTGAACCAGCTGCTCTGTGACATCAGCCCTGGGGCCAAAGGTACTGCAGACATTAGTTGGCAGCTGCACTGATGATTACTATATACAGGCAGCATGAGTTGTGAAAAAATATGATGACAATCAGTTTTCCAAAAGCAGGCTGATATGACTGCTCCAACATTTTTACTGCAGTATAATGATGGAAAATTTCAAGCAGAAAACAAAAATTATAATAATCCATTCAGAGGAACTATAAGCCACCATCATCCAGCAGTATCACTGAGATGCCTCTATAATGCAAAATCCATAGCAATAAGAATGATGCCAGACTGCATTTTCCTTAAGGAACTGCATTTGCGCTATAAACAGTCCTGCACATCTTTCTGAGGATATCTTATTTACCACAGGAGATAATGGCCAACACTTCATACCTTCTTTTTTGAAATTATACTAAACAGTAAGTTGCAAACTAAAACTACTAAGAAATCATTCACTTGTCAGAGATGATTGTTCCTTGCAGCTTGATGATTTTCATGTCTACCCTACAGTATATTTTCTTATATACTTATATAATGGCATTTCTGTTGGACATGAGGAACGACATATAATTTTGTAATTTGACCTCCTGGGCACTATGTTAGTAATGATATTTTCTTTATCCACTGTTCTTTTATAGCTTTTTTTCAAAATTAATTATTTCCCCAATTTCTTTAGGGAATCTTACTTACAAGCATGGTCTCTACTAAATACTGTTAATTTAAACAACCAGACCTGAATCATAAGAAAGGTTAAAGAGGAAGCATGAATGCAGTAAGATTTATTACTTTTTTTCTCTCACACTACATTTGCCTGCGCTCTTGGACAAGTCTCTGAACTGCCTTTCTAAGGTATTGTTATATATACACTTAGCAGCAGGACAAAACACAGCACTAGCTGCTGAGAATAAAATCCCAGCCAAAACTGGGACAAATGCAATACATGAACTACCTGTTCTTGCAACAGTGAACAGTGAGAATGCAGAACTGGAACTTAAAATATGATTAATTTTAGGTGCAAAACTACCATGTTTTAAAGAAAATAAAAAACTGCAAAGAAACAAAACATGCTACGTCCTTCAGTAACCCACACTGATAATAAACATACTCAAAAACCAAGCAGTTTGAATCAGACTATTTTGTGTCATTGTACATTTGCAATCTGAGATTCCTATATACTTTCACTGCATAACCATTATCAAAAGAGGCCTCTAAGTTTACAGTGCTTTTGGTACAGGCACGTAGCAAATGGCAGGGCTGAGAAGTAATGTGTTCTGTTGACATGTGAATGGTGATATGGAGACAGAAAAATAAACAGTTAAGAATAAAGACCTAGAGTAAGGAGATAAGAAATTCATAGTAAAAACTAAGAATGAGATATTTTTTTAAGAAAAGTGTCTTATTTCTGAAATGGCAAACTCTTATTTAGCACAGAACAAGATAATAGCGTGAAAAGTATTCCTGGATCAAATGTTCCTTGTACTGAAAAAGTGTATTTAGCACTTATGCACTGACATGCATTTTCCTTTCTGAAATATCCTGCTGTTCATGTTAACTTCTTTTTCTAAAACTACAGTGACCTTGTTTCCTTACTGATGGATCTTTACCAATAGCAGGATCCTATGGGGTATTCTACTGTCCAGTAATTAATTTGAATGTCTTTGCACAGTGGTTCCAGGTATGGTCCCTGATGACTACCTTTTTTACTCCCATCTTCATAGAATTACAGAATTGACTAGGCTGAAAAAGACCTCTGAGATCATCACATCCAATCTATGACCAAACACCACTTTGTCTACTACACCATGGCACTGAGTGCCACATCTAGTCTTTCCTTAATACCTCCATGGACAGTGACTCCCCCACATCCCTGGGCAGCCTATTCCAATTCCCAATCACCCTTTCTGTGAATAAATGCCTCCTAATGTCATCCCTTCCTAACCTAAACCTCCCCTGGCACAGCATAACACTCTGTCCTCTCACCCTGTCACTGGATGCCTGAGAGAAGAGCCCAACCCACATCTGGCTACACCCTCCCTTCAGGAAGTTGTAGAGAGGGACAAGGTCTCCTTAACAACCTCAGTTCTCTCAGCTGCTTCTCACAGGACCCGTGCTCCAGACCCATCGCCAGCCTTGCTGACCTTCTCTGGACATGCTCCAGTGCCTCAATGTCCTTCTTAAACTGAGGGCCCAAGACCTGGACACAGGATTTGAGGTGCAGCCTCACCAGTGCTGAGTACAGGGGAACAATCCCTGCCCTGCTCCTGCTGGCCACACTATTGCTGGTACAGGCCAGGATGCCATTGGCCTTCTTGGCCACCTGGGCACTGCTGGCTCATGTTCAGCTGCTGTCATCTGTATCCCCATGTTCCTTTCTGCTTGGCCACTGTCCATCCACTCTGTCCCCAGCCTGGAGCTCTGCCTGGGGATGTTGTGGCCAAAGTGCGAGACCTGGCACTTGGTCTTGTTAAACCTCATACCGCTGGATTTGGCCCATCGATCCATCCTGTCCACGTCCTTCTGCAGAGCCCCACTATACTCCAGCAGATCAACACTCTCCTCCAACTTGGTGTCATCTGAAAATTTGGTAGTGGTGGACCTTAACAACTCAGCAGGTATGATATTGCAGCCTTGCTTATTAGAGGAGATGTGATATCTTATAATATTATCAAGGGGGGAACATCTTTAAACTAAAACAGTGTAGGTCTAGATGAGACATTAGGAAGAACTTCTTTACTGTGTGGTTGGTGAGGCACTGGAACAGGCTGCCCAGAAAAGTTGTGGGTGTCCCATCCCTGGAAGCATTCAAGGCCAGGATGGATGAGCCTTTGAGCAACCTGGTCTAGTGGAAGTGGGAGCAGACTAGATTCCTTCCAACCCAAGCCATTTTATGATTCTATGAATGTGATTAAAACTTTCAACATTTCACATTTCCTCCTATCCAAATAGTAACAAATATGTACATGTTTTTAAAAAATCCTTGTGCATTTCTAGCAAAAGGGAATGATATTAGGGAAGCAGAATAGGTATTTGTTGTAATCTCATAATTTAAGCAATTTAATCTTTCCTACTTTTATTAATCCTGTTTCCAGGATGGAAATCTTGGCAACAAGATAGAGAAGGGTGAGCATTGGCATTTAGGAGGTGCTAGGAAGGGAGCAAGTAGGGAGTCAGGTGCTGCAGAGTGATTACAGCCAATGATAGCTCTCTGGGGACACAAACCAAAATTAAAGCAAATGCCAACACTGAAAAACAGGCTACCAGTACCCAGGGAATGGGTCTCTGGGGGGTAGCTGGACAAGCTGCCTCCAGATTCTTGGAATGGCACTGACTCATCAGGGAGCTGAGGGAGTTGCAGGGAGGACAGGAACACCAAGGATGACTGAAGCAGTTGGCACTGGGAGGGCACTTGCCTGGGACAGAAGGGGGAACCCTCATGCTAAGGACCTGCAACCCTTTCAGGGACAAGGTGATCACATCTATTGAGGGGACAGGATTGGCAGGAGTGCTGGGCTCCCATGGCCCTGAGGGTCCCACCAAGCCCTGTTTCCCCAAAAGTGGGGGTTGTCGCAGCTCTGGCGCTCCTGAAAAGCTCAGGAGCCTTCTCTCTGGTCCCAAAGAGGGGTATCCCAGAGAGAGGGATGAGGTATCACAGACCTGAGTCCTGATGAGCCCAGCCATCCCCCTCAAAATGTCACTACCCTGGTTGTCCCAGGGAGAAGGGGTGTCACCACACCAGGTCTGAGGTAATGGGGCTGTGTCATTGTCCCCAAAGTCCCACCAAACCCAGCATCCACAGAAAGATGGTTCTCATGGAGTGGGATGTCCAGGGCCATGCTGCTGCCATTCTACCACACAAGGGTCAGTGGGCCAACACTTGTCTCTGCCCCAGCCACCATCCTCTGAAGATGTCTCTGGGTCTGCAGGGAAGTAATCACCCCAGCCCTCTCCCAGGCCAAGTGGTCTCCATTTTCCCAAGCCTGCACATCCTTCCAGCCCAGCCTGGCATCTACCTTACAGCCCCAGATTAGGGCACACCTACCCCCAGCAGCCAGCGCTGTGGTGTCGTGCAGCCCTGTGTTGTAGTACAGGTCAGGATCCAGGCTTGTTCTCCCTCCAGAAGGAGTTATACTGACCATGTAAAAAAAAGATCATAATAAACAAGACAAAACCAAGATGCATTCCCACACTGAGGAAACACTTCCCACTCTCCAAGCTTCAGGACTAAGATGAAGTCCCTCCGGTCCCCTGAGGTTCAGCCATAGTGGGAAACAGAACAGTTCCCCCCAAAACCTGAGAAGTCCTTAAGGTGGCTGTAAAAATCCCACCTTCTGAGCTTGCCCTCACAGGTAAAGCTCTTCAAGTGAAACTTGCACAGCCCCTCCTTGACGTCCGTGGGGCCATAGTCTTGGGGTCTCCAGTGTCTAGACACCCGTGGTCCTGTCAACATCTGCAGCACAGCCCTCAGCCCCGACCCATCCGGGGCACCTGTCGCGTTCCACTGTGGAGAACTGCAAGGAGTTCTTTTAGTAATGGATGGTCGGGAATGAAATTAAGCCAAACGAGGCAAACATTGTATCTGTGAAGTGTTTACTGGAACGAAAAGGAAAAAGAGTTGCCCAAATGAAAGAGGGCTAGAAGAGACAGAAGAGGAGGAAGGAAAATGGAGAAGGAATGGCGGAGCCGGGAGACAGAGAAGACAGAGGAAAAGAGAGCGTTACCCCCAGCGAATCAGCGGCGCTGCCGGCGTCCAGGCGGCAGGGGCGCGCTGGCTGCCTGCCTGCGCACGGGCCGGGTCTGAACGGGCCGGCGCAGCTCTCGGAGAGGCGCAGCTCTGGCGGCCACCAGCTGCATCGGGGCAGCAGGACTGGACACAGGGGCTAAGGCACGGACGCGGAGACTGAGCAGGCGTTGGTCAGAGACATAGAGAGGCAGGGCAGACGCGGGGGCGAGCAAGAGCCAGCGAGGGCAGGAGAGCCAAAAGGCAGGCTGGGGCCAGGGCAAAAAGCGTAAGACTCAAAAAGTCCTGACTCAAGAACAGGTTTCGAAAAGCAAATATCAAAAAACCAAGCCTCAAAAACAAAAACACAGTCTCAAAAAAGCCCCAAGCCAAAACCACAAAGAGCAAGTTTGGAAAACCCCCGGGTTTTCCTGGGGGTTACGAGTTACTTTTGGTGCCCCTGGCCCCTCCCAAAGCCTACCTGCTGGCAGGAGACTGTTGGCCCAGTCCTACCTTTCGGCACCTGATTGAAGAAGCCCCTCTGGGGAGTTCAGTATCTCCTGGTGCCTGTCCCATTGTGAGGTGTTGCCATGCAAAGTCCTCCCAGAGACAAGGCTTTTCCTAGTCGCCTCCTGCACGTGGCACACGTGCAACCCCTCCCCCATGTGCCACTGACATCCATTGTGGAAACTTAACAGAACTAAATTGTCTCCTCACAGCACCCATGATGCCTTATTCTGTCTTCTGCCTTTTGATTAAAAGGCAAGCGCTCTCAATATGTGTATCTGCCTTTCTGTCTGTTCATTCAGAGCCTTTGTGACCTTTGTTCTGGGTTAGGACTCCGCTAGGGTTACTATGCAACTAACAGCTTCAGCAGTCAATTGAATAAATTTACATTATAGTTTACACTATAGAACTTAATTTTTAGTTGTTTTAAAAATACTAAACTTTTTGTTCTGGAAAGTTGTTATGTGTTCTTGGGCTGTGTACACAGACTGAGGATTCCCAATGTTCTCTATTTATTCTTTTTGTCAGAAATGTCTTTAAACCCCACAGACAAGATGTCCCTTCCCACTCAAATTCTGCTCCACCACGGTATGGCAATGACCTACTGCCCTCCAATATAAATCCAGTTCTGGCAAAGGTGACCATGAGCTATTTTCCTTACTGTGATTTCTTCAGGCTAAGCAGTAAGATGGATTTTTCTTCCAATGTTTTTCTTGGATGCAAATTTTCAATGCATAAATTTCAGTATGTCTTCAAATTCTCGGAAGGTGACTTTGCAATTTGTAATACTATTTAATGTAGGGGCTGGACATGTGAAAAATGCATATTTTATGATTGGCTTTTCACAAATATTAAATTGAATACTATATGTATTATGTTATATTGATTAGAAGTGCTGTATTAACATTTTAATGTATGGTAAATGTAGTTTTTTAGTTAAAATAGAACCTATGTATGTGGGGTTTTTTTTACTAACTCAAGCAAGAGATGAGATAATGAAGAAACTCTTCGCACAGAGATGGCAGTGATGGGGGCCCATAAAGAATTACTGCCTCCTTATCGGAAAAGACAAACATTCTTCCACCTTCTCTCCGTCTTTATGGAACCACCAGGATTAAGGGGAAGAAGTTGACAAAAACCAGAAAAGTTCTTAATTTGCAATGAATTTATGCATCATGTATGAGATGTATGAACATGCAACAGGCTTTTAAAAGTTATTCCTTTGTTCACAAGGTATGCTTATCAGGCTTAAGTGCCCGAGAGCATCTGGATGTCCGTAATTCTTTGCTTTTTATTGTCTTGTAATTGTCCTAACTCTAAATTTTCATTACTCTAATTGTATTACTATTTTTATAACCATTTTATTATTATTAAACTTTTAAAATTTTAAAAACCAAGTGATTGGCGTTTATAACACCAAGTGACTGGCGTTTTTCACAGACATAATCAAATGTTTACAGCAAAATAGATAGAATGTCCAATGAAGCTTACATTATGGCTTGCTTCATATGTCACCCTTAAACTTTACTTGCTGTACTGTTTTATCCCCATACAGGGCCATTAAGAAGTGTGGTTAAAAGTGGTTTTCTGTTCCTATTCTGTTAGATGTAAGTGAATATTCATATATTATTTTTCTAATCATAATGCTGATAAATGAATGTAATAACAGATTTATAAATAAAGACAATAGCTAACTAAATTACAATCAGATATCACAGGTGCAATTACAGAAAACTGAAGCAAAAGCATCAATAGAAATAAGATCTAAGCAGTCCAATGGCTAATATTAATGATTAAAGAAAAAAAAGCCACTATTTTAACAGAATTATTTGAAATATTGATCAAGATGCTAAACAGCATTGATTTAAAGCTAGTGAACATTTGGAATTCAAGTTTGGAATTCCAGTTTGGCATTCCAAATGTGTTCTTCAGAAACAAAACGTGCTGTTGTGATTTTTACATTTCAGGAAAAAAGACTGCAGTTATGCTTCGTTTATTTTCAAGTGGGACATTCGAATCTTGAGGAAAGTTTATACTCCTTTTGTCATCAGTGTGAAAAATGCAGATTATATGGCTCTACGCAGATATTTACTATATGTATTATGCTAGGTTGGAAAGTTATGCTGTAGTAACATTTTAATAATCTAGTAAATGTAGTTTTGTAATTGAAATTAAGCTTTAGTAGTTAAAATAGAAAATAGGTGTGTGTGGTATTCTTTTTGCTCAAGAGAAGGAGAAGATAATCAAGAAATTCTTCACACAGAGATAACAATTACAAAAACCCCTAAATCTTCCAGAGGAAAGGAATTTATGGCTTTCTTTATCAACAAAAAACCGAACTTCTCCAAACTCAACTTAGACTTCAAGGCGCCTGGGATTAACAGGAATTCCTCAACAAGTACCGGACGAACTTCTTGTTTTAAATAAATATATGCATATTCATGAAGTGATTTGTGTATGTAACAGGTTACCCCTCTTAAGGAGGGAATTCTTTTTTATCGGGGTCCTTCTCCTGGCTCACTTTTGTCCAGAGAGAGAGGTACCCAGCCTGGGCTGTAACTTTTTGCTGTTATTGTCTCTTTAATTGTCCTAACTCTAATTGTTTAATCTTTATTACTTTACTTGTATTAATTTTTTTCCAATTTATTTTTATTAAACCTTTATAAATTTTAAAAACCAAGTGATTGGCGTTTATAACAATCAGGAACACCATAACATACTTATATTCCTTCCACCAGCTGGATTCCATGGCACTTTTATTAATGTCATGCATACATAGCAGTGAAAACACTAAGTAGTCCAACAATTTAAAGAGTTGTATTTAATAAATTATTTATAAATGGTTTACAGGTTGAAGGTGAGAATTAACCTTTTTGAGCCTTGTAGCATTTTGGCCAGTGACCTCAAGTAGAGCCAAAATGTC
Organism: Anomalospiza imberbis; assembly: GCF_031753505.1. Lineage (NCBI taxonomy): Eukaryota > Metazoa > Chordata > Aves > Passeriformes > Viduidae > Anomalospiza > Anomalospiza imberbis. Next base: position 68,593,533 of record NC_089721.1, read on the forward strand.
ACTGAGATATTTCAAACACTGTTCTCTGCTGTAAGTCTGCCCATGACAAATGGACCTGCAGCAGACAGGTCAGCAACAGACTGTTCATGTTAGGGTACAGTATGTTAGGGTAGATACTGTAATAGATAAGAGAAGTCTCTTTGTTCATCATTAAACAGGAACTCAGGCAAAGGAAGAGGTTTTTAAGGAAGAGGTTTTTTGTGAGTAACAGGAAACCCGAGGATATGCTGACTCCTTAAGTTGATTGTACAACTAGGGTCGGGAGGTGTGTAACCATCTATGGAAAGATTGTTACAGGGTCATAAACCCCCAGCGAGGAAGAGGAGGAGAGCCTTCATCCAGACGACCACCAGAGAGCAGGCGGCGACCCCCTAGCAACTGGAGGCGCACGGGCAGAGTACTCCCGGAAAAGCCACAAACGTGGAAGAAGGGGGAGAATAAAGGACCGTGGGAAAAGGGAAGCGGTGTGAGCCTTGGCGGAGCACTGACTCCCCGGCTGCACCCAGCGCTGTTTGCTTCTCATTGCTTGCTGTAATCAATAAAATTCTTTTTATCAATCCCTAAAGGATCGGACAAATTATTTACTTTAACTTATAATACATACCAGCTTCTTCTCTGGCACTTGAGGATGTTTCTTCATGTTACTCTTATCCCTGCTGGCCATTTGTCTAAACTAAGAAGCCTTGCCTGTTACAGATGTCCAGGCATGAGTTTTGCTTCTGCTCCTTCACAGTGTGCAGGTATGTCCCCGCTTCTTCCTTTGCAAATCTGACAAACTCCTCCTGACTTCTCTTTCTGTCTTGTTGCCTATCCAACTTATGTCTTTCTTTTCCAGGGGGAACAAATGACTACACATCAGCTCAGCCATTGGAAATGTCCTGCACAAAGATTACCAAAGAGTCAGGTCCTTTATCTACAAGCATTTACTGCCTACCTTTTGATTCTTGCTCCTGGGAGGGAGAAAACCTGAAACAGGATGTTAAGAACAAAAATAAAATTTAAACTTTTGGGGAATGTAGTTAACAATGGTTAAATGTTGTTACAAGGTAAAATGTTGTTAATACAATTCAAATGTTGTTACTACAAGTAACAAATTGTGATTAGTTGTATTAAAACCCAGTACTGTTGTTGATGTATAAAGGGGGAGTGGAACCGAAGAGAAAATGGGATGCCAATCTTTGTGGAAGGGCAGAGAAACTTTCAGGAGTATTACATCATAGAACACAACCACAACTTAAATCAAGATTGGAAGAGAGACCAACCAATGGGAGGAGAGAATTCCAAAATGATTGGCCAAGACTGCACCAACTTATAAGCCAATCAGCAACAGAGAAACAGACCTATCACAGCACGGATCCTGAATGCTCCAATCAGGAGGCAAGAGAGAGACTTTAAAAAGGCCTGGGGTGCGTGATACTCGGTCTTTCCTCGGAGCTGGTTTCACTTGGCGTATTGTTTGGTTTGTAAGTTGTTGAAACAGTCTCCGGACTGGCCATAGGCTTTTGTTTCCAGTTGTTCGTTTTGTAATAAACAGGCTTACTTTTTTAAATCAACCTGCCTCCTTTTTGTTATTTTAAAGTTTCTTTCTAAGCCTGTCCACAACAGAGGATATACTGTACACTAGCTAATTTGGGGGTTGTAAATGTCTTAATGCAAATACAAAAGACACATTAAATGATGTTTCCAAGGCAACAATGTGACTGCTCCATCAAAAAAAAAAAAAAAAAAAGTTTTATGTTCTTAGGTATTTGGGTTTTCTAAACTTGGCAAGTTTGGAAACAGTTTTCTGGCCACACCAATTGTTTTTTAAAATTTCTCACTAGTCTTTCCATTTTTTTAAAACTAGATTTTCAGCTTTTTTGTAAAGAAATTGATGGAACTGCAACAGTTAATGGCACCAAATAACAATCCTTTTCTTTTAAAATATAGACTGATGTCTCACAGTTTTTCTTCCTTCTGCATTTTGGCAGAAGTCTCTTCCAATAGTTTAGTATGCTTCTACAGGACTTCAATGGGCTGGAATGAGGCTGTTAGGTATGGAGAAAACATTCTATTTGTTCTCCTACCCATCCATCCATCCATCCATCCATCCATCCATCCATCCATCCATCCATCCATCCATCCATCCCTCCCTTTGGTCATTCACCTATTAGCCTACTTTTAGATCTCCAGTTATGAGTTCGAGGGTACGCTATTACTCAGAAGTGGCTGACCTTTAAGAAGCAGAAAGAAAAGTAATTTAAATCGGCCAACAAAACTTGAATTTGGCACTGGATGAACCATTGTGCTTCTGCTTCTCAGTATCTTCATAGGTCAGTGGCAAATACAACTTGTTTTGCCACTTAGCAGCATATAAACACATTACAATATGCAGTGAGAAGTACTATGTGGAATCCATTAGGTGGAACAAGAGACAGGGACATTGCATCATTCCTGAGCAACCTGGTCCCCCTGAGGGTCACAGGTCAAAGTGAACTCTGCTCACTCTGCTGTGTTACAGGGACTTGGGTGAATGGAAGACAGCAATGACACAGCATTGACAGTGACATCAGCTTCAGAAGAGGCATACCATGCTTGGCAGGCAGTGAGGCAGAGCAGAACTTTTGCTGGATGGCTGCAGTCCTAGACACAGTGTAGGGCCACCAGTGTCTCTTTAAATTTCCAATTCAGATAAGCATTTCTTCTGGTATGTGTCTGATTTGCCTCAGTTTTTAGAAGATGCTTTCCTTCCCAGGCTTCTGGTGTTTCTAGAGCCCGGCCAGTGTCTTTTCCCCTCTTCGAGCACTGGCTGTGCTCCCTCTGTTGTGGCTGCTGTCCTGTCATGATGTTTCTGCCCCCTGAGCAGACAGCTAGGATGTTTCCTATGGCTGTAAGTGGTCCCCTGCACAGTGAGTTTCTAAGATTTATTGATGATACTACACTTAATATCTTCTAGTAGACTGGTGGTTTTTATTTTTAAACACGCTTCAACTGTACTTCCCAGTTGCTGTTCCCACTTGCAGCACAAAGTAAGATGATACGTATTTGGTGAGATGACAGTATGGAACATTTGTCATTTTGCATTTTCCTTTAGACATCTCTTTTGTGTGCTTTTAAAAATATTGAGAAACTCTCCCATTCCTTTCCTTTCTCTCTGCCTTAGGAAATGTATTTGCTTTAAGTATAATTAAGGTCTGAGTGACTCCCCCAGAGGAGGAACATGTCTTTGGGAATGTAGTTTAAATGCTTCACCATGCCAGAGGTACATTAGCTGTGGTTCATGATAATTTCATTAATTCGTCTTCTTCATGCAGGAGTTTGCCATGGCCACTTCAGGTAAAATATAAAAAGGCATTGTTGATCAGAATTTTTTAATTTATGTCCACTATGAGGGCATCAGGGGAAAAAAACCCGAAACAAGTCAATAAATTACAACTGATGAATTGTGCATTGCTACAATCAGACTTCTAAATCTTTATTTAAAGGAGTTAATATGTGTGATTTTTGGCTCTGATTCAGGGGAGCTGAGCCCAGAAAGAAGCATTATGATCATCTAATCTGAACCACAGAATCATAAAAGCCATAGAGCCTTCTCTCATAGTATCTGCCCTGAACACAGTTTTACATAAATTGCTCCAGCTTTTCTCTCCATGTATGGCATAGCAACTCTGAGATCTGAAGGACCCATGGTATCCTTAGGTAGCACCACAACTCAGTGATTTGCAGTAGTAAACTTGTGGAAGGACACCTCAGGCTGTGAATTAGGTTCCTGTTTGGGTACTGTACTTAAACATCTAAAAGAGCCTTGCAGGTTTGAGGTGCAATGTCTTATTTCACTTAGTTTCATTTGCTCCCCACTATTATAAAATGGTCTTAAGAGAAGAGAGATGACAACACAGACTGAAGATTTGGGTAGGAGCTGTCTACCCACATGGAGCAGAGAGCAATGAGGCAGTGCTGGCCATGTGAATCAGACACAGCCTTTTGCACAAGCTTTACAAAAACTCTAGGCTTTCTGAGCTCATTCCCATCCCAAAATTAGGAGGGTCTTCTGGATTATCTGATCTGTTTCCCCTTGTTGTGCTAATGGAGGGTACCAATGTATCAACGACGGTCTCTGCTGGGCTACACTATCACTATCCTGCCTATCCTCAGACATCCCAGTAATGGCCCAGGTAATTGTGCCACTGTTTGCTATGCCCTGGGCTGGGGAACTTTTATTTGGATGAAAGGTGAAAAATGTCTTTTAGATATCTAAGGCAGGCCTCGTGTTAGCACATCTTAGTGTTATCAGAAAAGTGATATGGCCAAGAGCTATGTAATGTGAGTGATGTGAAATAACATCAGAAGCTAATTTAAAACAAAATAAACAATAAAGAGACAGAGCCTGATGAAATATTATTTGTAGGAAACGGCAAGGTTTTGAAGTTTATGAAGTATCCATGGATATATTTTCAGTTCATGTCCACAAATGTTACTTAACAATTAATATTTTAGAAAACTGGTATGTGTTGAATAATAGCTCTTAGCATATTGCATCAAGCAACATTTTATTGAGATAATAACTGACTTTTCTATGAACTTTTTTCCTGAATTTGAGAACATTGAAAATTACTCAATCAGTGTGTGCTCCTAAAGTAGACCTCAAAGTCTTCCTTTCTCCTTTCCGTTCTTCTCTATGTTGTATGTGGTGTCCCACAGCTGAAAATACAAGATGCAAAAAGCAGATGATTAGCTTCTTCATTTTCAAAGCACACTGAACTTGTGTTTTGGGTAACTTTTTTTTTCTTTATTACTAAGATTTTAAACATACGAAAGAATATATGTTGCACCTTTTATCTAAGGACAAGTTGGTGTGTATATTAGTTTTAGGTCCTTGCTGGCACTCTACAGGCACACTGAAACACTGCAAACCATGTAATTCATTGTAGATAATACAAGCAAGACCTGTGAGTTACACAGTGAGAGGTATATAGATATTCAGATACATACACTGATATTTGTTTATAGGCAGCACAATTGTAGCTATTTGTTATTACATCCCCTGTGTTTACTGGCAGCAGATTTACCTTCCTGAAGAACAAGCCTTTTCTTATACCGTGTGAACAGAGCAGCCACCAGCAAGGGCAGATGCTTCACTCCCCCCAGGGCAGTGGCAATTTTCTAAGACCATGCCACCCCCAGGCCGATCGCGGCCACCCATGTCCCACCCGCCTCACCGCTCCTTCCCACCTCACCAAGGGACGTGGGCGACAGCAGACTGTCACCTTCCAGTAATGTACTGCAAATCGTCGGGCAGGCGGCTGGTCACCTCCAAGCCAGTGTCCAGTTTCTCCTTGTTGGCCTTGGTCAGTCTCTTGATCTTTACGAGGAGATCGGGGCGGCCGTAGCGAAAATGCGGGTTCCAGAAGTGGTGCAGGGGCCCACCAGCGTAGCTGCTATCTCCCCCCGCCGTGGCCGGCCTCGGCCCGGACCCGACCGTGCTGCCGGCCGGACTCACCGTCAGCTTGTGGAACCCGTATAGGTTGAGCTGGCGGACGATGCTGCTGTAGTTCTTGGTTCTGAAGAGCTCCTTCTCCCCGGCGGCGCTGGGCCCCACGCCCAGCAGCTCCTTCTCGAAGAGCCCCTGGTCGATGAATAGCCCTTCACCGCGGGCGTCCCAGCGCACCGAGTGGACGCACGGGCTGTTGACCAGCAGCCACAGCTTCATGGGAAAGGTGCGGGGCCAGAGGGCGGCGGAGGAGGGGCAGAAACCAGCCGGCAGCGTCGGCTTCGCCATCGCGCTGGGCGGAACTGTCACGACACGCGGCGGCGCGCGCCCAACGCCTCGACGCCGACTACGGCAGCCGCGCGAGGGCGGCGCCGCCCCCGCCGGGCACCGGCACGCACCCGACGCGCGGCTCGTGCCGGTGTCAGCGCGGCCCCGCGGGGACCCTCAGCCTTGCGACCCTCAGACCGCGCCACGCTGCCCCGGCACGGCCGGGGCCCTCCGAGCCCTCCGGTCCCCTCAGTGCCCCCAGCCCAGACCCTACTGCCCTCAGCGTCACAGAAAGGTCGGGAAGAATACAACCCTCTAGCACTGTAATTTCAGTCTTAGAAAGCAGGGGTTACTTTATTTCAGCGCTGGGTGCAGGGGGTACCACTCCTCCTAACACATGCCAGCACCGTTTCAGAATTCTTGTCCCCCTTATTTACATATACAAATCTGTACACTTTATAGCTTGAGCATGCGTATACAATTTGGGGAACAGTCTCAGGAGGGTCTCTGGTGGTTATTTGGGGAATGGCCCCTACCTTTATCCTTTCATGGCCACAAGTTCACCTGAGGACATGACTTATGAATTGGCTCACAGTCTGCTGTCTTCGTTGAGCAACTTCTTTCCTTGGTAAGAAAACTTTTATGGTTTATAAAAGTTTAAACAATGGGTATCAGTTTCTTGTCACAACTGAGATACTGCAAAGCATATGCTTTTTGAGTATTTATGTCATCAGTTTCCTCATGTCCCTTCAGTGTCCCCAGCCCACACCCTAATGTCCTCAGTCCTCTGCCCCTGCCATCTCTTCAGCCCTCCAGCCTCTGCCATACCCCTCAGCTACCCCAGACCGCTCATCCCCACCACTTCCTCTCAGCCCCTCAGCTGCCCCTCAGCCTCCTGTCCCTTCAGTGGCTCCCCAGTTCCTTCAGACCTGACATCCCTGAGGATGACAGTGCTGGTGCCACCAGCAGCTGCCATTGTTCCTGTGAGTGATCTGGCTGAGGGAGTAATGCAGGGTGGATAGGGAGCCAGTTAGTAAGGGGTTCAGGGGACATGAAGAACAACCCTGGTGCCGGTGAGAGGGCATTCCTGCCTGGCCGTGGGCCATGGGCATGACAGACTGGCTGTGCTCACTCCAGAGAGGCGCTGGGTGCTGCCTGGATCAATGGTAGCAAAGACCATCAACCACTCCTCAGACCCAAAGGTCACCTATGCCATATGCATCAGAGCATCACCTCTATCTTGGGAACCCATAATGAGCAGTGCAGGTCAGTGACTGCAGATCTTCAGTAAAAAAATAATGAGGAATGTTTCATGGCAGAACAAAGGGAATAGGAGTGACATAGTCACCCTAAAATGGGGTAAGGGACTTTTGCAAAAGCCTCATGTTATAAGTTTGGAGTGATAATAACCGACCAAAATGCCAATTGAATCAGGCTGATTTATTAAAGCAAGCGACAGCAAGCAAAACAGCGCTGGGCGGCTGGGGAGTCCCTGCTCCGCCAACGGCTCGCAACTCCCCCCCTCAGTCCCTGGGTCTTTATTGCTTCTCTGCTTCCTGCGGACGTGTCGGTTCCTCTGTGTCTGCGCCGCCTGTTGCTAGGGGGTCGTAGTTCTGCTCTCCAGTGGTCGTCAGGAGGAAGGCTTCTCCTCAATCCTCACGATTTTGCAGTGCCCTGAGAGTCAACTTTACATATATGGTTACACCAGTCTGCTTAAGTAATCAATATCTGTGCAATTCTGCAACTTGCCTTGTTAGGCCGGATGCCTCCGGTCTCCTGTTTGCCTGAGGACTTCCTGTACCCTTTGTGTTTCTCTTCCCTAGTTTGATGAACAAAGACTTACCCATTACACTCAGAGACACTTGTGCTCTTGATTCAGAATGTGAAAGAGAAGTGATAAAACATAAACCAGAAACTGGTTGCAATGTCCTGGGCACAGTTACATTAATTAAATGCAACACAATTGCTGGAATGTGACATGGATGACTAATTGCCCCTGTTACCATGTGGTAACTACTTGCTAGGTGCTGCTATTTATCAAAAACTACTCAGGACTCAGAATTACAAAATGCTGAAGAAAGGCTCATAGACCCACATTTTAATGCAATTGCTGTGTGTTGATAATCAGAATCTGTTTTTATGCCTTGATCCTTTAGAAGGTCCTTATATGGTTTTCTTTTGTAGTTGTTTTTTGGGTTTTTTTTGCATGCATGCATGCTGACTAATGCATGCTGACTAACACATCTTCTATAATATGGGGTATGAAGGAGACTGATTTTCAGTCAGCTGTACATCAGGGAGAGACAGCTCAGCCATTATTTGTCAAAAGAGAAACAGTCTTTTTTAATATATGGGCAACCCCTAGCTGAAATTCAATAGACCCAGATTATCTAGCCAAGAAGCTATAGAAGAGTAAAGGGATTAATCCTTTGGTGCAGTACTGTATAGACTTTGGGATCACTGTCATTGCAAATTGCTTTTCCAGCAAAAGAGGCCTATGTGCAAAATAGCATGAGTTCTTCCATGAAGAACTTCCACTCTGAAAATCTTTGTGGTTAGCCACATTTGCTCTAGATGAGATAAAACCTCATAAAGATACAATATCAACAAAGTTTATGTGGTCATGTTAATGCCTAGAGAAATCTAGAGGATACCTGGATAAGGCTTTGATCTATCTAAAGATGGATTACTCACAAGCCTTGCAACGAGGCTGTCCTTGGCACAGTTAGTCCAAGCCACACTCAGAGCACATGTGAAAGCTGCATGCCCATCCTGCTGCTCTGCCTGTGCTGCTCCCACATCTCTTCTGACCCCTGCTCAGCCTTATGAGATCCCAATTCCCCCAGACCACTGCCTTCTGGAGAGAAATGGACAGGTTCACCTGTACTGGAAATATTGGTATAAAATTGATTATGACAATAGTGAAAGCAAGAGTGGAGTCCCTTATCTCTCCAATACCTTTGTCCTTCTCTTTTTGTCCTGTGTCAGGTCAGTGCCTGTAGTAAGGACATCAAAGAACAGTAACAAAGCCAAGGTGTTGCCAGAGGTGTTGTGCAGAGTGATGCTCCCAAAATACCTCTGCTGGACTTGCAGGCCTCTGCCAGGCAGTGCAAGCTCTGGACATCTAAGAACAAGTGACAGGGATTGCCAAAAGCAAAGGCACCCTTGAAGTTTTCAGTGTTCCTTGAAGTACTTAAGATGAATGCAGAACAGGTTATTTGTCAGTCTAGACTGCTGTTTGCTGGGAGAAATTAAACACTCCTGAGATGTCAGCATTGATTGTTTTTGCATCTTTTAGAGACTTTCTTGTTTTGAGCAATTAAACACCAGTATTTTCATACTGTTCTTACTATGCTTCTTTATGGCTAGCCTCATTACTTCTAAACGCATGAGCTACTGCGATACCACATTCACTGTTATTTCAGCACTGACACAGTCCTGCTGCCTGTGATGAATGAGAGGGTGAGAGCCCAGGCAAGTCCTGCCTTTGATGCAGATTTTTGAGAGTGGCTGTTTGAGGCGGCCTGTGCCACAGACTGCTCTCACTCACAAATTCTTAATAGTGGTTGATTAGGTCTATTACAAGATGAATTAGTTATTGAATTAACAAAATTAACAGATATAAGACTTTAAACAGACTACTTACTACACAGGGGTAAAACAAAAAAAATACTAGTAGATAAAATACAGGGCATGATAAAGGTACCTATATTTACAGCTAGCAAAGAAATAGTATAGATTAGGATTCAAGGTAACTTACCACCAAATTGGTGTTGGAGTACACACAGAATTCTTTCACTCAGTTCCCAGGAAAGTATCCGGCAAATTTGCACCCAAAGCCTCCTTGAGAAATCCCACATGTTTCCAGGGTGTGTGTAGGAGGTTTCTGCTTCCATGAAAGTTTGTGTAGCTTTTATAGTTTGTAAAGTAGTGTCTCTCAGTCAGGAATTTCCAGCTTATCTCCCCATATCTGTTCTCACGCTCAGGTGTTTATTGGGAGTTCTACCCCTGATGCCACAGAGAGAAATAACTAGCAAGTGATGACTTACAAGTCAGAGAGCTGGCTTGGGTTATCTCATCAGGTCATGTATGGGGGGAGAATGTCCAGAGCTATTGCTCCAGAGCTATTGCACCAGCTGATTGACAGAGCAGATAAGCTCTTCTGTGGTAGGGGGATGCCCTGCAACAGTGTCATCTCCTTGATTCCTAAATTCGCTCTTAAATTGCACCTCAGTGCATGCTCTATTCCTCATCAATACTGCTTTTCTTCAAAACCTGCAAGTGTCCACAGTTTTCCACAGGCAGTTCAAAAATCTCCAAATAATCACACTGAAGTTTCATACTAAAGTGGTATCATCAGGTGTTGGGGAAGATGAAATAGCAAAACCTTATAAATATGATTACCCGGCAAAAGATTTGGAAAATACAGACACTGAGATGAGAACTAGATTTGAGATAACAAACCTTGACTACTGAATAACTAGAAAACAATAGTATAGCCAGATTGAAAGCAATCCCCCTTTCTGATTAAACAATGCCCTTTACCTACAGATAGGTCCAAAGGTCAAATGGAATGCTTCTCAAAACAGGATTGCAATATTCCTCTCTTTTAGCAACAGTGACACACCTATGCATCCTCACCCGAAAGTTTCAAATGTGGTTTTATTAAACTAAAGCCCAGTGTTGTTGGATGCAAAAATCTCAATATACCCACACTATAGCATCAAAGTTTTAGTTGTGTCCTATGTGAGCCCTTAGATTGATAAAAAAAAAAAATCCCCAAACCAAGAAATTATTAACTTTGAATTTCTCTCTGCTTCCAGCAGGTCTTTGACATGCCAGAATGTGTATAATAGGAAACAGCAAGAGAATGGTAACTACAGATCAGTCTTTCTAAGTAACACAATGCAAAACAGAAGCCCTTATCAGCTGTGATAAGTGGTCAGTTCATGTCACTCATGCCTTCTTAAATGACATGTTAGAAAACCCAAGTCCATATGCCAGTACTAATACTGATTAATTTACATTTCTGACCAAAAACCAAGCACAACTGTAAAACATACATTCCATCAACCCTTTCAGAAGTTACTGAGATTCATTTTGAAGAACCAAACCACAACAAGCACTGTGTGTCTAGAACAGCTCCAGATTGGCCTCATTCATCCATCTCACTAACTACTTTCTGTACATACACCAGTTTCAGGTGGGTTCTTTTTTCACTGTCTTATCCCCACCTCGATTCAAGCAGTTGGTTTTATTTTAAAATTTCAGTTGTGCTATTACCCTGTAAAGACACGAATTTAAAAGAAAGATTGTCAGTAAAGGTGCCTACCTACAAATAGCAGAGCCAGAGAGAATTACTTCAGGGCTAAGCAGTACCCTTTTGGACCAATTTGGACTTTCCCAGCAGCACAGTGCATCCCAAGACACTGCTGTGCTCTGCAGCCGTCTCAGCACGGCAGTCCAACTAGCAGCAGCAGTAGAAAAACAAACGTAGTTACGTTAATACAACTACAGACTGGATTCTATTACTTCCTTCCCTTTCTAGCTGGTTATTTTCTCTCTCCCATTTGGCTTCATAGCAAGAACCCTGTCCTTCAGGTAAGGGGGAAAGACCTCTTCTGACTATCCCTGCCTTAAGTCACAAACTCAAGAAGAGGGAGGAGAAACGACCCTGACAGACCAGTCTGTACCTTTCCCCGACGGAGCAGCTTCCTACAGCCGAGAAGCGCTGCCCCGCTGCTGGTCTCGCCGGTAGTCGGGACAGCTCCCCGCGGGGTCGCGCTCTCAGCGGCTGCCGGCCCCTCCGCGTGAAGGCCTGCTGGATCTTCGCCAGGAGCACCAACGTTCGCACCCGAGGAAAGCCCCTCGCACAGCCACAAGCTCCAAGCGCTGAAGCGACCCCGGCCTGCCCAGGGCTCCCGCTGCCGAGCCCGGCACCGTCCGGCGCAGGCCCCGAGCCCCAAGCCACCGTACACCGTAAGAGACGCGGCCCCGGCGCCCCCGGCCCCGCTTCGAGGCCACCGCCGGCAGTTGGGGAAGGCGAAGGAAGACGGTGGGAGCCTCTCGCATCGCACCGGGGCTGCGCGCACTGCTGACAGCGCGTGAGCCCCAGCACCTCTTCCTGCCGAGCCGTCAGAAGTGCCCAGGGCGCTTAGGGACCAGCTGCTTCCCGGCGGAGAGGGATGAGGAGCCCGCCCTGGGCGGCGACGAGCGGGAGAAAAAGTCAGGGGTCTTCGGTACCTACTTGAGTGTCACAGTCACGTCCGCGCACCCCTCTCTCCAGCTGCAGGACATTCTGGCCGGGGCTGGCGAACTGCAGTCCCGCCGGCAGCTCCTCTCTGGCGCGGAGCATCCTCACGCTCCGACGCTGCGCATGCGGAGACAGCACGGCCGTGATCCCTCGCCTCCCGCTCGACATCCCGTCACCGTCGCTGCGCCCAGGGGAGGTGGCGGGGCACGCGAGGCGAGGGGGCGGTGTCACCGTGAGACCCTTCCTCCCACCGTCAGTGTTCCCTGCTGAATGACCAAGGCCCTTGGGGACAGCCCAGGGGCCCAAGGTTGAGACCTCAACCTGAGGTTCGTGGCGATGAAAGGGAGAAGGTTCGCGAGCCCCTTGAGAGTTCGGCTTTCCCTTCCCTGGCGTTTTACCCTTCGTTTTATTTTCGAGGAGCGTAAGGGTGCAGCTGTGATGTCCAGCAGTGGCTGTCGCTGATTTGGTATAGAAGTTTTTCCTAGATTGTGTGGTTTTTTGTTGGCGTTAGGTAGTGCCAGCCCCGTTGTGGTAAAAGGAAAAACAAACAAACAAACAAACCCCTGTTAATTAATTAACCCGTGTTAATTAATTTCGTATGTACGCCTCTGTGTCAAAAATACACTATGAAAGTTATTTAATCAGTATTTGAGAAGTGCTTTTGGGTTTATGTACCGTGTGGATTTTAAATTGGCCTCAGCTCACTGTGTTTCCAGACATTTTGGAGCATGTCTGTCAGAAATCTGTGGACCCAAATGGTTCCTTGGGCTATCCTGTTTGGAAAGGAAGCAGATGTACCCACCCTGAATGCATTCAAAGGATTATGTGGTTGTACAAAGTGATGATCTTCAGCTACATAAAGAATTGTTAATCAGAGAATTGTTCCTGTGAACTTCTTTAGCCACAAAATGCACAGAAGTGGCACACATGTTTCTGAACTTCTGTTTGCACTAATGACTGAGAGGATTCATTTATAACAATAACCTCTTGATTGTTCTGTGAGGGAATTTGATGTTACCCCTGTATGAAGGAGAAACAAGGCTGCCTGTATGTGCCATCAAGTGGATCACGCACTGCACACAGTCAGTGCTTCAGCACTTAGCAGGATAACTTTCACCCAAAGCCAATTCCACAGCCTCTTAATTAACATCTAGTCCAAATAACAGAGATTTCTGGGCTGTCAAATTCATTATTGCAGTAAAAGGTTGAATAAATACAAGTAAGGCAACACTGTATTTGTTTAGCACAGAAGGTATCTACAGGTAGCTGAAATACAGGGCAAATGCCAGCTAAGAGTTGTAGGAATCTAGTGGATAAGAAGGAAAGTGGAATGCAGATAGATTTTACCTCTCCTAGATGTGAGAACCTGATGACACAGCAGTAATAAAATGGAGCAACAGGCAAGATGTTGCGCTGAAAAAGATGGTGGCAAGGCTAGTTTGGAGGGGTAAGTTTTTTCACGTGTACAAGGAGACAGAAGATTATCTTTTCTTTACCAGGATCTTTGCTGGATGACTACCTCACCTCAGTATAAGTGTGACACTGACCACCTAGTCCTTGGCAGCTTCTCATGTGCATAAAACTAAAACAGTGTCTCACAGAAGAGGCCAACTTCAGACAATGGCTATTGGTAGTTTTACTGCCTCAGCTTGAACTTGCAGTCGTGTTCCCAAGTTTAGGCTCCACCACTAAACCACTAAACAGCTATACGCCTGTGGCTCCAGTACATCGTTTTTAGCTGCAAGAGTAAGTATAAGGTAGCAAGCTTGCTTCCTGAACCTAATATATGTGGTTTTGAGGAAGGAAGAGGGGAATGGAGACATATGGGGAAGAGTGCTGAGATAATTTCTGTATTGCAGCCCTTTTATCAAACATACACTGGGCAAATATGTTTTCTGAAGGCATAAATTAGTTTTAATTATCAAACAAAATAAGAGGACAATGCGTCTGAAAAGACCCACCTGTATTCCTAAAAGTTTGAACAACAGCTAGTAAGAACTTGGAATACTGAAGACAGGAAATTTTGATCCTTCCTTTTAGCCTTTAATGCACATTTTGAATTATTAGGTGAATCAGAAAAAAACCCAAACAAACAAACAAACAAACAAAAAACAAAACAAAACAAAACAAAACAAAAAAAAACCCAAAAAAACCCCAACAAAAAACAAAAAAACCACCAAACCCACACCAAAAAAACCATCCCCCAAACCCAAGCAATGATCAATTTATATTCTGCCTTTGTAATTTCTGATGATTTTCCTATCCAGATTTCCATCAGTCTCTTTAAACTATGGTGTTATTCAAGAATGTGAGGAAATAACTGCAAGGGTTATTGCTCAAACTAGTAACTACCATATCCCTCATAAGGTGAATTCCATCAAAATTTGACTGTAAACACTGCAAGATGTTGCTCACCTGAAACTGCTACCTTGTTGTGAATGCTTTCTTTTGTGTGTGCACCATTTTGGTTTCAAAATTGATCTGTGGAAGTAATAGGACAACAGTTTTTAATTCAATTTTGTCTTTTATTGGCCATCAACAAAGTCAGCAGTATCTGTAATATCAAGTTAATGCTACCAATGAGCTCCTCACTAATGCTATAATGTTGCATCCCAATGCAACGCGGCACTATAAATGTTTGTTTTTCAGTATCTCTTGCTAAATCAAATATTTTATACTTAAAACCAAATTTAAGTCTAGAGAACAATATGTTCTATTAAATATTATTGTTAAGCTGGTGCTTTGACATTGAGGCTAGAACAGATAAACCAGCATTTGTTCCACAGGCATACCCTGTGCTGTAACACAGAATTGAGTTTGAATGTCACAGTCTTTCCCAGCTGGACTGTTGTCTCTGCAGAACCCCATTGCTTTTAAAGTCAAGAGCAACAGTAGGTACAATCCTGCTTAGTAGGTTTAAAAGTATCAGATCTGGTGGTATTAAATGAGATCAGTTCTTTACCCATCAGGCATCACAACAGGATTTTTCTATAATGGATTATCTATTTGACCACTTTTTTATTTTTAACAAAAAGAAAAATCCACCCACACTTTAGGGGAAATTTAAATCAAATAAATTCTCTTTAACAGGAAAAAGAAAAAAAAGCTTGATTGAGGTGCATTATTCAACATAGATATTGTTAATTATTCTGGCAAGTTTCTCTGCAGAAACATCCAAAACCAAGGATTTTTTGTCTACTTGTTGGTGTAGTAAGGCATGAATTTGAATTTGCCATAATAAGTGGATGGAGGTAAAATGTACAGGCATAAGAATTATGCTTCCCAAAGACACACAGAATAGTCCACCAAGAAGTTCACAGCAAGGGAATCTGGTCCTTTATGTGGAGATTATTAGGGCTGTCTCATTTTCTTGCAATTTTAATTATTGCAACTTTTGATTTTGGCTGTTTGACTTTCTTGGAGGAAGAAGGGAAGTCTAGATTTTTCTTGGGCATTGGAAACCATTGAAGACCAGGGAAAATAAATTGATGAAGTGATAGCTACTGTTCGGAGTAACAGTCACCTTGTCACTCACATGGACCAGTAAATTCAATGCCTGCGTTGCAACAACACAATCTTTGATCCTAGCTTCAACATGTTGCTGTTGTAGCTTTTTCAGCTGTTTCTGACTCACTCTGCCAGGACACCATTTATTGTGGGAAAAGGTAACATCCAGCTGCAGAGTTTTTAAAAAAGAGTTTTTTTTAAAAAAACAGCAAGTTTTTAATATCTCTTCCATCTAGATCTCTGAAAATATGTCTGTTTCACTAACAAGTATGTTACTAAATAAGTACTGACCAACTACATCTGCCATGAACTCTGATCATAAAAGCAGCAGCAGATCTTCTGTGCAGTGTGGCTGTGGCAAATGCCTATACACAGAGTTACTCTTCACTAGAACAGTTCTGCTTATAAAATATTTAGAATAAAATGTCAGCAGTAGCATATTTCAGTCAAGAAGGGGTTGTTTTGATTTTTGAACAGGAAAGTTTGATGTGTTAGGTTAGTTAATGTATTGGGGAAGTACATGTACAATGGAATTTAGCAAAATTTTGAATGAGACCAGCAGAGCCAAGTCAGAATAAAAACTCTCTCTAGCATACTGTTAACAGTGCCAAAAATAAAAAGAGGTTTCTTCGTCTTACTTGCCTTGGTCAGATGCTTTTGTAGAAAAATAACTGGCTTATATTTCATATGTTTTTTGGTATAGACCTTGATACAGAATTAAACAACTGATTCACACTGGATTGCTGCAGGCTCTATGTGATTTTACATAATTAAAGTGAATGCTTTAGGTAAGTCAAATTAAATACACTTAAAATAACTCGATGTAGAATGTATCTTACTTATTTGACAATAACATTGTGCAGAAAATTACCTTATAGAAGTAATAGAAATAATTTATTACCTTTCTTACACTTCTTTTTTCTTACAATACCCACTGTTTTCAAATTTCTCCTATATTTTACCTGTACTTCATGCTTAAAGGTCTGGATCTGTGGATCTGTGTTACTGTGAATGAAACTTTCATAATAAAATCAGTTCAATTAATATGAATAGCAACAGAGGTTGAATATTGCAGGGTCTTCCTGGTAGCACTGTCAGTGGAAAAGAGCTGAGCAATGTAGGCTGTTGGCTACTTTAAGAGTTGGTTGGTGTGTGATCCCACTAGGGATGATGTCCCTCGACACATTGTTTTCCCATGTATGTGTCAGAGAAAAACCTATTTAGTCTTAGCAAGGCACATGCTAGAAAATGAAGCCTCATCTCAATTAGCAAACCAATTAGGAGTATTCTGTAAACATAGAATAGCATGGGGTAGCACTCTTAGGGAGTGATTTGATTGTATTGAAATTGATGATTATGATGAAGATGACAAGGTTGAGTGCCTATGGTAAGACAGGGGGAAGATCAGCAGGGCAAATGTCATGGTGGGAGTCTGTTACAGATCCTCCAACCAGGATGAACAGGCTGTTGAAGTGTTCTTCAAGTGACTGCTAGAAGTCTCATGGTTGGCCTTTTATGTATGTATGACTTCAGCTTGCCAAATGTCTGCTAGAAATAGAACACAGCAGAGAGGAAGCAGACCAGGGGGCTCTTGGACTATGTGGAAGGTAACTTCTTGACACAGCTGGTGAAAGACCCTACCAGAGGAGATGCCCTGCTAGACCTGTTGTTTTTTGGTTTTTTTTTTTTTTTTTTTTTTTTTTTTTTTTTTTTTTTTTGTGCTCATTTTGCCAGGGGTAGAGTTAACTTTCTTCATAATGACTGGTATGGGGCTGTTTTGGATTTGTGCTGAACACAGGGTTGATAATACAGAGATATTTTTGTTACTGCTGAGCAGGCATGCACAGAGCCAAGGCCTTTTCTGCTTTTGGTACTGCCACACTGGAGAGGAGAGTGGGGGTGCTTGGCAGGTTGGGAGAAGACAGAGCCAGGACAGGTGACCCCAGCTGACGAAAGGGATACTCCAGACCATGTGGCATCAGGCTTTGGATGTAAGTGGTTCTGCTTGGATTGTGTACATGGCTTTTGCTTTCCCTATTAAACTGTCTTTATCTCAGCCCACAAGTTTCCAGGCATTTATCCTTCTGATTCTCTCCCTGATCCCATTGGGAGTGAGCAAGTGGCTGCCTGGGGCTTGGGTGCTGGCTGGGCTTAAGCCATGACAATAAGCAAAGAAAGACTAGTGGGTGATGCAGAGGTTGGTGGCTGTCTTGAGCAGAGAGACCATGAAATATTAGAGTTTTCAGTACTGGGTGGAGTAAGGAGGGGCACCAGCAGAACTTCCACCTTGGACTTTTCAGGATCAGATTGTCCCCTTGTCTAGAAAGACAAGTCATCAGGAAAAAAGACTGGTTAAAGAGAACTTGGGGGAAAAAAAGAGAATCTATCATCTCTGGAAGGAGAGTCAAATATCTTGGGGAGTACTGTAAGGGTGTTGCAAGATCTCACAGGGAGAAGATTAGAGGGGCCAAAGTCCTACTAGAACTTGATTTGGTCTCAGCAGTTAAAGACAGCAAAAAGGCTTGTATAAATACAGTGATAGCAAAAGGAGAGTCATGGAGTGTCTTCATCATTTGTGGAATGCAGAGGGTAGTGTAGTGAGTGACAGGGCATGAGGAAAAGGCAGAGGTACTTAATGCCTTTTTTGCTTTGGTCTTAATATCATTCCCAGTTGCCACTGGGATACCCAGCTTGAGAAATTACCAGAGCTGGAAATTGGTGGTGGGCAGATGAGTGAAGCCCCCATAATCCAGGAGGAAATGGGTTAGTGACCTGCTGTGCCAATTAGACACTCACAAGTCTAATGTACAGTCCATGGGCACCACTGAGATCCCTCCAGAGTAATGAGGGAACTGGTAAAACAACTCACCGAACCACTCTCAATCATCTACCGACAGTCTTGGTTACTGTAAAAGTTCTAGAACACTGGAAATTAGCAAACGTAGTGCCCATCTGCAAGAACAGTTGAAAGGATGATCCTGGGAACTACAGGGCTGTAGTTACCTCAGTTCTGGGCAAGGCTATGGAAGAGATGCATGAAGCCCATTACATGGCACATGCAGGGCAACCAGGGGATCAAGCCCAGCAAACATGGATTTACAAAAGGCAGGTGCTACTTGACCAACCTGATCTCCTAATATGAAAAAGTGATGTGCTTAGTAGATGAGGGGAAGGCTCTGGGTCTTTATCTAAACTTGAGTAAATGCCTTTGATACCATCTCCCAGAGGACCCTCCTAGAAAAACTGCTTGTGGCTTTGATGAGTGGACTCTTTGATGGGTAAAAAACTACCAGGATAGCCAGGCCTAGAGTGTGGTGGTGAATGGAACTAAATCAG
Source organism: Anomalospiza imberbis (assembly GCF_031753505.1). Lineage (NCBI taxonomy): Eukaryota > Metazoa > Chordata > Aves > Passeriformes > Viduidae > Anomalospiza > Anomalospiza imberbis. Next base: position 68,612,366 of record NC_089721.1, read on the forward strand.
GTTGGTGGCCAGTCACCAGTGGTGTTCCCCAGGGCTCTTTTTGGGGATGGTTGTGTTCAACATCTCTATCAATTATCTGGGTGTTGCAATTGAGTGTCCCCTCAGTCAGTTTGCAGATGACACCAAGCTGGTTGGGAGTGCTGATCTGCAGGAAGGCTCTGCAGAGGAATCTGGACAGGCTGGATCATGGGCTGAGGTTCAACACGGCCCAGTGCTGGGTCCTGCCCTTGGGTCACAACAACCCCAGGCAGTGCCACAGGCTGGGGCAGAGTGGCTGCAAAGCTGCCCACAGGACAAGGCCCTGGGGGTGCTGGTGACAGCAGCTGAACATGAGCCAGCAGTGCCCAGGTGGCCAAGAAGGCCAATGGCATCCTGGCCTGTACCAGCAATAGTGTGGCCAGCAGGAGCAGGGCAGGGACTGCCCCCTGTACTCAGAGCTGGTGAGGCCACACCTCAAATCCTGTGTTCAGGTCTGTGCCCCTCACTTTAAAACAGACACTGAATTCCTGGAACGTGTGCAGAGAATGGCAACATAGCTTGTGAAAGCTTTAAAACATGTCATATGAGGCACTTGTGAGAGCTGGGTTTTTTAGTCTTGAGGAGGCTCAGGGTGGACCTCATTGCTCTCCAACTTCCTGAAAGGAGGCTGCAGTGAGGTAAGGGTTCATCTCTTGTGCTGTGCTTGCAGTGAGAGAACAAGAGGAAATTACCTTAAGCTGAGGCAGGGGAGGTTCAGGTATTAGAAATTTATTTTCACTGTTAGGGTGGTCAGAGATTGGAACAGTTTGCCCACAGAGGTGGCAGAGTGACTATCCCTGGATATGTTCAAGAGGCACTTGGGTCTGGTGATGTGGTTTGGTGGTTTATGGGTGACAAAGGTGGTGCTGAGCAGACAGTTGGACTGGGTGATCTTGAAGGTCTTTTCCAACCTTGATAATTTCCTGACTCTTTAGTTACAGCTGATCACTGGTGTAGTTGTAGTCTTGTATGGTACAATGCAATGCAGGGGCTGATATTGTACTATACTGGGCTTTTGGTCTTAATTTGAAATTAATGAATAGGCAATGAGTGGACCATAATTTATGGCCGAACATTTTGAGAAAAGGAAGCTTTAGGGTGCAACTCTTCTACCTTTACCACAGTTCTGTGTGAAATACCTGTTTTAATCCTGGTATCCAATAGTTATTTGATATGTTCTAGCACCTATTACTTGGTGGGTCCTCCCCATTAAAATAAAATTCAGCATTTCTTTATATGAAATATCATATTATATATATATGGTGCCTGCAACACATACTTGAGATGCATAGAACATATGAACTGGTAAGATTAGGCCTTCAACTATGTTTTGTGAAATTGTCAAAACATCTAATATATTACTATATTGCAGAATATTTACAGCAAAAATTGCAGAAGTAGGTTCTGCTGGTACCAAACTGACACCACTAATTCCTGGAGGCTAGAGTCTGCATGCCTCTCACGGTTAGCTGTTAACTACATAAATCTGTAATGGGAAATTACTGTTAATATTGAAATGAATAAGTACATTACAGTGTCTATTTACTGGGAATATGACAGCAACTCAGTTGAACTGACACTTCCTAGGTGATCCTGCCTTGGCAGGGTGAGCTGGATTAGATGATCTTCAGAGATTCTTTCCAACCTTAGCAGTTCTGTGATTCAGTGATTCAAAATACTTGGGTTTTTTGCCATCTGAGACACATTTGTTACTTAGTTCTGTTGTTGTTAAATAAAAAAAAAAAGTGGTCTTATTTCAAAGGTGTAAGTGCAATAATTTTTCTCTCAAAATCAACAGCACAACCATCCAAAACAGCTATATAAAAACTGAAGCCATTCAGATATGTTTGTAACAAGAAAACAAATTTATTGATTTTAAAAGACAAGACACAATTTCGTTTTGAAAAACACAAGAAAGCTAGCCTGAGTTCAAGTCTGAAATATTCAGAAAAATCCTACTGTCTTTAGTATGTTCCAGTCATTTTTTTATACAACACACTAAAAGTTAATATATATTTTTATAATTATAAAAGGTCCCCAGTTATTGTACAGTACACAATACAAATTGCCAACAAACTATTATTTAGCTCCTGCCAGTTTTGAGAGGACATTATATACTAAAAGATTTAGCATTTGTCACAAAAATCACATCAGGAAATACGTATTTACAAAATCAAATACATTATACAAAAAAAATCACGTTCGTCTGTAAAGATGTCTTCTTTAAATAATTAAAAAGTATATTCAACTGTAGCCCAAAAACTGGAAAAGAACATTACATTATCTCACACATACAATCTACAAAAGGTTGCTTACCTCATTTACATAATATATTCAGTCAACTGGAAAATAAGAATTTGAATATGTCCTAGTGTTATGATGTTTCTGTGCTGTGGGACTGGATAATGTAATCTGCCACTTACTAAGTGAAATTTAAATGATGGCACTTAAAAAAAAAAAGCAGTATAAAATAAATGCAACAAGGGAAGTTTCCTAGAAGGTAAGAAAGCCCTGAGTGATGATAAAATTACTGATTGGTAGCTCTAGAATTAACCTAATTAAAGTTTACCACCTCAGGCACAATTTTCCAAGTTTTTGAAAGGCACTCAAAGTTTCTTCAACAGCCTCATTGGTTTTTAACTGTAAATCCAAATTTTCAGTGGGTATGAGTGGAAATGGGCAACTTGCTTTGGTACAAAGTGATATTTTCCCAACATATTTTAAGTTGCTTAACTGGGTTACTTTAAGATGGGTATTTAATGTTTAAATACAAGGCAGTCACTTTAATATTTTATGGAAGGAAACTTTACTTGGGAACCCCATTAAACATTCTTTGTGTAAAAAGCATTTGCTGGTATCAGTGAGTCAAAAAGAATTGAACTGAGTTCCAGTTAAAACCCAATCCATTCAAGGTTCTTCCTCTGAAGTCTAAATTCCTCCTAAAAAGACATTTATTATTTCAGAGTCAAATTAATCTAGAAGTGAAAATTCCTGTAAGATGTTTGCACCATAACCAAGAAAGTGCTTAAGAACATACGAAGAACATCTTCCTGAATAAGTGTTAAATGAGGCTCATTTGATGCCCATAGGCTTTTTCTGGGCCTTGTTTTCTACAGTGCATTTCAGCCTTAATGAGCAATCTCCAAGAACAATTCTTACCAAATATTAAACTACTCAGGGCTTCCAACCCAAAATGCCAATTTATTTTTTCAACAGGAAAAGAAGAAAATAAAACAAGAATTAAAATGATAATTTTCAAACTAAGGCATATTTTACTTCAAACAAACACTAGGCAGTCACTTTGTAAGTGGCTTTTACTATTTCTTAGTTAAACTGGTAAATTAAACTCAGGTCTACTGGCACATAAAATCACTAGCAGCAATGATCAAGGCATGCAAACTCAGAAGCATTTACAGTAAATTATGAATAAAAAAAGTTGTTAAATTAAACCCTTTGAGTATTGCATTTAAGTTAATTAATTATGCATTAATTTGCATTAACTGACTAAAATTGTTTACAACTTACTTGCACTATACTACTGACGTAATTCCCTTAAATAACTTTAAATTATACCCTTTTTCTTTTCCCTCAGCTAGACTTAAATAAGTACAGCTGCTTTAGTGTTTGCTGACTGATATTGCAAGAAACCAGTAGAAAATGTACTGTATTCTCACTTAGTAAGGTGGCATCAGTGTCTCTAAGTTAAAAGAATCCTTACTTGCTGCTACACTTGTTCCCTTGTTCCTGTAAGCAGTAATTTTAAGAACAAAGGGGCTTTTAAAATTTTTTGCTCGTGCAATTTCTAGGTTGCATTTAAAATTCTGACATTCAAAAAGGGCCATCCAAACTGCACCCTTGTATGTGAAATTTAATTAAATACCTTCATCTTCTAGCTAGTCATTATTGCAGTGACTGAGTTTTAAAAGGAATATTAACATAATTGTGCACTTTTTGTTCCTGTTTCTCACAAACACTGCCAAAAATTTCAATACAAACACATCAAATATTCTGCAAAATTTATTATTACTAAACCTTCTTTTTATCCTAAAGATTACTCTTTTACAGTATCAGAGTATTCCAATACTAATCTATCTCAAGAAATTTTCAAAATAGCTGAATATATTTTCTAAACCTTTATCTTTGTCCTAGGGTGACGTTATGATGCTAGTATCCCCAATCGTGTGTTCTGTTTATGCTGGATATTATATTCTGTGCCTTCAAGACGGGCTCTGAGAGTGAAGGCGGGGAGAAGAAGGAGTGCCATTATCAGCCTGCATTCACTCCTCCACTCCCCCACAGTCTGCTGGAACACAGAATTCCACTGTGTTGTCTGGGCATAGACAGGGCAGAACACAACGCTCCTTTGCTTTTTAGTTAGTTTAACTAGCTGAGGCAGTCCAAGTGTTCCCTGGACTGTTTTTCTTTCCCTTCTCATGGATCCGTTCAAACCTGCTACGGACTGGGACCCGCGGAAACACCAAGAGCTCGCACTTTGTGGCCTACCAGGGCCTACTGTGGGCAGCAGCAGCCTTTCCCAGTGCCGGAGGGACTGATAACAGAGTGACCACCCCCAGAGAGACTTTCTGAATTTGTCATCTCTTCAGAGCGACATAAATGAGTTTTGTCATCTGGTGTTGCTCATTTTTTGTGCTGGGGAGTGCTTTGCCTGTTAAATAAACAGGTTTTTTTTCCACTTCTCTCTGAAGAAATTCTTCCCGAACTGACTGGGGGGAGGGGCCATGTGGGTTTGCTTTCTGGGGGGGTCCTTTTTGGAGGTTTTCTCCCAAATTTGCCCTAAACCAGGATAAATAATTGGCGCCCAACATGGGACTCGAGAGAGTAGAAAAAACCCTGTTCTAACTGTATTTTGGTTGCAATTATTCTGTGTTGGTATAGAGCAGTTAGTAGCCATGTAGTTTGAATTCATAAGGTCTCTTGAGGTGGGGGTGTGCATGTATTTCTGGTCCCTAGGTTTTTTTGAGGTCTTAATACCTCTACAGTCCCTAGGTTTATTTTCTTATCCAGAAAGAGCTCCGGTATTGCCCCTAATACGTAGTTTTTGCAGCAGAGGGGAACTGACTAGAATAGCTATCGGGCTGGGCTTGGTTGTAATGGCTTGCAGGAGGTTTATAAAGGTGCTGGAGTCTGTTCCAGGAATGTATGGTTCATAGTTATGGTTGTGCACCCAGTTTGTTAGAGGAGGCACAGGGGATGAGGCCTTTCAGCCTTTACTTTCCTTCTTCTCTCCTGAATCTGTTACATGCCTAATGGAGAATGTTCAGTTTCCCCTGAATGTTAAAGAGACCATCTTTCTGGTATTTAATCTGGTAAGCTTCCGCTATACAGTCTGCAGTTTCTCTAGAGTGAAGGCTGAGATTTCTACAGGGGCTGATGAGACCCCTGACCCAGGAGTAGACCCAGCTGTGGAAAATCCTGGGTGGTGTGGGAAATGGGAGGATATGGGCCAAATCCAGAAGGAATTTTATGACCCTATAGTCTGGGACTTTCCACGCCAACCCAGGTGGGGTTCTGAGGTGAGGAAATACCTGAAAGAGAAGTGCCATGAAGACCCTAAGGAAAAAAAGATCATTGCAATAAGCTGGGCCCTGGCCTATGCTTATTGCACCCTGCTAGATACTGGTCGGCAGCAGATAGAGGCAGGGGGGCAGGGAGATAAACCAGCAGCTACCCCAATCACTCAGGCTGCAGCCAACACCCCAGTTAAGAAACCAGTAGCTAAACCAGACAATAACCCTCAACCAATGGCTGTTGCTACTAGCACGAGAAGCAGAAAGTGCACAGACAAGACCGATTAACCAGTGGATGATGATGATGATGATGATGATGATGAAGATGATGATGAGGATGCAGGAGGAGGACCCTCAACGCTTCCTGACATAAAATCAGGAGTCAAAGCAACTGGCACAAGATCAGAAGCCAATATTGAATCCTTTTCCCTGAAGGACCTTCGTGGCCTAAGGAAGGATTACACTTGACGACCTGATGAGTCTATAATTGGTTAGTCCGTCTTTGGGATGCCGCAGGTGAGGCTACAGTCCTGGACGGCACTGAAGTGAGGCATTTGGGATCCCTGTCACATGATCCTGTCATCGACCAAGGAATGATGAGGGGGGGCTAACCCTCACAGCCTCTGGGCACGGGTCCTGGAAAGTGTAGCACAAAGATACCTGTGTGCAGATGATCTCTATATGTACCCAGTGGAAGACTATTGAACAAGGGATCCAATGCCTGAGAGAAATGGCAGTGGCAGAGATTATCTTCTCAGATGACATAACAACTAGGAATCCAGACTTGGTACCATTGTACATCTGTGATGTGGCAAAGAAGCTCCAAGCACATGCAGATGCTGTACATGGCCCAACACATGCCAGAATTGCAGCAGTGGAAACACGTCTGCAGAAATTAGAGGATAAGATAGAGGAGAATCATAAGAAGCTCAGGAAGGAGATTAAAGAAGACCTTCTTCAAATCTCAGCAGTACAAATTAAGAGGCCCTGGTATGCAACGCAGATGTTCCCCAAATGGGGAGAGAAGGTACACCCCACGAGCTGAGCTGTGGTTCTTCCTGCATAATTGTGGAGAAAACATGAGGAGATGGGATGGATAATCTACTGCTGCTCTGGCACAACGGGTGCATGAATTTAAGGAAGGCAAGACTCCGAGAGGAAGTTCCACTAAAAGGAAAGAAGCTCCAGTTGCCTGAAGCCGAACAGCCAGGTATGATGATGATGATGGTATTTTTGATCCCCTTGAAGGCACCTCCAAGACATATGCCCAAGGAAAGAAGGATAACCAGGCTTAGAGGGGCCCTGCCTCTAGCCAGGTAGAGGCTAGGGAAAGCGTGTTTTTTGGACTGTGTGGATTCGTTGGCCTGGCACATCTGAACCACAAGAATATAAAGCTTTGATTGACACTGGTGTGCAGTGGACATTAGTCCCATCGAGACATGTGGGGGCAGAACCTGTCTCCATCACTGGCGTGACAGGGGGATCAGAGGACTTTACCTTGGTGGAAGCTGAGGTGAGCCTGACTGGAAATGAGTGTTAGAAACATCCTCTTGTGACTGGCCCAGAGGCCCCATGCATTTTGGGTATAGATTACCTCCAAAGTGGGTATTTCAAAGACCCAAAAGGACTCAGGTAGGCATTTGAGATAGTGGGTGTAGTGACAGAGGGCGTCCAGCAATTGAACACCTTGCCTGGAATGTCTGAGAATCCAACTACAGCAGGACTTCTGAAGGGAGAAGAGCAACAGGTACCAATTGCCACTTCAACAGTGCATCACCAACAGTATAGAACAATTTGAGATGCTGTGGTTCCCATCCATAAGATAATGCGAGAGTTTGAGAGCCGAGGGGTGGTCAGCAAAACCCACTCACCCTTCAACAGCCCCATCTGGCCTGTGCCTAAATCTGAAGGAGAATGGAGATTGACAGTGGACTACTGTGCATTGAATGAAGTGACTCCACCATTGAGCGCTGCTGTACCAGGCATGTTGGAGCTCCAGTACAAGCTGGAGTCCAAGGCAATGAAGTGGTATGCCACTATCGATACTGCCAATGCATTTTTCTCCATTCCTCTGGCAGCAGAATGCAGGTCTCAGTTTGCCTCTAGGTGGAGGGGCATGCAGTACACCTGAAACCGACAGCCCCAGGAGTAGAAGCACAGTCCTGCCATCTGCCATGGACTGATCCAGACTGCACTAGAAAAGAGTGAGGCTCCAGAACCATCTGCAGTGTATCGATGACATCATTGTATGGGGGAACACAGCAGCAGAAGTGTTTGAGAAAGGAGAGAAAATAATCCAAATTCTCCTGGAAGCTGGTTTCACCATCAAAAAGACCAAAGTTAAGGGACCAGATCGTGAGATCCAGTTCCTGGGAGTCCAGAGGCAAGATGGACAGTGTCAGATTCCTACGGATGTCATTAGCAAGATCACAGCTATGTCTCCACCAACCATCAAGAAGGAAACACAAGCTTTCCTAGGCACCATAGGTTTTTGGAGAATGCACATTCCCAAGTATAGCCAGATTGTGAGCCCTCTCTACCTGGTCACCTTGCAAGAAGAATGAGTTCCACTGGGGCCCTGAACAGCAACAAGCCTTTGCCCAGATCAAGCAGGAGATTGCTCATGCAGTAGCCCTTGGCCCAGTCAGGACAGGACCAGATGTGAAGGACGTGCTCTACTCTGCAGCCGGGAGCCATGGTCTGTCCTGGAGCCTTTGGAAGAAGGTGCCTGGTGAGACTCGAGGCCGACCATTAGGATTTTGGAGTTGGAGCTACAGAGGGTCTGAAGCTAACTACATCCCAACAGAGAAGGAAATCTTGGCTGCTTATGAAGGAGTCCAAGCCACCTCGGAGGTGACTGGTACAGAAGCACAACTTCTCCTGGCACCCCGACTGCCGGTGCTGGGGTGGATGTTCAAAGGCAAGGTTCCCTCCACCCACCATGCTACCAGTGCACATGGAGCAAATGGATTGCTCGCATCACGCAGCATGCCCATATTGGTAAACTGAATCACCCTGGGATTTTGGAAATACTTACAAATTGGCCCAAAGGTGAAAGTTTTGGTGTCACAGATGAAGCACAAGAGCCAGTGACATGGGCTGAAGAAGCTCCACCATATAACCAACTACCACCAGAGGAAACACGCTACGCTCCTTTCACTGACGGTTCCTGTCGTATCGTAGGAATGAATCAGACGTGGAAAGCAGCCGTATGGAGCCCCACACAGCAGGTCGCAGAGGCAACTAAAGGAGAAGGTGGATCAAGTCAACTTGCTGAAATCAAAGCTGTTCAACTGGCCCTGGACATTGCAGAAAACGAGAAGTGGCCAAAGCTCTACCTCTACACTGATTGATGGATGGTAGCCAATGCTCTGTGGGGATGGCTGGAGAGGTGGAAAGAAGCCACCTGGCAGCGTAGAGGAAAACCAGTTTGGGCTGTTGAAGAGTGGAAAGACATTGCTACCTGGGTAGAGAAACTACCTGTGAAAGTCCACCACATAGATGCCCAAGTCTCCAGGAGGAGAGCTAATGAGGAGCACCAAAACAATCAGCAGGTAGATCAGGCTGCAAAGATAGGGGTGTCAAAGATAGACCTTGATTGGGAACACAAGGGAGAGTTATTCCTAGCTCGATGGGCCCATGATGCCTCAGGCCATCAGGGTAGAGATGCCACCTATAAGTGGGCACGAGACCGAGTGGTGGATCTAACCATGGACAGTATTTCTCAGGTTATCCATGACTGTGAGATGTGTGCTGCCATCAAGCAGGCCAAGCGAGTGAAGCCCCTGTGGTATGGTGGGCAGTGGTCCAAGTACAGGTATGGGGGGGCCTGGCAGATCGACTACATCACACTGCCCCAGACATGCCAAGGCAAGTGCTATGTGCTGACCATGGTAGAAGCCACCACAGGATGGTTGGAAACCTACCCTGTGTCTCCTGCTACAGCCTGTAATGCCATCCTGGGACTTGAAAAGCAGGTCCTTTGGAGGCATGGTACCCCTGAGAGGATTGAGTCAGCCAATGGGACTCATTTCAAGAACAGCCTTATCAACACCTGGGCTAGGGAACATGGCATTGATGGGGGTACCACAACCCCAACCATGCACCAGCTGCAGGCAAAGAGGAGAGGTACAATGTACTGTTAAAAACCCAGTTGAAAGCAATGGGTGGAGGATCATTCAAAAATTGGGAGCAGCATTTAGCAAAGGCCACCTGGTTAGTTAACACCCGAGGTTCCACCAACCGAGCAGGTCCTGCTCAGTCTGAGTCCCTGAATATAGTAGACGGAGATAAAGTCCCAGTGGCACATATCAGAGGTTTGTTAGGGAAGACAGTGTAGATCAATTCTGCCTTGAGTGCAGACAAACCCATTTGTGGGGTTGTCTTTGCTCAGGGACCAGGTTGCACATGGTGGATAATGCAGAGAGATGGAACAACATGATGTGTACCTCAGGGAGACCTGATTGTGGGGTGAGACTCATATGCAAACATCACTGTTTGCAGGATGTTGTTACTGCCATTGTCTGTGCATTAAACCACACAGACATGAAACAGAAGGAAATGTGTAAGTGTCGAAGGTGTGAGCAAGTGAAAGATGGAGTTTTGAGTGAGTAAAATTAAAGTGGGGAATCCTGCAGCTCTGTAGTCTGGGGCCTGGATTCAGTGGTCTGGTGTGGAAATGCGATGGGGACATGATGGGTATTGCTTGTAAATTTTGGTTGGAACAGGTGGAAGTTTTTATGTGAATAAAATGCATGAAGTTTGGTAGTAAGTTGATGATATGGGGATAAGGAGTGGAATGTCCTAGGGTGATGTTATGATGCTAGTATCCCCAATTGTGTGTTCTGTTTATGCTGGATATTATATTCTGTGCCTTCAAGATGGGCTCTGAGAGTGAAGGCGGGGAGAAGAAGGAGTGCCATTATCAGCCTGCATTCACTCGTCTACATTCTGCTGGAACACAGAACTCCACTATGTTGTCTGGGCACGGATGGGACAGGACAGGGCCTTCCTTGCTTTTTAGTTAGTTTAGATAGGTGAGGCAGAGGAATTTTCCCTGGACTGTTTTTCTTTCCATTCTCATGGATCCGTTCAAACCTGCTACGGACTGGGACCCGCGGAAACACCAAGAGCTCGCACTTTGTGGTCTACCAGGGCCTACTGTGGGCAGCAGCAGCCTTTCCCAGTGCCGGAGGGACTGATAACAGAGTGACCACCCCCAGAGAGACTTTCTGAATTTGTCATCTCTTCAGAGCGACATAAATGAGTTTTGTCATCTGGTGTTGCTCATTTTTTGTGCTGGGGAGTGCTTTGCCTGTTAAATAAACAGGTTTTTTTCCACTTCTCTCTGAAGAAATTCTTCCCGAACTGACTGGGGGGAGGAGCTGTGTGGGTTTGCTTTCTGGGGGGGTCCTTTTTGGAGGTTTTCTCCCAGATTTGCCCTAAACCACAACAGTCTTCTAAAGGAATCTTAAAGTAGACAACTTCCTATCTGTAGAATCATGTTTGATTTTCTTTGTATATACACGCAGTTATGAAAACCAGGTAGCTGAAGTACTGTTTTATATTACACAGTACATATAAATGGCAATGAATATTTTGCCTACATCTACTGAGGCCCCTATTAATAAAAAAACATCCCCATACTGTATGCAAGTATTTACTTTAGACATAATTAAAAAAAATTTACAACACTATAAGCTATTTCAAAGTATATGCTCAGTGGAATAATTAAATTATCTAAAAATCTTTGTTGCCATCATGTTACTTACAATGCTCAAAGGGTTAATGCAAAGCATTATATCAAATTAATTTCCTAGTACTAGAACTAAGCACTGTGTGTTTATGCTTCTATTCCAGTTTTTACTGCGAGTGTTAAATCACTAAAAAAATTAGCAGAGATACTAGAATTCCATGTACCAATTTGCTTTAAACCATATACAAAGAGCATGTCCTGTTAGTGTGACAAGGGCCCAATTTTCAGAAATTCATCTTGCTCTCTCAGATTTGTATTTTAAATGCAGAAATTACTGTTGTATACTTATATTGCTAGTAAATCTGGGGTTTTTGTCAGCACATTTATAGCTCTCAGTGGTTGGTTTTGTTTTGTAAAAGCATTTTGAATTAAACTGGATTGCAGTGTATCTCTAACATGGATTTTTTTAAACAGTGCAGATGTCAATTGGTGAGAATGATTTCCTAGGGAAAACAAGATTAAAAAAAAGTGTTTCAGATATTTAAAAAAACCTTGCTTTAAATTAAATTTATATATAGACCTATGTATTCCTGAATGACAGAACTTTATTTTCCTAGTTTTTGAACTAAAGGCAGTAATGCCTTTAAAATCATCATTTTATAGGCAAATAATTTAACATCTATTTTCCAAATTTTTATGGAACGTATTAAAAATGAAGGTGCTTTGAGCATACTACAGTACAAGTAAAAAAAAAAAACTGAAAAAAAGAAAAAATATATTTTAAAACTAATTTACCACAAGAAAGATGAACATGTAACAAAACACTTTAACATATATAAAACTTGAAAATTGGGCCCTGTGCTTTGTAAAGGTAGTTCAACAAGACCTCTTCCCCCACACTGTTCTCTATGCTATTTTGTGCTAATGGGGGAAATGCCTCTAAAATAATTATTCTGGATTCCATTTCAAGATTAGATAAAACACATAAATCATGTCAACTCTCATAATGTCTATCCTGTGGACACATGCTACACCTCTCCATTGCATTAACAACAGACTTCAGAGCTGGTGTGGCAATGCAGCCGCATGCTACACATTACAGAATACACAGTGAGGTATTCGTAACTCTCTACTTCAACAAGTATTAAAACCCAGCTATTAAACAGCAAGAGTGTGCAAAATGTTTTATCTAAGTGTTTGATTGAAACTTCAGTAAGAACAAAAGACCCCAAATCTGTACGTTTACAACACAGTAAGATAGTTCCTCTTAAAAAATCTGGTAAAATCTTTAGAATTTAAGAGTAAGAATACAGACTCCAGTCGGTTTTCTGAACCTGTGAAAGTTCCAATTTGTCTTGATAATTCGTTGTTTTTAGAAGCTATGAAATACATACAACTACTACAGTATTAAAAAAAAAGTTGAATTATTTCACTTTATTTTACTTGTAAACATCTTATAATGCACAATGAAGGGGAGTAAATATTTATCACAGCTTAGTTTTAGCATTTTTGGTGAAGGGTACAGATGTGCTGATTTCTAAGGAAAAATCAGGACACACTGAGTGATATATGTGACAACAAAATCTATAATGAGATTCAGTGCATTTATGAGTTTAGAAATAATGAATATAAATGTCACTTTTACTTTTTACTGAGGCAAAAGCCATCTACTGACATTAGTAGGAATTATGCCTACACAGAATGAAGTGGATGGGTTCACAATTCTGCAAAGGAATTAATTTTTTTTTTTTTGTGCACCAATAATGTTAGGACATTTTAGTTTATGTGCAGCTGTATTTGGAGCATATATAAACTCTAGCAACAAACTTGTTGGCTATAAATACACTTCCATTTTACATGCTCTTCTCCCATTTGGTATATATGACTTGAAAGTAATTTCCAGACACACTAGATAAACCAGAATAAAATAATCCAATTTTTTTTAACACAGTCTTTCCTGTAAGGTTGGTATTTTTGTGTTCTCATTCACGTTTTGGATTTTTTTTTCCTATTAAATTCCACTACTTTAGTGTAGCAAATTCATGTCTGCACAATGAAATGTTTGTGAAGAAAAACTTGAATTCTTTAATGTCAATTAATATGGTCTCTATAAACTGATACTATTTAACCATTAAAATGTAATATCTGGCTGATACACCACAAAATATAGAAATTGAAAACATGCACTGCACTATGTACCTGCTCATTTATTTCTTTTTCGTTTTTAAAATTAAAAGTAGGCAAGGGTTTAGAAAATATATAATCATGCTTGGGACTATGGTCTATCTATTTTGACATTTGAAGTTGGTATTAAAGCTAGTTTTGCTTTCCAAATTCCCAAGCAAATTTTATTTCTATTAAAGTGAAATCCAGCTAGAAACGAGAAAAAATAGGTCTATTGTCATTCTAAGAGGGATATTAAAATTATTTAATAATAAAAAAATCCTTTTATTCTTTTGAAGGCTGTGTAACCTGTCCTTACTTCTTAGGGAATTTGAAAATGACAGGCACACCTTGTTGAATTAATTTAAGAGTTAAGAATAACAAAAAGTACTAAGTCTTAGCTTCAGTTCTGTTTAAGGCACCATGTAATAGCCGAGGTACAATGATCCCTGATGTACATTCTTAAATGGCAATGGTCCATCTAGCCACCTATTCAAATTCTACACAATTGGGAATAGGTACAAGTGAGGTGTGCCAGTTACACTGCCTTGTCTAATTTTTGTAAAAATTTAAATTCACTTTAACAACAAGGAAATGTTTTTGAAAGGAAAATGATGCAGGTTGCTACATTCCTTGCATTCTATAAATCATCTTTTCTAAGAGCAGCAGATTGAACCACTAGTAGGAAAAGACCTGGAATAGTTGAAAGTCATCCAAATGGAATGTTTTCCTGTATGTCCAGTTCAGCATAAGTAGCACATACACTTAAAATTAGCAATAATCAAGTCACTTCTTTTTTAGCTTCAGTTTCTAACAACTACAGTGCCACTGAACAATCAAAAGCATCTGTTCAGTGGCCTCACAAATAGAATCAGTAGTCTTCAAAAAAGAGGAACTGGTATGCAAATAATATCTGAAAGTGTTGATTTTAAATGAAGCTTGCATTGTTTACATCATGTTCAGATAATTAGGTACATTTTTGCCATACAGATTACCACATTCTGATACAATTCTGTCTTTTAAATAGCTTCTTCCTCACAGGAAGAAACTAGGAGATCTTCTCAACCCTCCAGCATTATTACAAAAAATCCCCCTGAATACTCACAATTTTATCAAAATAGTGTCTTCTCGTAGTACGATGAAAAGCACCTTTTATAACAAATTTGATACATCTGCTGTCAAATAAGTATGCCTCCAGTGTAAATCAAAGAAAATAGTTCTTTTGATATTTCACAGAAGTGCATCTAATTAAAAACCTATCTATATGAAATCAGCACAATAACTAATAATTAACATTAAAATATTTTTAAAACTATGAAAAAAAATTAAATTATTATAAGAGGACAAAACATTAACATTAAGCTTTGCAAAAATCTTCTTTGCATTTGATACAAAGAAACCTCTTCATATTGAGTGGCCAAAGTAAAATGATTTCGTTTACAAAATTTTTTTTGTTTCTAAACAGACCTGGCAAAATACGTACACCCATTCCATTTAACAACTCCAACAAAATAATGATCAGAACAGTTACATTTGACAACAGTCAACCTTCGGACTTATTAATTTTTTTTTCTTTTTCGTATTAAACCTAAACAGCTAATGCAATGGGGTGTGTGTTAGAGGCCAGGGGAAGTTTCACATTAGACTGCAGTATATGTATTTCCAGTAGCACTGCATTGTCTGATAGTCTGAGTAGTTGCAACAATGTGCTCATTATGAATTGGGTTCAGGAGGTTCTGCTGTACTCCACTCTCAAGCACTGGCTGCATGCAGCCCACCTGGAATGCCTGGTTTATCTCAGTTTTCTCCCTCTTAGCTTGTGGCTCTCCGCTTTCATCCAACTCTTCATCTATTTCACTTTCAACTTCGCTGCCCTCATCTGCACAAACAAACCAGCATGTAACTACCACAAAGGAAGAAGTTTCTAAGACAAAGCTTTTTATTTTGTAAGTAATAGTTGAACTACAGAGGGCAATCTGATAAAGCACAAACTGAAAATTAATGGAAGTCAACTGTTATCTCAAATAGATAAATAGATTCAGGTTTGATCACTTGAGCTACATACTTTTGATGTGGGAAAAAAGCCTGCAATCTCAAAAGGTCTAACAAACAATGTAACTTCATATTGGAAAATACCTCATTTCCTAAACATGATGACCAAGAGTTGTTACTTTTAGGTACAGATAGGGAAACTGAGGCGAGGAGAGTTGTGGTCATTTGACCCCAAATTTTGACAAATATTCTTATAGTCACTAGTTGAGCTCTGAGGCCAAAACACCCCAAATCACTCAAGGAGTCAGTATAAGAATGCATGTCAAAATAGGGCATGAAGAGAATTTAAGGAACTAATTTCTCCCTGACTACTTGCATACAATTCTGCTTCTTGACTTAGCAAGACATTTAAATATCCATAAACAACTCTTGTCTTTCTTGCCACAGCTGTTACCCTCCTGCATCCTATTAGATAAAACAAAATTTGCATAAAAATTGAAATATTTTTCTGTGACAAGAATAAACATCTTCAAAATATTCTTATTTTAAAACAAACCTACAATATTCCAGTCATTATTACATGCAGCATAGTACATACTATTGTACTTTATCAATGTATCTATACAGCATATACATGCACTTTAAAGGATAATCCAGCTCTAAATTCTGTTTGACTGTGTTTTTAAAACATAAGGATTTATTTTGTTTAGAGACACATTAGCTCTAAACAGAATCATACCCTGGAGATACTAAAATGCTTACCTTTATCCATATTTCCAGGGGACACAGCATTTAAATCACCAAACTGCAAAATAAACAATTAAAAAATGGACACAGTCTTAAGCAAATGTGGACTTAGAATATCCATGATGTAGGAAATATGTGCTCCACTGGTTTGATGCATTCATTCAAATGCACGATCTTAGCTGCAGCCATATCCATAGCAGAGCAATTTCCCATTCCATTTCAGTCTTGTGCTTATTAAGACAATTATCACTAAGTAAACCCTCAAAAATTAGAAAGGAGAAGTACAACCTTTTTTAAAGATTGCTTCCTCAGGGCCTTTGTTGTTTGAAGTGAGCTATTTCTGTTTTATAAAGTCATAAATTATAATGGATATTCATTCTGAACTGCCAATATTATAACAAAAGGCTCTCTTTAACATTTCCCAGGCACCATTTTATTTGTGCTGGAGCAAAAATGAAGTATGTCAAAGTGTTGTTAATCTACCTGTAAGGCAGATGAAAAGCACTGCTGAGAAAGAGTTTATAACCTGTTAACTGATTTACATCAAAATCCTGAGCTTTTAAAAGAAGCCGCATATAAGTTAGAAACCTTCTTCCCTTTCCTTCCTCCTTTTCTCTTGTGTGAAATTT
Organism: Anomalospiza imberbis; assembly: GCF_031753505.1. NCBI lineage: Eukaryota > Metazoa > Chordata > Aves > Passeriformes > Viduidae > Anomalospiza > Anomalospiza imberbis. The sequence continues at coordinate 68,629,138 of NC_089721.1, forward strand.
GGATGAGTAAAATACCACCAGTGGATACCAAATGAAAAGCACATTGTTTAGATAGATACACTTCTAGTATAAATGATACCAGTCTTTTCCAGAAGAATTTTGCCAATACCCATGTCCAAGGGTGGAAGAAGAGGAAGGGTGAAGTATGAGAATGCTTTTCACAGCTGCAACCAGTTTATACTGTTTTACAGTGCTTGTTGGACTGTAATCTTCCTCATTTTATTTCAGCCATTGAATACACAGAAACATAAGAAGACATGCATTTAATGTATTACTTCTATTCTGCCCCTCATCTCCAAAAATTTTGCAATACTTACTTCCTCATAGTATTTCCATATTCAGTCTCGTAAACTTTTTAGACGGCCCTATGCTACATTTATGTCTTTATCATATAAAGTCTACTGAGACAACAAGAATGTTGTAACTGCATACTTGTGTAGGATTTTCTGCAAATATAAGGCAAGAAATCTAAGAGCATCAATAGTGATGGTGGGTATTTATACTAAGTAGAAAAATTATTTCATTTTTCTGAAACATGTCATGACACATGATGTAAAATAATTTGACAAAGCAAGCTGAGACACTTTCCAACTTCTCTTGGAGTATATAATCTCTTTATAATATTTAATAAGCCTAGCAATATATCTTGTGGGAAAAATGACAACTCAACTAACAAAATTACCTGCAATTTATAGATAACATGGAACATGATAGAGTGACTTGCAAGTGTAAAAATATAACAAATCTGTCTTATTAACAATTTAGCATATTTTCAAATATATCCATTTTCCACCACCTTGAAGCATTATTCTTTGGAAACAGTTCACGCTTTCCTTAGTGTCTCCCTCAAAATAAAAGGTCAGATGAACTACTGAAAAGAAGAGGGATAAGAGAAACTTTGCCTTGCAGATGCCACAGCTGAGTATAAAAAAATAGTTTTGCATTGAGACTCTAGATCTTCCTTATAAGCTAATAGTCTTTGAAACAACTGTATGAAAATCAAATGTGTTGCAAACCTCTATGTATGTCTTCACTGGTATGTGAACAGGTCTGGACAAACCAAAATTCTGCATGTAAACCAGCCTTCTTATGTAAAAGAGGGTATACATTTTGTGTGGGAATTATGTGTGCAAATGCATGTAAACAGATCCACAGAAGTAACATTTTCCTATTACTATGCTATTTTGTATTTTCACATAAAATATTCAGGTCTGATAAAGTGGAAAATAGTTGTAAGTTGATCAATATTTTTCAAACTATGCATATGAATCTGTGTGCAGATTTGTAAAAGAGTAAGTTCATTTAGAAATAACTGATTTTAAGAATTCAATTTTTGTAAATACTCTTACAATGAACTGGTGAAACAAGTTTGAAACCACTGTATATATTTGTGACTCAGTCTATTGCAATAATGCAGAACATCCTACCATTCTACATACACACTTAAAAATGTGCAAAAACACTTTCTCCAATTCATCACTAAATCTATCAATCTAGTCTCTTACATATTATCTTACCTCTCCCATAACTGCAATAGGTGTCTCTCCTGTTGCCTGAGCAACACGATGTTCTACTAAGTAAAACATGTATTCATCGTAAAGCAAGCGAATCAGATGAAAAGAGCCAAAGCTAGCAGCACTGCGCAAGGTTAAATCCCGAATCACCATTGAGCTATTCAAAAATAAAAAATATATGTTTATGTATTGTATGTCACAGCCATTTTAACATTTATCCATGTAGACAGACATTTCACCTGAAAACCAACATTCTCAAAAGTAACATTATCTTCAAATATCTGATTTAAAGGAATGACAAGGAAAGGTCAATCATTTGCTTCTCTCCTTTCTCAGAAGGTACTGTTGAACACCACATAGGAAATAACCAGTCTGGTTTGGTTCCGGTATTGACCTTAGCATAACTACCACTAATTTAAGAAGTGTAAAACTTGAAAGAAACTTTGCTGAAAACATAAACAACTAAAATGGCAAGAAAATTATTTGTTTTTAAAAAAATCTATTGCTTAAATGGTGTCTGTTGTGTCAATCTTTCCAGGGCAATGCTTTTAATTGCCAGAATTTAAAAAGCTTTGAAACTTTAAATTTAAAAACAATAGACTTATTGTGTGTTCATATTATATCTTCGTATCTTCAGCAAGCAGTCACTACAGTCAAGTTCAAAGAACAAGGTTGACTCTGATAATTGTTTCAAATAAGGAGCTAACATGAAATGCTTGTCTTAATATTCTTTCCATGTATTAAAAACAGCTTTTGCCTTTCTTATCCAATAAACATTGATGCCACAATGTTTTAGTAAGTACACTAAAAACAGTGACTTAATAACTGCGTAGTATTTTAACCAAAACAATTCATATGTTTCTCACTCTTGACAAAATTACACCTGCATTCATTTTCAGATGGCCTTTAAAACAATAAAATAGGGTCATTTAAGTCCCTGTTCATTTGCTGATAGCCCCGAGTTCAAGGTTAATAACAGAAATCCTCTGAACAAAACCCCATGTTTTTCATGATGTACCAAGCCACTGTTTGATATTAGATTTGTCAAGTTCATTACAATGCACAATTCAGCAATTAATAGAATAGTTAGAATGTTTTAAAATCTATTAAATACTACCTGTAGAAAGACCATTTTAACAGAAATTGCCGTGCTGCTTTAGGAAAGCTGGGTCTTCCTTCATATGGTTTCAATGCTTGCATCATTACATTATCAAGCCAGGCAGCCCACTGCTCCAGGGTGCTCTGCTGTTGAAGAGTCATCTTGAAATCTGTTTCGAGTCTCTGAACCATGTTGTCATCACACTGGCACACCCAGGAAGCCTGCTCCTGTTACAACACATGGCAGCTCTTGAATTGACAATATATAAGCCAAAGCACACAACGTAATTGTATCTCAAAGGTTAAGCTGCTCAATGGATGAAAGAGACTGGACCCACTTACAAGACAGACTAAGAAGTGGTTTTTATTTTACGCCTATTGTAATTTTGTTGAAAGCAAATAGGTGGGAAAAGCATAGCATGAAAGAACAGACATCAAACAAAGAAATTAAAACAAACAATGTAAACAAAAAAAGTTTCCCGTTTCCCACATTTATTTGTGAGAAAGGGCTTCTACTTTTGTAATTTTTCTATTGAAATACTTATATAGTGTAATTTTTTTCTGGGATTTCAGGCAGGACAAACAGGAAGAAGAGTCAAATGCAGGGAACTAAAGTAATAAAAGATATAGCAAGAAATCAAGTCCAACATTCCTTTTGTTCTGAAGAAGTTAAGCTTAAAGACAAATCCTGTTACATTATCTTATAAAAGAAACTTTGTATGCAAACAAGGATTGTTTGCTGACCCTATGCAGTAACAGACTACACATTACTTAAAGACAACATAAGCTGCACACAAGCAGAGAAACACACTATGCAGCAATCAGCAATTTAGTCAGTGTTACCAAGTTTAAATGAATTTAACTGTTAAATTCAGAAAATGAGAAAAAAATGACAGCTCACTAACTGCAAGCCATTTCCATTGAAATTCTAGTTGTGGTGCCAAGTTAACATCTTATTCACAGACTCTGTCATGTCAACATATTACTGTACTTAATATATTGTATCTTTGGTCAAGAACTCTTGACTAGATTTCTGTTAAGTGTGTTAACAAGTACAATAAAATACTCATTTACAACGAAGAGAAACAGAGAACTACCAGGAATCTGAAACCTTTGACTTTGCTGACCAACAGGACAAAAGTATTTTTCCTCAAGAGAAGCAAAGTATTTTTCCTCAGACAAGCAAAAACATGCAGAGAAATTACACTTGGTAAAAATATCTTGTATATTTAGGTAGAGGCATGTAGGAAAAAAAATACTAATGTATGGGGTTTTAATACATACTAATGTATGTACTAATATACTAATACTAATGTATGGAAATACATCAGTATTAATACTAATGTATGGAAACAGTCTCTACTGAAAATTCTATGCATTTAATAACTTTAAGAGACATTAAGAAGATATGCTACTGAGTTCTAATCCTAAAATATCATTTTTGCTATTAGTAAGACACGATTCATGCTACCCATTCTAAGAAAGTATTTGCTCTACATTTGCATAGAAGTTGGAAGAATATGGGCATTTCAAGAGAGCAAATAGAAACAGGTACTGGTTCTGAGCTCTTATCTTGCTAAAGTACAGGCTGTCGCATTTGGACTGAGTCAGAACATATATGAATGAGCAAAATACTAGCACTTGCCTTTCTTGATAAAATGATGGCTGACAATAATGTTCAAAATCACAGAAGAAGTAACACTTAAAAAACCCCTGCTATTCAAAACTAAATTTTACCTGAACATTGGCAAAATCAACACGGTTGAGATCATTGAGCATCTGGTTGATTTGAGAAGTATTTTGAAGCACAGCACGAGCTGCTTGAGCCAGGTGATTAAGAGATGTGTATCTTCGCAGAGTCTGGGCAAAGGCACTTACAGCGGCAACCTACGATGAAATTTGTTATCTTTAAATATTGTGCTCTGTAGATTAATTCTACAGATTAAATCTTGACTTTCATTTTAATAGTGTATATTAATGAGTCTTCATATTTGAATTATACCATGTAGCAAATCAAATAATATTATTTTCTCTGCCATTATTTGATGCTTGATGCTAAACATGAAATTTAGCATTAATGTTGAAATGCTTCTCCTTTTAGATGCTATTGCCCACTTAGTTTGCCACTACAAGAATAGTACTTCAAGTTTCATCTACCTTGGTTTGTATCATCCTCTGTGGAATATTGTTCATGGCATTTGAAAGCCAACCTTCAAGGCTTTTTGCAAAATTGCGAATGGCTTGGGTCAAGGCACCTGCGCATTGGAGAATAAAACCAGAATGAAAATAAAGCAGTGCACCTGTATTGAAATGTTTTGCATCCTCAGAACTCTCGTGCCCAACTTTCAGGTCTGCTGCATTTACTTACTAGACAAATTTAGTCTAGGTTCAAAATGCCTCACTGAGATAAAGATTACACAATAATGTATTAATAATATAATGTAATGATTATTTTTAGTTTTCTTTTAATAAGCAGTTCTGACTTCTTCACCAGACAATCTTCCAAAGAAGTTTGTGACTTAGCAGTATTGTTTGGGGCACTCCTATACAAGAACAACACTAATTACAGCAATTGTGGTGGAATTTTCCATTACAAATTTTCAGCTTTCCATTCTACCTAGACACATCTTTCAAAAAGCAAAAGTCTGGGGAAAAATCCACTTATAGGAATACTGCAATTTCCTCAAATAAGTCCAAAGTAATCTTAAACTATGTCATAGTGCTGCTTAATTCAGTTTTAAAGAATAAATTCAGTTCACATGCAGTCCTTAAGGATATCATCACTAAGCAAGATATAGGAGTGTGTTTCACTGACAGGAAGTGGAATTATTCAGATGACTGTGAAATCTGTGTGCATTTTGTTTCTTTTCTATAGCATCCACAGAAATGCTGAATGGCTGTCAGATTTAGAGAGACATTGAAGAAGCCCCTATAGTACTCTGCATTACTAAAACCAGAAATTTTAATTTATCAAAAGAGGAGAACAGGAAGTATCATCCCAAGGAACAGTATCTGGAAAAAATAAAATCGTATCTTCTGAGTGATAGAATCCCAGCTTTCCCATGTCTAAAGCTTGCACATTGACATAACAGCACTACATTCCAACTGCTGCAAAGTAGGCAAAAAAAAGAAAAAACTAAAGGTTTCTGAAGACTACTACAGAATGAATGCAACTACAAAAGTAAAGAGGAAAAAAACCTAAGGAAGTAATAACTTTTTTTTAATAATACATTTTTAAAATAAAGCTTTCTACCAGAAATGTAAATTTCCTAAAAGAGAAACTGTATTATTTGTGATACCTTTTTCACGTCTTCAAACTTGTAGTCATAAGCAGCAGAATCCATGAGTTCTTATAACTCACCACACCTTTGGATGCTTAGCTGACCACAATTTGATCTTAAAAACTATCTGTGTTAGCTGAGGCCTCTTAAGGTATCAGATTTTTTCCTTCTTTAAGGTTTACATGTGAAGAACAAGCTTTTTTCTTCAACCCTGTCAATCCCCTAGCTCACTTGTGTTACTCTGTAAATTATTTCTGTGCACTTACTAATTGACTATGTATTCACTCACATTTTCTCACCTACCAGAAAAGATGGAAGTAATAATGTAAATACTGTATGAATAGTACTTAGACATTTAAGAAAAATATTACCACTTTTTCACTTCTAGTGTTCTCATTACTTTTTTTTACCCAAGTATATATATGTTACAAAATTATTTGCATCACTGTAATGCTGATCTCCTTTAAAAACAAATTTGGAAAAGCAGCTCAGACCTTTAACTAGAAAGAAAAAGGAACAAATAAAATAAATTCTAAGTTCTGAAGAAATAAAATAACAAAAGTAGCTAATCAGGCATCAGTATTGTATAGAACTATCATGAATTTCTAATGACCTTTGGAGATATATTAAATACAGAATTTTTCTCATATCCCTAACTACACATCTAGCCATTACCAAAACCATAACTACCTACATCCTTGAACATTTAAGTTCATCTGAACTCTTTCAAGAATCTTTGTATGATAAGAGTGGTGAAAAGTGAATGGCCTAAATCATTAAGTGTTGCTAGTCATGCACTAGAAGATGTGGCAATGGCAATTATGGAAAGTTTGATTTGCCTAAGCACCTAAAAAGCTTGACTTCTGAACCAAAACCCCTCTGACTTCTACAAAATGAGCTTTACAGTCTTTCCATTACTTCATTTTTTTGTCTGTCTAGAATTGTGTAATATGGCATGGAAGTGTATTTTGCATAAATTCTCTACCTATCATGGGAACTAACTCACAAGCAAATTTGTTACTGTCCATTCTGCCATGTGAAAAGATGCATGATGTCCATTCTAAAACATAACAGGACATTAGATAATTATAGTCTTTATTCCTTAATCCAATGGACAGCATTTCACTTTTTTAGGAAACGGAATTTGTTGTTTTATATACAGCAATTCTTCACTCATTCTGTGGGTGCAAAATATTTCAGCTGATAAATTTAACATAGAGGTTAAAAATAAACCTCTATTTTTTTTCCTCAACAGTCTATTTTTTTTTTCCTAGTCTAGTAATACGTATCAACAATAGGACTTGTCTAAAAGAAAAAACACTAAAGTTCTAAACAAAAAAACCCAAAACAAACAAACAAACAAACAAACCCTTGAAAAAATTATGCTTTCTTCAAGTCCCTTTCAAATTAATATTTTTCCCTATTCTGAGCAGCAGCTGCTGCTATCCTCCCATTTATTCAAAAAAAATGACAAATATGCCTTTAATGAAGAGTTTATAGTCTCAGCACCTCTACAGAGTCCAAAGTTTCCTACAAACTGCTATTTTCCCACAGACGATGAATTTGTCTGCTTCATCCAGCTGCATTTTTGTTATATTCAACCGTAACCCATTATTTTACTCTCTTCTAATTACTGGAGATGTTTTTATTCAGAAGCAGGAGTTTAAAAAATCCTAAGATTTTAACAATTTAACAATGAAGAAGAAATTTGGATGGCCCATCATTTAAAGGAAAGCTGCTAAAAAAGCCATTTAGTTAGCTGGTCCTAAAGGATAAAGTAAGAAAATATGTTAGCTGTCTTCCAAAGGTAGCTCAGTGAGGGCACTTCTGAGCAGAAAACCACTAGACTGTTCACCAAAAGGAGGCAGAAGTCTCTTGGGATGAATTTGTTCTGGGATCAGATGATGTGTTTGAATCCAAGAGTCTGATAACCATTCTCAACACAGGAATGTCAAACACAGTAGGTATCAATTATTCAAATATGACTGATAATTCTAGAAAGAAAGAAATAGCATGAAAAGGACATGATGCATCTAGTTATTGATATTAGTTGATTTTGTCCCATTTTCTTGAAATCCTGTACTGGCAATGCCCAATGCATCTTACAAAGCAAGGCAGGAAGACAGCATGATGTCATTTAAACAGCTCTCTAGAGACTGCCAGGCTTTACAGGAAAAACAACTGAAAAAGAGAGGATCAGACTTGATGAAAAACTGTCTGCACTACCTTTTTATTCAGAAATTAACTTGCTTATGCAAGTGAGAATTTTCATTCAACCTATTAAATGTTATGATTAAATTTGTGGGAGTTTTAATTATTACCTAATTGTTTGTGATACACTATATTACTCTAGAATCCTACCTAATGGTATTTGCATTAGAGAAATAAAATCTTAAATATAAACCAATGCAAAATAATTTACACAAGTAATAGTTGTCAAAAATTGCATGTATTTGAGAAAACATTTTTCCTTTATTCTGCTTTATAGATGCACAAATTATGTCAATTGCTACCAAAAACTTATTTGTTCCTTACACAGAAGTTAAAATGTGCATTGTAAATGGCAAACCTTCATATTTTATACATTTCCAGTTTCAATTTTTTTGGTATTATCCATAATTTGCTAAAACCTGATTTTATGCCACTGGCAAGAAATAAGTCAATAAAACTTTTTTGCAAGGCACTACCACCAAACATTCTTACTGAGTGCTTATTACTGCTGGACTCACTATAGCAGAGGAGGTGTTCACAGCATGACAATATAGCTTTGTTACCTGCAAAACTACTTACAGCTCTAATTAAAAAAAGTCAATACAACTTTTTAAAGTAAATACCGGGTTTTTTTTTTTCATTGGAAGAAGATAATACATAGGAATTATGAGGGTTTTAGTGGGTTGCTAACATGATTGCAGTATAATATTTAGGACAGTGAGAGAATAACTAGTTCATGAAGGAATTAGACTTCATTCACATAAATTTGTTTTCTACCAAAGATAGGCATAAAAATACATTGCTAGAGCAATGACAGATTCTAGTAAAATTAAATTTTAAAAGAAAGCTCTACTCCTGGTAATGGTGGTATGATTGGACAATCATCACTATTTCATGCAGGATGTATGACAGGAAAACAGTAGATTAGAGTAATAAATTGGACTAGGAATTTTTCACTGCCTTAACAGTTATTAGAATTTATTTCAGTAGTTAGGGATAAAGGACCACCTCTACAAACATGGAATCATAAAGACCACAGTTCTCTTCCAGACTAATCAAAGATTAATATGTGATGTAGGCATTTCCCAGCACAACTCCTTACACAACAAAACTAAGACTAACTTATACAGTGTTTTGTAACCTTCAAATATTTTTCTTAAGTTGCCCTCTGAGGCACAAGTACACCTCCATCATATACATATTTGCAGAAAAATCTTTACAAAATGTTTCAGGTGTTGAACTTACTAGGAATAGGTCTAAGGACGTCAGGAATGAGAATCTCCACCAAAGCCTGGTACATCACATGGTCACAGTTACACATCCATTTCAGAATAGACTCATTCTTGCACAGAGTAATCAGCTTTGCTTTAGGAAGTCGACTTTCTATTTCACTCAGATTGCTGGTGTTAAAAAATGTAGCAAATTAATAAATGATAATGCATTTACAGCACCTAGGGGCATGGTTTAGCAGCTAACATGGCAGTGCTAGGTTAACAGTTGAATTTGACTTTTCTGACCTAAAGTTTCTATGATTCCCTGACTTACAGCAGGTAAAAACCTGGGCGTTAAAATGTACTTTTTTATACACACATCATAGATGTCTCAGTTGCACCCAAAATAACTTATTTACATGTTGTCTCATGTGGAAATGGATTTAAGAAATGTCTCCATAATTCTCCTACAGCTCATAAATAGTGCAGACGTTTGAATGATCCTTTTGGCTTAAAAGAAGTGGATTGAATATTGGGAAGAGACAACTTCACTGTAGTTGTCTATGCCAAATATGGATGATACAACTGTTCCAAGACTCTCCTTTGGCATACACCCAGACTATACAAAACTGCCAGACAATGTAATTTTAATTTGGAAAATAATCATAGGAGAAAAAATTACTACCTTAAAACTAATAAGATTTTTTAAATTTCACATTTACATTATCATGAGACACATTAAACAAAGAGAAACATTTACTGACCTTGGTTCATTAACAGCAGTGCCATCAGGTGGAGCAGAAGGAGAATAGCGCCAGAAAGTTTGCCACAATTTTTCTATCAGGCTGAATTGAAGATTAACAACCACATCCAGTATTGCCTGAAAAGAATGATACATGAGATCATATTGTCTTTTACCCAGAATCCCTCCACTCCCAGCTCCAACTACATCTACAGCTCTTTTCATTCATCACAGAGTGCAACCAAGGCAAACTGTTTATTTCTCAAGTTATAAATGGTACCTGTTTTATTACCTTTGATACCCATAAATTATCCAGCACTATAAATTGTTGTACACAGAGACTTTCATGGAAGCCTCTGGGAACTAGTATGGCCTGTGTAAACATATCAGAGGAATTTAGGCACAGAAAATATCTACTGCTACTGCAAATAGAAAAGTAAACCTGACATGTTACTCCTTTTCATAATGCCTTGTAAGTTGAAGCACCTTCAAAAATAATTTTAAAAGACATATTCTTCAGTGTTACTGCTTTCAATGTAAAAGAAAATTAAATAATAATCTAACCTGATTTACATTTCCTACTGACTAAACCAAATATCTGCATACACAATCTAAAGTCTAACATAAAGAAAAACATACATGTAACAACATTTCATTCTCAGTATTAATTACATGTAACTCTTTCCCCTGTAAAGGGGATAATTCAGAAAACCCTTTTTGCTCTCTTTTTCATTGAGATAAGTAAAATATTGTGGGAAAAGTCACATGCCACTATCATGGCTGCAATATATTTGGCACTATTCTCCTGTACTGGCCTTCAGTAAAAGTCACGAACTTTCGAAAATAAATGGTTTATAGGAAATACCTCACAATGCTCTCGATAAAGACTCTGTAGTGATTTGATGTCCTCAAAGGTAGTACCATCTGGCAGAGAAGATATTTCAACTTCTCCAAACTCTGGCAGTACTCGAGATGCATCTGTTGTCATGACAACATAATGAAAGAGGTGCCAGTTACAGTATGGTTAAAAAAAAAAAAGGATTATACATATAAATAAATTCCAAAAGGTCATAATATTCAAAGGGGAAATTATTTAATACCTGTTGTATGCCAAAATACTAAATACATTAATAATTTTTAGTAAAAAATAAATACAAAATTATACTTGAATAAATTAAAATGCTATCGTGTATACAGTATACCTATATGGGAAACCTAACACACGCCTTTTCAGACTATTACAAAGAAAATATGTAGAGTCAGTGCAGGAGAGAGTAATCCTTGAATAATATTTTTTTGTTGCTCAGCTGAAGAGTTTTCATGCAGCCAGGTGTGATGGAGCTTAATAAACTCAATATACATTTTTACTTGACATTTACTAGACTTTCAAGCAGAGCCAATGTGTGCTTTTACTATTTGCCACAAATGTTTCCAAGAGACAAGCTGGTAAGATAAAAATACTGGACTGAAAGGTACCTGGAAAAGAAGATTCAAAACATTTTAATGCTACCTTATGCTACCAATGGTTTTAGTAATACCAAAATCAAGCCAAAGGATTTGGTGATTGAAAATCCCAACCAATTAAGCCTACACTAATAGCACACTCTATCAGCACAGCCAAGGATTCTTTTTACATAAACAATTAACTAACTTATGATTTGTTTCTATGACTGGAATACATGCTTAACTGGTCAACAAATCCACTATTTGGATATTTTTAAACATGATCTTTAGGTTTTCAGTTGAAACTATTTGTCTATTTCCACTCACAGCACTGCAACACCCTTTCAAAACAGCTAGGGGTGGCTATCCTGCATAGTAGTGCAATACCGTCTCCCTGCAGCAACTTTCATGAAATAAAATGCACTGTAATGCACATGAAGGAAACAACTTTCATAGCAGGAATTTCAATAAGCACATTTAATATAATTATGCAAAGCAACTTCATGTTTATGTAATATGAAGTATATCTCACACTGGGTTTTTTTCTTATTTTTCCTTTTATACTTACATGATGCATATTAAATATTACATAAGACTTAAATTACATGAAGTGTAATTTAAGTGCCTTTCTGTTCTGTTTCTTGAGAGTAAGGATTTTAAAGAGAGCATGATAACTTCAGACGCAACTATTTTACTTGTCTGGCTTGATATTCACTGTGAAAACAAAATTCATCTTACTTACTTATATAGCAGTATAAAACCTGCTTTCATACCTAGGAACTGTTGATGATGTTGACTTTGGGCAATTACAGTTTGTTCAACAGATGTGCCTGTCTGTTGACCACTTCCTGTGAAGCCATCTGCAACTCCATCCACTTTCTGCATAGGCTTATACCTGCAAAAATATCAAGTACAAAATTATCCTTTCTGTTTACTTCTTCATAAATGAAACACTGAGTTTGATTTTTCTATCTCAAAATAAAATTTTCAGGGCAAGTGTCAAAAGAATTTAGAGATTCTTACTTTGTAAAAAACAGAAGAAAAAACAACTAAGGGAAGCCAGAATGTTAACAATGCATTACAGAATTCACAAAGGTCATATTCCACCAGTACTCCCACTTTCTAGTAGAATTTAGCTTAGTAACAGCATATTGTTACACCAGCAAATTTATACCAAAAAGAATCAAATCCTTCCCTTTCCACACAGATTGACATAATTTTGTAAGACAAAGGTAATGTTTTATTACTTTTAAGAAGAAACAACAATACTGTCTGAGGATAACGAAGACTTCAAAACAAGGACTTTGGGATATTGAAGATATGTAAATCCAAAAGGTTCACAGTTCCCAAATTAAGAAAAGGGATGAAGAAAAATGAGGCACACATTCAGTCTACAGCCTTTGCTGAAGAGAACTAGAAGTATTTATTCAATTAGATGTGTCTGATAGAGATGGCAGAATTGGAATAACTACCCAGAAAAAAAATTATATTGACTGCAATTTACCACTGATTTAAAAGACAAAAGAACCACTAGAAATATTAATAAGCTGACAAAAGAGAAATATTACCACAAGAATGAAAATTACAATATTTAGTTTTGTAGTTCTCTGTTAATAAATCCTGCTAGAATCTTTCATTACACTTGGATAATAATGGTAAGAACACATACCATCATATATGAAACACTGAAGTTAAATACTAAGCCTCCTATAGCACAGTATTTTTAATGCAACAGCTATCTATTGTGCATAAAGGTACCTTGCAGTTCCCACCCCTCATCAACACCTTTACAGATTCTCACAGAGAGCTTAGGATTGGTCTGAATTGAGCCTGAATTGGGTGCATGTTGGTGCAGGTACATGTGTGCAAGTGCAAAACATGGGGCACAGAAGTGTGCACTAACTGCACACAGTGCCATATGTGTGATTTTGTTCAGATATAATCAAGGAACATACTGACTAAAAGTTAAGAAAATTATGCCAAATATACTCAGGTACAGAAAATAAGGGAGCTATGTAAGACATTCAGTGGTGCTAAATAAAATAATCAAGGAAATAATACAAAAAGAAATATCCAGTCCTAACAGGTATATAATGAAATTCCAAAATTATTTTTTCTTTGTGAATCACAAAGAAGACAAGAGATGTGACAATGTTTAGCTGACTGGCATCATTTTTCCAGAAATTATTCTTGTTAGATCATTGTGGCATGTTTTGGTGCACATGTGTAATTTTGAATGCAAGTGAATGAAATGTCTAAGTGAATGAGATTGAGTGGGTAAAATAAACTTGCTGGGAGATTTTGTAAATATCTATCATCATTCCTTACTATATAATCCTGCCTTGGTTTTTGTAACAAGCATTTTCTACATGAAGTTATTATAAGACATCTCATGCTCCTGTATTATGCTCAGCAAAAGATAGTTAAGACCATATACCTTACCATGAGCTTCCATTTAGTGTTGTAAATAATCTGTATTGTCTGGAAATGACAGTAAAATCATTTCAGATCAAAATGATCTTTGTGTTTGAAGTAAAAGTTTGAAGATGTGTTTTCCATATCTCAGTTGTGTACAAGGACACAAAATATGCTTGGTACACTATACCAAACTGCCATTCAATTTAATGTTTTTGGAGGAGTATATGTTCTAAAGGTGACTTGTTTGATATGGTGCTCTTCTATCTATAAGTGTCATGAAATTATGCATCTAACATATTTTACTTTAGAGTAATATTACTGGCTAGTGACACCAGTCAAATCAAAGAAATGTACTCATTTCCAATTTTTCCCCTAAAATTTTCTGTTTAACATAGTTTTTAATATGCTTATTCACACATTCTTTCATCACCAGTACAGCCCTGTGCCACAGCTTTCAACTACTTCTGAGCCTTTACAGGTTCCTCAGGAACAACAGATACTAAGGGAACATACTTATATGTACTTGGAGGCAAACCATTGTGGTCATATTAATTCTTCACAGGGACACGAAATAAATTCCAAGCAACTTAATAGTAAGTTCTCTGATAAGAAGTGTGAACAAAAAATGATACAGCAATGAAAAGAAACAGGAATGTTTGAAATTAAAGATCTTACTGCTTTTATTCAGCTTGTGGGACAAGAATTCAATATAGTTAAGAAGAATCTGTTCATATTATTGGTCATTTTATTATTATTTATTTTCTGAAAATTCATGACAATTTCTAGGTAAATATTCTTTCACATTGACCAGTGCCTGACGTCATTGACAGCAACTGGGTATTCAGCACACTTTGGTTTTCACAGCAAAAAAGCTGAACAGGAATTCAAACTTGTCCATGTAAGGAAAAGTAAGACTTGATGAACTAGAAATAGTGTGAATAGTTGTGTTTCACACTTTACCTCTGTTTCTGCTGCATGGGCTGTTGTCTCATGGCCATATATTGCATGTCCTCTTGTAGTCGATTAAGAGGAGAGTCTGGCTTGACACGAATCCCATAGTAATGATATTTAGAGTTCCCCCTTGATGAAAGAGCAAGAATTAAAAGGGCAATAATACTAGTTTTACATATTTACATTACTTTTACTTTACAATTTACACTGACTGGAAAACAACACACACAAATCAGGTCTGGCTCTCCTGTCATACCTGTTTTACATGAGTGTCATTTTACTACCTTTGGGAAATTAATTCACTCTCTTAAACAAATATTATCAGCATATTAACTTGCACTCCACTTGAGTAAGAAAAATGAAATGTAAATAAATACAATTTATCTAGTTATGGGCAAACAGTATTCTTAGTGATTTCCAAATTGAAAGCTATGTTTTATTTATAATTATAAAAATATGAAGTGTAGTTACCAAAATATAAACACATAAACTGTCAAAAGCAGAAGAAATAAAACTATAATAGTATCTTAAAAAAACATAGAACTGTTCAACATTAAGAAACAGAACTGACAGAAAAACACTAATATTTTAATGCAGGTCTTATGTATTCTTTTTCCTAGCAGACTAGTTTCTTGCTCATAATTATTACCTTTACTTTTTATTATAATTCAGGATTTCAATTGCACAAACCTAGTTCCAAGTCTTCTGGTCCGTAGTCCCATGAAGATTGACCGTATGAGTTTTCCAAAGGAGGCAGCATTGACTGGATCCAACTTGTGCTCCTGACAGTGTCGTAAGTAATGGTTGTAAAGGGTACTTCTTGGAAGGCTCACTCCTTCTGCAGTTTCATAGTTGTCTAAAAGCCATTGAAGCTATATCACATACAAAACAGAAAAAAACAAACTCTATTATATACTTCATTAAAAATATTGTAGCCATGCAGCATTAACTTCTGACAGTTGGAACCACACTTCAGGTCTATTAAAAAATTACTTCCTTCCTCAGAGTGTCTTTAAATGTTAGTTAAACAATAATGCTTTAATATCTTCAGAATTACCAAGGAATAGCAGAATTCATTGCACTTGTAACCTCAGGAAAGTGCCCTTTTCTTAAAATATTTTTGATTCAGTACCACACATCAGTATCAATGCTTTGGAGAAAAATTGTTAGTACCACAAAGAAATAAAGGAATCATTAATGTAATACACATAAATTGCAGAAAACAAACTCCTTGGGCACAATAGGTAATTAATGTATTTGTAAATCTGGAATATGATAGCGCTTATCTTTGTCTGTTATTAAAAAAAAACATTAAGATAGAGATAAGAAAAAAGCTACTGCATAAAAGTCCAAGAGCTACCTAGGTAACATTGAAAATAATTGGTACATCTATGAATCATTAAGCATACAAACCCTTTCAGCTGTAGCCTGCTTGCCTTTGACTTCCAAATGGAACAGAATGAGTTTATTGGGAAAACAGTAATCTTTTCATGTAATTGTGGTAGATAATTAGAAACATGCAAGAAGAGACTTTATGTAACATCACTGCATATTCTAAGTACAGCACACTCATGAAACACCTCTAGCTGTTGCTAATATACAAAAAAAAAAAGTTAAAAGGACAATTTAATACTCATAGATTTAATATTGAAGGAAAATGACAAAATATATAAAAAAACAATATAGTCTGAAAATACATTAAAATTCATTGTTTTAGTTTTTTGATAAGTCAACATTTTCCTTATTTTTCCCAGTACTTGTCATGGATCCCTAGAATTTTCTAAGCTGTAGAAAAATACAGAGAGAAGATGCAAATGCTTCCAAGACATAAAATGTTTAGTTTGGTTTGCAGGCAATTTTGCATTTCAAATAAAGAAAAAGAAGAAGTACAGTTAATCATCACTTATCATTGTTTTATATGTACTAAAATTCACAAGTGCTTCCAAACTGAGCAACCATTGTTTTGAAATACAGCTGAAGAAAAGGTATAATTGTTAATATTTGAGTATTGTGTGAATGTATTAAACTTATTTCACTGGTGATCGGACATAAGCCTGTCTTGGCTTACAAAGAAAGGTAATTAGGACTTTCAACAGCTGCAATCTATCGATGTTGAAAATCTGTTATTACATCTCTATTTTTATTAATACATTTATATAACATTTGTCATATATTATTACATCTAGAATTGAATCAGAACAATACAGAACATTAAGTACTTCTGCCTTCCCCAAAGGGAAAATCTCTGTCAATCCCAAAAGACTGACAAACAAAAATTAATTATTTTGTAATTAAGTTGCATGTAGCATTAAAGATATTTTCCTCCAGATGGTTTCTAATCTATTATTAATCACTTTGAGTGCACTTTATTAATTATATTAATTTCTAACAGATGTTATTTCAAACATAACTTGCATTATTCAACAAACAAAAAACCCAAATCAAAAGTTAAGTGCAATATAAGAATTTTTGCTCTAGAAAGGTAGTAGTAAGTAGTAGTAAGGGCTTGAAACCCTTATTTGATAGATTATAGCCTGGAAGAAAAAGTGCAGTTAATTAATTATTTTAAGAGAAAATTGAATCCAAACATTTTTCTATCAAGCTAAAATACAATTCTAAAACTGTTCAGGTTTGAGTCATGGCTTATAAATTTGTAGTACTGACCACAATGTACCAGTAAGATGGGGAAAGGTATGAAATATTTACAGAGCCAGACCTGTAAAACTGAGTGTGATTTTAATAAAGCTGCAATATTTATAAAACACTCAACTATCAATTACTTGAGTAAATTGATCCCATGCAGAAATACATCAAGAAACAAAAGGAAACAGAGGAGAAATTATGAACTGCTTAAAATGAGAACTCATGTACTTAGGGAAAAAAAAATCCTACAAGACCTCACTGAGGTATCAAAGGGTGAAAATTTAAATCCCAAACTAAACTATTTCCACAAATTAATTTATCACCTGCTAAGTGTACAAGTTAATTAAAAACACAATTTAGAATTCTATTTTAAAATCTGCTAGGCCTATTATTTTAATAAATGCCAAACCAAACCATGAGAAGGCAAATGCAAGAAAAATTTAAAGAGACAAAGAGTACATCGACACTTGAATTTCCTTTACACTGTCCTTGAGTTTAAAGAAAATAAGCAGTTCTTTAAAAGCAGGCAAAACATCCTGTAGGCTTGATCTAGATTTTAAATTTCTTTCAAAAAGACAAAAAAAGCAGGAAAATCTTTTTGCCACAAAAATGTGTACAAGGGTTGTTTTAAATTTTTCTTTCCCCACAGTCAAAGATACATCCCTATCACAGTATTTTTCACAAAGTGTTCACAGTCAAGAGATACCATGGTAAGTCTCCACAGCTGGAAAGACTGTGATCTTCTGTGCAAATCTTGTTATTAGGAAGACACTGTAAATAGTGCCTGGAACTAGTAATGAGTGAAACACAGCTTACAGAGGCACTGCAGCATATCTTGTAATCTGTCTTGATTTTATAAAAGACAATGGACTTCCTAACAGGTTTAAGCACAAACTTAGAATAGTTCCAATGTTTTAAGTCTTTCTAGATAGTTCTAAAACATTCCCCAAAAAGTTACAGTCTGTTAAAAATGACATTTAAACAATGATTTTGATATTATCAGTCCAATAATATCTATTATTTAAACAATAATTTTGAAATCACCTTATCTTCAAAATAATTATTTTGTAAGCACATAAGGTGGAATCTAAATGTCTTTCTGTACATAATTTCCTGTAACTTTTTATAATACAGTTTTCCTCTTTAAATTTTACCTTTAAGAAAAAACAGTTTGCCTAAATTCTCCACAAAATATTTTTAATTTTAATTTCAACAAAACCAGACGATTACAGGAGAAAAAAATCCAAATCCAAACCCAAACCTTTTAAAGCATACATTTTTAATTTGATTTCCAAAGGACAATCTTTACCATCATATTCTACATTCAGACTGCAAACTAAATCTCAATTTCTTCTGTAAAGCAATAATGATATTTGAACTTATATAATAAGTAAAGCTGAGAAGGAAAAAAAAAAAGTAATATGAATACAAACCAATCAACATGGCAAAAATACAAAATTCAAAACCATAAGTACCAACAGAAAAAAAAACATTTCAGAAAGGCTAACAACTTACAAAGTAATAATATAATTTATATAATAAGTTTAAAAATAACTTGTTGTTTTTCCTTTATTTTAAAGTTATATATAATGAACTTATCACTATATTTGGAGATCATGTTTTCCGTAAATATCTTTTAGCTTTGTCTATGAAAAGTGCTTAACTGTAGGACTTGCAGGATAAGAACAAAGTAAAAGGCAGATGAATAAGACATTTCTTAATTTCTTCAAATTAAGGCTCTGCTTTCAATTTTTACCAGGTCATCAGAAGGATCCTTAGGATTCTTAAATAAGTATTTCAAAATAAACTCACTAGTCAGAATAAATGAAGAAACACCTAAGAATAACCTAAATATATTATTTAGGTGTGCTGTTTGTTTCTTCTCTTCCTCTTCACATGCGACAAAATTAGTATATGGTACAGTTCTTATGATGTAGACAATTGTTTTTAAAAAACCAAAATCCAGCTAATTTAGAATTAATTGAACCTTAGCTTGACATTTACACTGTAGCCCACAAAACAGTCAAATGTGTTAACTCATCCTAACATAGGTGTACAGCATAGGAAACAGGTAACACTCTGCATTATACCATAAAGACATTTAATCTGACAAAATAAAGCCATGGGAGGTGTAGTAGAAGATTACAAGCAACTAAGATGGGAAGATTAAGAGCAAAAAGTAATAATAAAATAAAACAAACATTTAGAGGCAGGCTAAGCATGCAGAACAAGCAAGAGAGAGTGTATGTGAAGAAGAGACAACTTACATGGCTGTTGAGAAGAGAGCTTCTGTGAGTGGACAGACCATCAGACTTTTGCAGTGTCTCAATCGCCATTTCAATCTGATAATAGATGTCATTAAAAAAAGGACTCAAGATGGGATAGTAAAAAAGCCTGATCAGAGAAGTTTTGACAGATTCCTTACAGATCAACAGAAATGCCTGTTTTATTCCTGGCTAGGGCATATATTTTATTAAAAGGCCTCATTCTAGAGTCCCGGTGAACACAAGCCTCCTCAATGAGGTCAGAAAGTCTTTGCACATATCCAATTTTGCTTCCACATATACTGCAGGATCACAGCCTCAAAGTACATTTTACCTTCCAAGCTGCTCAGAATGAGCTCAAAGAAGTAGAATTACTGGTGAGCTGCATTAAAATAAAAAAAAAATAACCAGACTGAACAAAAACATAATCACTAAAGTAAAAAAAAAAAAAAAAAAAAATAAAATCCCTAAATTATTTTCTGGAAGGCCTCCATATGTTTTCCCTTCAATTATACCAGGAAGAAACATGCAGAGCTTGCAATAAGAATTGAATTAGAAACAAAACTTTAACTATCTGAAATCACAGAATCAAATCCCAAACCAAAATAATTCAATAGGCTTTACACCATTAGCTTCGCTGGGACAGGACATCAACCCTTACTCCTGCCAGCACCCTTTGAAGATCCCCAGCTGTAAAGTAAATGGAAAGTCAGGATTTACACAGACTGTAGGATCTAGCCTTTGGAAAAGCAGATTTGTTCACAATAATTTTACTTTTAAAAAGGAAAAGAAAATACAGTATAACTAAAATACAAAGTAGATTTTTTCAAATGCAAATGTATGGTTACTCTCGTGTCCATTTTCTTTCTTTTCCTTTTAAATAACAATGGATATTTTGATTTTGATAGGTTTGGCAACAACATTAAAGAAAAAAATCTGGGGGGCCAGAAGAGCAAAAACCAAAAATTAAAATGACAGAGACAATGGAATGCACAGTGAGAAAAAGCACACAATTACTAGCTACAATAAATGGCCAAAATGGAAGCAATGGAATCACCACTTAAACTTTAAAAAAAACAACTTATAATTATTTCTGTAAACATATTTAATGAGCCCTCTCTATCGTACTTCAAATACCACAGTACTAATTATCATTTTAGTGACATAATTTATCAATACTGACTGAATTTACTCTCTGTATAGTAGAAATGGAATACTACTATAGCTGATATTTGAATTTACCTGTAAAACTAGTTTCTCTTTTTTTTCCAGGTCAATTGACAAGTATTTTAATATATTAGCTGTGAGGAGTAATTTCTTTTAATTGTGTAATATTAGCTTTGCAAGTTTTTAAAAAGTTTTTACATTATTAAATATATACAATTACTATGTAAGAAAACATTCTTGCTTGGCAATAATGTTCTTTCTTTTAACAGTCTGATTTCTTCACTGACTTGCTTCAGTGGAAAATACCATGAGGTCAAAGTATTCAATCACACAGGAAAGAACAAATTTTAAAAGCATGCTTCAAGAAAAAAACTACAAGCTCAAAAGATCATCATACTGTCAGTTTACTATATATTGTAGCCAGAGAGTTTCCTTTCCTAAAAGAATACTACAATCAAACAATTGAGGGTGTACAGACATTTAAATCCTAAATCTGAATGTTAGGTCACGTGTACCACAGTGCTTAATCCACAGCAGTACTGTATACCAGGGTGACATTACCTGCTGCTCATTCCCACTATTACCCTACTCTCATTTTGTTGCTGCAACTTGTAGTCTTCTTTGTTCAGAGAACCAATCTGCAAAAAAAATTGGTATCTCTAGTAATTTCACTTGAAAGAGGCATTACAGATGACACTGACTCCTCAATGCCATATTGATTCAACGGCTTTTGAGGGCAACTGTTGGGCTTTTCATCATTTGGGAGATTTTTGTTGCTGGAGTTTCTTTTAGTAGATGTCATGTGTATCGCCACTGAAGGCAAAGAATCTGTGTTCACTTTTAGTGCATCACACAAGGCAAGCAACACTGGTTACCACTAAAACATGTCAATTACTTTTCCAAGCTCAGAAATGGGATCTATATTTAAAATGTCTCCACATATTCTACTAGGACAAGCATAAAGAGAAATTGTTTTCACTACTAATTATTTTGTTCACCATTTTTAGATGATATTTTCATAAAATGAACTTTCTCCTTTATCTGACAGATGTCTCTACAATCCCAGAAATCCTCTTTGCATATAGATTGTAAAATTACTTCTTTAACTATTTTTTAGCATAAAATATGATTGATTTGAAGACAGATTTCTTAGACACTAAGTGATTCACTTGCCCTTTCTGAAAATTTATGTCTGCTTCTTGTTTTACTCTACTGGTGCCCTACAGGGCTCAGTTCTAGGGCCAGTTCTGTTCATTTTTAACCATGATCTGGATACAGGAATTGAATGCATCATTAGTAAGTTTGCTGGTGTTATCAAACTGGGAGGTGCTGTTGACTATCCTGAATGACAAAAGCCCCTGCAGAGAGAGGAATCTGGATAGAGTGGAGCACTGGGCAATCATCAGTGACATGAAAATGACAAGTCAAAATGCCAGATTCTGCACCTGAGTGCAGCAAACCCCATCCTGGCTGCAGTAAACCCCATCCTGAGTGTAGGAAACCCACAGTGACTGCAGCAAACCCCATCCTGGCTGCAGTAAACCCACAGTGACTGCAGCAAACCCCATCCTGAGTGCAGCAAACCCCATCCTGGCTGCAGCAAACCCCATCCTGAGTGCAGCAAATCCCATCCAGGCTGCCGCAAACCCCACCCTGACTGCAGCAAACCCATCCTGGCTGCAGCAAACCCCATCCTGAGTGCAGCAAACCCATCCTGGCTGCAGCAAACCCCATCCTGAGTGCAGCAACCTCGGCTCTCTAAAGAGGTGACTATCCCTCTGTGTCCCACATTAAGGCAGGGCCTCCCCTCGAGTCCTGGGTGCAGGTCTGGGCTCCACCATTTCAGAACCATGGGATGGTCCTCGAAGGTGTCTGGAGAAGGGTAAGACAGCTGGTGGAAGGACTGGACACCATGGACTGTGAGGAGCTGCTAAGGGCTTTGGGCTTGTCTAGTTTGGAGTAAAGGAGACTGAAGGGCAACCTCCTTGCTCTCTACAGCTTCCTGAGGAGGGGAAGTGGAGAGGGAGGTGCTGATCTCTTCTCCCTGGGATCCAGTGACAGGATGTGTGGGAATGGTTCAAAGCTGGGCCAGGGAGGTTCAGACTTGCCATTAGGAAGCATTTCTTTATAGAGAGGGTGGTCAAGCCTGATGATGCCCTGAGCCTATCACTGTGTAAGAGGCATTTGGACAGAGCCTTTAAGAGCCTGCTTTACCTTTGGGTTGGGCCCTGAAGTGAAGCAGTTGGGCTAAATTATTCTTGTAGGTCACCCACAGTTGAAATATTTTATTTTCTTCTACTCTGTTATTCCAAGTGTTTGGGTTTTCAGGAGGCTCTATGTGACACCCATGTACAGGAAATAAAAGACACCTGAGTAAAAAGTTCCTTAAGTGACGGATCTGTTCCTTTAAGTGAAGGATCTGTTCCTTCAATCTTTTAGGTTCTAAGTTCTGGCCAGGGACTTTTATTTAGGCTGTAGAAAAACTGAACATTATGTCTCTATTCAAATAGCACTTAAACACACAGAATAACTACACAAGTAATACAGTGCATATTATCATGATATTTTGTGTAAAGATTAAATTAATTTTAACATTTAAAATTATATTCTGCGTAAATACAAAAGGAAGACTGATACCCTTCTATTTTTAACAGTAAGCTGTGAGAGATTCGAGGCACAACTTCCTACATATTTATCTGATACGTTAAATAAGAAGAATTTCACTTATTTGAATATGTGATCAGTCATACATTGCCCCTTTTTTGTCTTAATGAGACTAAAAACATTTATTTAAAAGTTCTGATAACTGAAATGTACACTATCACTCCCACTGCAATTCCAACTAACCCATGTTAAATGTTACACTACATGTAGGAACACTAATCAGTTGGTACAGTTACAAACATAGGCAGTCACTAAATCAAGAGCATTATAGATGAGAAAAAGATTGTGAATTTCTTCAATTTACCTTGTTAGAGAGCTAAAACACTGCCTTATACTCTGACACAATCATTAGGGAATAAGGATATTCTCCTGCGGTTAAAAACTTAAGCTGTTTGATCCCAGTTTGTGCATCTATAATGTAATCCTTACATGATCTACTGATTTGGAAGTTATTGACTGTTTTTGCTAGGTTATGTCTCAGTATTCATGAACATGTTACTAGATAAACACATAATAGTCTAAGATGCATATAGCACAGACATAGCAAACACCTATCCCAAACCCACTTTGCAAAAAACTCCCTTCCTCTTAGGAAGAAGAAAGAAATAGTGCTTTTCCATATGATTCAGCTAACAATTTCCATGATCAACTAACAATTTAAAAATTAGTACAAAATATTTATCGTAAGTTGCTCTGAGGAGTTAAAAAAAAAAAGAAAACAATGTACAGAAATTGAAGTCCTGAGGTTTAGTGAATAATCTGGGTAGCCTACAGGTTTTTTTTTTTTTTTTCTTTATCTGTTTGCATTTGCAAATCACCCTCCACCAGCAGCAGGGCAGGCAGGTGGTATCTTAGTTTTCAATATATTGTTGCAACATGTTGAAAAAAGATAGCTGCTGTCTCTTTTTCCACAGGCACCTCTCATTCACAATGCCCTTCATTCACTTCCAAAAGTTCACTCTTTCAGGCTTTAAAGGAAGTGAAATTCTAAAGCAGCTATGATCACAATGCTCCATTATGAAGAAATTACTAATTCATCATGTATACAAGAAAGACTGATTTGGTGGTACAGCTAGCTAAGTCCTGGGTACTTGTGACAATTGTGACTACCTAAATAAGGCAGAGTGAATCTGAAAATACAGGATCAATGGACACAAGCCTTTTGAAAATGTGGTTATTTCAGTCTTTTAGGATGCCACAAACATACATGGTTCATGTTGGCTTTCAGTACTATTTCAGGAGAGAGTATTCATGTATGTCATATTGTTTTATAAAACTTATGCCAGAGGTTTGTTTACAAGCTTGTCTGTGTTAGGCAGACATTTCATTTTCAAGCTTGCCCACAAGAAACAAGCTTGAAAATTAAATTATATTGACCACGTGAGGAGAAATCCAATCTAGCCCATACAGCTGGGAGACTTAAAAGATCTGCATTCCAGTCAATAGAAAAAACTGTAGCAACACCTGCAAACAGGTTCTGTGAAATTTTGCTCAAAATATTGAAACAATACTATGAAAAGAGACGGAAAGATACTTCTTTAAGTCTGTAGAATGAAAGAAATGGAAATATGCAGAAAGAGAAGAAAAAAGAAAAAGATGTAAAATTAGTGCAATATTTTACATAAAGTTGACCTTAAAGAATGCTGATAAGCCTTAAAAACTTAGGGAAATAAGGGCTTTTCTTATTCCCAAAAACTCTCCGGATTAAATTGTAAATATGGAAGTTTAATATACATAACAGATAGGGGTTAAAACACCTGCTGCAAATTCACACTACCAGTAGTCTACAGGTACATAAGGCATGCATCCTGACTAACGAATATAGCATGTTCTCTAGTAATTATAAAAGCACATATGGAGTCGTTTGGGAGAAAAAGCACACCTCGCAGTCACAGACTGGAAAAATAAAAAAATTTTTGAGTTAAATCCAATTACCTTTTCCTTCCCAAATTTTCAAATGTAATGTTACTGCCCAAGTGCCAAGGGACCTTGCCATAATTCAGGCGGGCTGATGCAAATCTCATGAAATTCAATAATGTCAAGTGAAAGGTCCTACACTTGGGTCATGGCAATCCCAGGCTACAGGTTGGGTGGAGAAGTACGAGAGCAGCCCTGCAGAGAAAGATTTGAGGGCGATGGTTGAGGAAAACCTCAACAACTGCTGGTAATGTGCATTCACAGCCAAGAAGGCCAAAAGTGTCCTGGGCTGCATTCAAAGCAGCATGGGCAGCAGGGCCAGGCAGGGGATTCTGCCTCTCTGCTCTGCTCAGACCCCACCTGCAGTGCTGCATCAGCTCTGGGGTCCCAGCACAGGAAGAACATGGACCTGTTAGAGTAAGCCCAGAGAAGGGCATGAGGTTGATAACAGGACTGGAGCACTTTTCTTATGAGGACAGACTGAGGAAGTTGGGCCTGTTCTGCCTGGATAAGAGAAAGTTGCGTGGAGGCTTCACAGCAACTTCCAGGATCTGAAGGGGGCCTGCAGCAAAGGTGGAGACCCTTAATCAGGAACTGCAGTGATAGAACAAGGAGTAATGGGTACAAACCAAAAGGGGAGAAAGAAAGGTTGGATATAAGGAAGAAATTCTTTACTGTGAAGGTGGTGAGACACTGGAAGGGACTGCCCAGAGAAGATGTGGCTGCCCCACTCTGGGGGTGTTCAAGGCCAGGCTGGATAAAGTCTTGAGCAACCTCGTCTAGCGGGAGGTGTCCCTGTCCATGGCAGAGGACATTGGACTAGATGATTTTTAATGTCCCTTCCAACCCTTAACAATCTATGATTCTATGTTTATCTTCTTTGCTAGAAGTTCTCCAGCATAGGGTCAAACTGACTAATTTACCATCTTTTCCACAGATCATCCAGTTTGTATACCTTGTGTCTCTTATATACATCTTTAAACATATTCTAAACCTTTTTCTCTGTGGTCATTTTCTCCACATTTGCAAAACAAACCAAAAAAATCCCATGTAAAAATCTGTCGTCTAGACTGTCATAAAGACTTTTAAAATATATACATTCCACCTAACACTGAAAAACACATGTAAATACATCAGAGTTATTCACACCAGAGAACCAAAATAGAAAAACTAAAAAGAAAATTCAATTCAGATTACTATTAAAATAAAATCTGAAAACATTTATGGCATGACAGCCTTAGCAAGAGAGGGTGGCCATATTAAGACAAATGGGTATTTAATCAAAAACAAAGAAAATCTGTAGTCCTTTAGAAAGGGG
The DNA here is from genome assembly GCF_031753505.1 of Anomalospiza imberbis. Classification (NCBI taxonomy): domain Eukaryota; kingdom Metazoa; phylum Chordata; class Aves; order Passeriformes; family Viduidae; genus Anomalospiza; species Anomalospiza imberbis. The sequence continues at coordinate 68,655,980 of NC_089721.1, forward strand.
ATCCATCTATGCCACTGATAACCAGACTGTTTTGAGAACATCATCATGGCAAGTCTCCTGGCATCCAGTTTATTATGCATTTTCAAACAAAAAGAATTAACACAAATTCTCCCCATGGACTGAAAGATACTATTTTTGATATCTTATGATGAAAAAATTGTGTTTCTTACAATCTTTTAAAATAAGAAACTGGAATACTACATTGGAATAAACCGAGTTTCCAACTACTCATTTTTTTAATAAAAAAATACCAGAAATAAACATTAAACTGTCAAAAATAGTTGTGTAATTACTACAGGGCTTTTATGGAGAAAACACACTCAAAGCCAGTGAGGCCAGCCTGTATCAGAGAAGAAGCAAGGAGCATAGACAGATGAAGCCAGAATCTAGTTGGGGTAGGTGTGGCTGACCTTAGTAGCAATCATTCTCCCTTTCCCCCCATATTCCTTGTCTTTTGAAGATCACACAGTCTCAGTGCAAGACTTTACAGTGTAACAGCAAGGTACTCAAAGGGACAGAGAAATACATTATTTTGGTGACATTGCTACACTGAAACCTCTGGAAGAGAGGGGGAGAAGCCATGATGCTCCATAGCATGAAGCAGAAGTCAAAGCAGGAGATTTATCAAGGCACAAGATCCACCTGATACCTTTTTTCCACAAAAGAAGTCACTATACTCAGTTGCAGAAATGATAAGTAAATATCTTGCCTGTATATGATGTCAGACAAAATTATCAAATAATCATTTTTGCATGAAAATCTGTGCATTTTTGATTTGATCAGAAATGTTTTATTTTATGCTAAAATGGATTTAGCTACATCAAAATTACCAGAAAAGTTAAGAAATGGAGGAGGAAAAAGCTCCTGGTCCAAGAAGGAAATTAATAAATAAAATCTCACCTCAAACTTAAATCCAAATTATAACATTTATGCCTTTATGTAAGATTTGCTAGTTTTTCTGAAATAGTTATAATACTTCCACTAGAAGGATATGGTATTATCAGGATATGGTATTTACATTGGGTCTTCTTACTTCTTGTTGTTTTCTCTCCAATAATTGCAACATATTTTCAGCAGGTACCATCCTTCCTTTAAAGTTACTCCTTCCCATGCTGTGTTTAGTAGCAGAACTAATAGTTTGTGGTGATACATTATATACATATTAATCTTGATTTTATTTTCATGCAGATTTAGATTTGCACTGAAATAGGATGAATTTCTGTAACAGCATGAGTGGAGACCTCCTAAAGTTGGTGATGACAGCTGAATGACAACTGTAAATTGAGGATCAGTCATAAAGCTTGTTAGAAAACAAGACTAATAGATGGGAGGCTCTCACTGACTGATAAGCATAACAACATATATATTACTAGAAACTGTAAGAAGTTTTTAACCTTGTGATATTATGAAATATGGTGATTAGATTACCTTTTTTCATCACAAGAACAATCCTTCGGTGTTTACATATGGGGAAAAAATGGAAGGTGATTTATATTTCATTATTAACATGGCAATCAATCTAATTTTTTGAAGAGTTCCTAAATGTTCCTTATTTAATGAGAGCTGCCAGTAAAGCAAATGGATGACTCTTTCATGCAGGGTTCAACATGCAAATTCGTTTCAAATAGACATCCAGCTAGGCTAAATCAGTTCTTCTTTAATGCAGTCACATACATTCTTGACCAATCCAAAAACATACTCACATGAAAATCTTGTATGCTCACATATAAGATGCTCACATGAGCATCTTATATAGAAGTTCTTATAATCTAAATGCTTTTCTGGTTTTGTGAAAAAAACCTTTTTAGCATGTAAAGAAAGTAGTTTAATAGGCCAGCAAGGGATATAATGGGAAGAAGCAATGAAATCAATGGAAAATAAAAAAGTAAAGAAAAAGCTAACAAATGTTATTCATGCATGCCAACATAGACCCTTACTGTATATATGCTGGAATAGTTTTGAGAGAGCATAAATCTTGATATTTTGGCTATAAAAGCAGTGCTACTGCATGCTGGAGCTTAGTAAGGTCAGATTTCTTGTATTAATGTTTGACAGAAAATTAAAACAAACTAAATATTACAACAAAAATATTAGCTCTTTAATAAAATTCTGAAGCAGAACTAAGAGTTACATTAAGTCATAAAGAAAAAAGTGAAAATAAAATTAAATTTAAAAGTCTAGCTTTTATTGAATTCTGCATAAAACAGCTTACCTGCTTAAGAGTAAATTAGATTTTTAATTTAATTTATCTAAAAGACAGTTAATAAAATTTACCTACTTTATATATTTGACTTTTAACCTGAGCTCTTGTTTCTTTCTTTTAACTTAAGCTATATGTATCAGAAAGAGTTAACATCATTCAATTTCCTTATTACATAATGTAATGATTTGATCAGTGAGGGTGATAAATGACAAAACAAGTGAAGTTATCAGCTGAAAAGAGTAAACAGAACTAGTACCTCTATGGCAAAATAAAGATAACTTGTGATGATTGCATATATTAATAAATAAATTCTTATTAATTTCTATATCCTTTTTCTTAATATGAGAATTCTCCAAAATATTTCAAAACTGGGAAAACTTTTCTGCATATTATTCTAGCAAAACAGTCTGGATACAGGTTAATTTGATCACTCCAATATATCCTCTACACAAGAATGAAAAAAGTTATGATGGTAAAGATCAAATGAGGATCACAAGTAAAACAAGCTCAACCTATCAAAGGTGCAATTCAATTAAAGTATTACATTGCTCTTTGCAATTCAGTTTAGTTATGCCACCTAGTAAAATTAAAACAGACGTGGTGCTTTCAAGTGAGCTTAAACTGAACCTTTAGTGTTTCAATTAATTCTTGTATGTTTCTGCCAAAACACACCTAGCCTAAAATTATTTTCTAAAATCATGTTATGTTCCAGTTCCTTAGCAAGAAATATACTTCTGATGTACTGTAATGTATCATTCGTATAGAACTATATTATGCAGAAGACATAACACCCTAAGAAACAGAAATAATTATTTTAGTGCCAAAATGCAATTTAGTAATTATTGTTTAACTAGCAGTATTTTTCCTACTCTTAACAGTGAGTTGATACAGCAGTATAGAATTTATTTTGAGCAACTAAAACAGGCTATTTTACTGACACATAGAGAAAGAAAAAAATGCTGCTGAAACCATGAACTTTAGCTTTCATTCAGTATTGGCAAATTCTACTTTTAATTTTCAAAAAGAAAATCAACCTGGTTTTTAATTTGCAAAATTAAAGGTGTGGAGTTCTGACATTCAAATAATTCTGCGATTTTCAACTTCAAAGTGACTCTACTACTCTTCATTTGTGTTTACTAGATACATTTAAACCTCAATTGTTTTCACAGTCACTTAAGCATCTGAAATCTGAAAGAGGAATGACAGTTTTTTCAGAAACTCTGTTTTTCTAATAAGTCATGCAAAATACAAGCAAATGTTAATATACACTCTTTTTTACAACTCAAGTATAAAATTCTCTGTTGCTATGAAAGCTTCTGCTATGTTCAGGTGGGATAGTTACACTGTTCATGAATTACGACTCTTCACAATTTTTGTTTTCAGGAAATAATACTGCATTGGTTTTTTTGATAAAGTAATAATTTCTTGCATGGCACCAAAAATTGTATTTATCAATACCAATCATCTTAAGATTCAAATTGGAGAGAATTTTCACATCATCTAAATTATCCAATGCTTTTACATTAGTTTCTAAAAATTAAGTCCCCTAACTTAATTGCCTTTTTGAATACTGATGAATCTGTATTATTACTGATGCTTTATCTCCTTTCTATATTTTTTAACTGCTGCTACCCTACGTTTCACAATTCCCTTCCCCATTACTTCCAAATCTTTATGTGCAGACAAGAATACTCAGAGGCATGAGGTAAAAGTACTCCTTAGGGCAGCAAAGGTAATAGTATAAATCATTTTCCTAACTGAAATAAAGGCTGATTGAGGAAGATTTTAGGTAAAGTTCTCCATGCTCATATTTATGTAACCACAATATTCCACTGTTGTAACAGAATGCATCTTCCCATAACATTGTCAGATGTTCCCACAAGAGCTTTTAATCTGAACACAATTTAGAGACATACCACAGATAAGTAAGAATGAAGTGTAAAAACATATTAACTCAGTATTATAAACAATTGTAAATTTTTTAAAATAAGCTAGCAAAACTATACTAATATCAGGCAAACAAACTGATTAAAGGCAGGGAAGCTACAGATACGGATCTATAACTTACATTACTTAACATTTACATCTAACAGTTACACTCAACAACACTGTATTTTTCTTACTTCGGAAAAAGTAATTTCAGAGAAAGTAATTTTGTTATTTTAGAAAAATTACAAAATGTTTAAATTTAACATATGAAATGTAACTATTCATAAGCTGTCAAGGGAAAGGTATGCCTTCATGATTAAGTTTCCACAGTATTCTTACTCCTGGACCTTATACATGTATAGTGCTTTTTTTACAAAAAGTACTATTTAGTCCTTATTCTGACAACATAATAGCACAATGCATTTTGTTCTTGCAGTCTGCAAGAACCTCTGAGTGACTAAGAGACTAGTCTCAAAGGTTTTGCATCAGTCTGAAATACTTACTGTCGCTGGGGAGGCACGCGTGGTGTGAGTCACTGTATGACCAGAATTTTCCATTGAATTGCCAATCAGATAGGTCCCTCCTGAGCTGCTAATGAGTTGTCCTCCTGTTACGCCCATCTGAATCCCTCCAGTGCCCACCATGCTATGAGACGAGACCACTGTTGTCACCTGTGCAGAACTTCCTTGAGTATCAAAATAATTTCCCCCAGTGTTTTGACTGTACATCTGGGTTTCTGTGTAAGGATAAGTTGTTGATCGGCTTCAAGAAAAGAAAATAAAAGAAAAGGAAAATACATTATTTGTATTTCATTTAGCTGAGGGTAATGTTATAACTCTAGAAATTGATTTACAAAAACTAAAATCAAATCAAATAAGATTGGCAAACAATCCTTGTCTCCTCAGAGAATAACAGCTAATCAAGTCAAAGATTTAAATAACAAACTCAGTGTCAATGGTAAGCCAAGTATCCACCAAACATTATAGAAAAACTGTCAGTCTTACACAAAGAGGAAGAGAGAAAGGAACAACAAAAATTGAAGGCAGGCACATATAGCTAATCTAATTATTAATATATTGCAAAATAATCTACAAAGCTCCGCATGCATCAACTTTTTTTTAATTTGACAATAGAATTTCAATTTCAAGTCAGATGCTATATGTTTTGCATAATGTGTAGTTTGCAAAGTTACAAACAAATCATACAAATATCAGCTAACAGAGTCCAATGCTCAAGAATCCTCTGTTGTCTATTATTTTTAAAATCACTGAAGCTCTTGACTGAAGCTTGAAAATAGTCTGCTGGTATTTTGGGAATTGCAGTTATTTTTACAGGGCAAATTCAAAATTAGACATAAATTAATGTAATGATAAAAACAGCATTTAAGAAATAAAACCAAACAGAACTATAACTTGTAAAACCGTCGCAAATATTAGAGAAGTTAAAGGAATGCAACAGTAACATCTTAAAAATAATTATCAAGTATGAAACATTTACATGTCATTAAACATTTCACCCTGATAAACTACTCAGCTACTGAAACCTTCTATCATGTCTTTCATGTTTTTATTTACTTATCTTGAATCATTATTCTTCATGTGTTATAAGCTACTTATAATTTTTGAATCTGTATTTGTTCCCACAAACTAAATTTGATATTTAACTCTATGTATTTCAAAATTATAAAGTAAATATAATTAATTATTTCAAAGACTGGATCTTTGTATGTTGACAAGCATGATAACAAGTAAAAATCAGTCAGCTTACCCAACCATTAATTTTCTTATTTAAGCATAAAAATCTGTAACATTTCTTGTAATCTACAGGCAATATCAATTTATACAGCATGTAACTAAACAAGTTTAAAAAAACCACAACAATCAAACAACAAAACCCTAGACACTTTTGTACAGAAACATAAGAGGTCGATGCAGCACTCATGTTTTATGCAATAAACTGATGATCAAGACACATATGCAAGAACCTGAAGTCAGGCTTTTCTTCCACTTTATCTATACAATATTCATTTTTAAATTAATATAGAGAAAAAGTCAAGGCAAGTTACTGGGTTTTTTTTAATTATGAAAACTTATGTAATATTACTTAATTAGTAAACAACAGATACAGAAATCATAATTTCTTCTTTACCTTCAGAAAAGCATTACTTCTAAATAATTGAGGAACACAATAGTACCTCACCAACAACCAAAGTCAGGACTTTTGCTCGGTTAACTATGGCTACAACAGTTTCTCCCTTCCCCTGCACAGACTGCCAGAACCTCCAAACTTAAGTTTCAAAATCTGAAATGTTTCATAAGCCTCATACTACCTTATTCCCTCTTACCTCTCTTTAAGCTACTTAAACGCTTTCCATTTTATTTTGAGTATTTCAAAAGCCTCAAGATCAGCTGCAAAAAACCCTGAAGCTAATCCAAAAGAAATTCATTGCAGTCTGTTGAAACCAAAGCAAAATAGCTCTTTTAGGGACTAATGCTCAAACAGACATTTAATCTATTAAGCTTTTGTTTGAAAGTTAAAATCAGTTGATCTTCGCATTACAATAACCTATGTATATATTGAGGTACTGTGCAGGTCCTGGTTAATCTGTTCTCTCAAGCCAAGGTATCATGTGAGGTACCCAAGGTACCTTGTGATACCTTAGGGATATTGTTTATCTTAGAACCTTAGGAAAGATCTACTGAGTTGTTAAGATGAGAAAAAAATATCTCTAAACGCTGCCACCTTCATCCCTAAATCACCTCCCCATGTGCCAAAACTAGATGTTTTGTGAGCATTTCCAGAGATGGTGGCTCCATCACACCCCCACATTGCCTGTTCCACTTCTTGATCACCCTTTGCAGAGAAGAAATTTTTTCTTAATGTCTAACCAAAGTGTCCCTTGGTGCACTTTGAGGTCATTCATCATGTGATGAGCACAATAACCACTAGCAGACTGGATGTTGCCTCTATCTTTACATCTGTGAACAGTGCTATGCAGCAGAGGACAAATGTAGGGAAATGGTGTGATGTAGGCTCAAGGGAAATAGTTCATGGAAATGATCACCAAGTGACTGACACTGTAATTTCTCTCACAAGAGGAAAGAAAAATCTTGGTATCAGCTGTCAGTAAGGAAAGTAATGAAAAGATAAGATCATTGTTGACAGCAAAAGTAGTCATGTCTAGAGGAAATACACTGTACAAAAAACGCAAGGAGAACAACTCTCACTTGCAAAAGTAGAATTGAATATTGGAAGCAATGTAAATCCTAGAGAATATTTCAAATTTTGAAGAAAATTTAGTCACAGATTTGCTGTGGAAGAGAAGATGAAATATTTGTTTGCTTTTACCTTGTTAAGGTATATCTGTATATCATATGTATCATCTGTAGACCCCTGTATCACACATAGACTCTAAATAAGGACTGATTGTAAGAGAGCACCTATTTCTGCTTATAATAGCACTCTGTATCAGTGTATCAATGGGACACATCAATGGGTCTGACTCCAAAATAAACACACTCTTCCATTTGGTCCAACAACCAACCAGGTTTTCTAGAACACCTGATCATTGGAGATGATTCAGCAAACCTTTCACAACAGAGTTCGACTGTGTCCTTAAAAGTGAGATGAAATTATTATTATTACATGCAATAATAATTGCAATTTAGCAAAGAGACATTTAATTTAACCAAAATTATTCAATCTGGAAATTAAAAATGCAGCTGGATAAGATGATGTTTTAGAAAGCAATTTTGAGAAATTATGTTTTTAGAAAGCAGACCTAAATATTTTAAGGTCATTGCACATGGTAACACAATCCTTTAAAAGTAAGTTGCAGCGAACAGGAAAATAAATTCAAATAAGGAAGTTATCTTCTATTTCTCTACAGCACTTGTAGCAAAAATATGTTATACTTTCTCAAATAGCCTGACACATATCATAGTCAGTTCCTTCCCACTGCAAAGGTAAAAGCTTTCCTAGCTCTCCTCTCCTTTAACAGCTGCATATAAAATCACACAGGGAGTAATCTCAAAGTTTTCTTGTTCTTTATGAGAACATATTGATGATTAACTCATGCCTGAGATAGCAGGAAGGCAACAGAACCTGATAGTTCCTACTACTGAAATACTGTGAAGTTCAGTGCTTACTAGAATGTGGCATTAGGAAGTTTACCAGTTACAAGTAAAATTAAAGTCTAAGTAGTTAGGCTGCAGTATCCTAGTTTCCAGAAGGCTGTGCAAACCAGATCATGTTCACCCTGAGAGCAAGCAACAAAAAGTCAGGCACTGTGTGAATTCAATTCAGATTAAGCAAGTCCAGAGCAGGTGCCTGATGTTAAGATCCCACACTAAAAATTAACAACACCAGCAAGAGTGGGACTAGCATTGCAAGGTACAACAATTGAAGGCATTTCCTGTTATGCATCACTGCTTGCTTACATGCATTTTATAATTATTTGCAAAATATAATATTAGAAATAAAAGAGATGGAGTTGTGGTATAAAGTTGTTTAAAATACTCTTGTTTTTTTGCACGTGAAAACAGAAAAGAATTAACTTCTACATGCAATAAGAGCCAGCATTACCATGCAAATCAATTGCAATGTCTTATCCTACATTACAGACTCTAATATAATGTTACTGAGCCCAACTTTTACAGACACTTCTGTCTCTTCAAAAATACTGACATTCTGAAAAATGGAGAAAAATAAAAACAATGGCAAAGAAAGAGTAAACTTTTTCTTGTCCTCCCTTAGTTTTCAGTGTGCACATGCACACATTGGAAATAATTTATTTCCATGTGCACCTATGACCAGATTCTACGTAAATATCCAATCCACTGACTACTATGTATGAGTGTTCAATCTTAGAAAACCTCCAAACTAAGAAATTCTTTCATGTCAGAACAATATCCTCAAGCTCTGTTAAGTCTTTAGGATAATTCTGTGGTCCTTAAACTAATAGAGAGCTTCACAGAAACTAAAGAGAAAATATCCTTTGTCTAACACTGAGAGAAGGCCTTACCACAGCCAGATTCTGGAGGTGATATATCCTAAGAAAAGGGAAGAAAAGGAAGTGCCATACACCCTGAGACTGTCACAACAAAACATGATACAGCTATTTAATTATAATACAGAGGCATTTATTAGTCATAAAAAAGGACTGAGATCTTCAATACTCAGTCTAGGACTATTTTCCACATGGAAACAAAGCAATAGAAGCACACACAATGCACAGCTACAGAAAACCCTGCAAGCCAGGGAATATAGCAAATGAAAACAAAGGTGCAATTCTATAAATTTTATTCTCAGGATCTGTAATTTAGACAATTAAGGAAACATTAATTACAAATTTCTAAAATTCAGATGAAGCACAGCAGACCTATAGTCCAAGAAATACGGTATTGCCACTGTTAGGAACATGTCAAAGGGTACATACTAAATGTGCAAGACCTCAGGAGTTGGGCTTGTCAGGCTCTCTTTGTCTAGGCTACTCTGTCTTAGTTTAGAGCTTTGTTCTAGCAGTGATTACTGAACAATTAGATAAATGTTACTTAATCTGTTTACATTTTATCTTAGCTTTCTATGATTGTGTGGTATGAAACCTATAATTAAAATGATGAGGCATTGCTCTGTCTAATAGACGTTAATATCAAATAGCTATTCTGTACAGGATAAACAATCCGTGACCCTAGATCAACACTGTAGCAAAGAGAACCCTGAGCTGGCATAACAGTATTCAAGAAGTATCCATTCTGGCAAAAACAGACCACATAAAACAAATTCAGATAAACTATGGAAATGGAAACCAGTGAATAATGGACAAGGTATAGACTGTGCTAGAACACAAAAATAGCTGCAAGTGGATACACTGTGACATCCTCACCACCCATCATACATTGTCCACACATAACGCCTGTGATAGTGGTAAATTCCTGTAACTCTCTCTAACTCAGACAGGAGCCATTCACCTTAGCATGCATAAGGGTAGTAAAAGGAAAAGGATAATGTCAGAGAAAAAGGGATAGATACTAGTAACTAGTAGAAAAATAGCAATTTTAACTATATTAATAATAATTATTTATCCATTAAGATTTTAATTAGGGTAATAGTAAATTCTTGGGTTTGCATAAATGGTGCACTTTGCCAACATAAACACCACAAATTGTTGTACAACAAGTTGGTGAAGAATGTGGTTTGGATCCAACAGCAATATCAATTTTTGCACAATCCCAGCAATTAAAACCCTCTTTCCTGCATCAGAACTACCAGGTAAATGGCTACATTTTATTCATCTGTTACAGTCTGTAAGAAGAAAGTTCAGGTCTAGTATGCAGAACCAATGGACTTCTTAAAATAGGTGCAGCAATAATAGTCTTAATATATTCTGAACAGCCAGGTAAGCCTGTACATGCCACTGCCAACAACAATGCACTTTTGTTTCGGGATAGTGACATGCTTGACAAGCAAAACTGTTGTTAACTAGAGACAAATGTAGATAACATAATTCAAATATTCCCATATCATACAATGTATGTGACAAGTTGTGGGCTACACCCCTTGTATAATTATATTGCCTCCAATTATAATAAAACCAAATAACTTTTAAATGTAGACAAATCATGATATAAAATGTGTGGGAAGAATTGTATTATAGGAATACAACAATTACACTTGACAAAGACTGTGAAACCTGACAAACATCTTAGTTTTATAATGCAAATAATTAGGCAACTTTTTCCTGATATATATTGTAACTGCGTCCTTTGTTGCCACTGTATATGGATATAAATCAGTGCTAGTTTGCAAGTGCTGTATTTTAAAATAAAGGATAATTCTTTCGCAGAATTGTAGAATGGTTTGCGTCAGAAGGGACCTTAAGGATCTTCTAGTCCAACTACCCCCACCATGGGCAGTGATACCTTCCATTAATCCAAGTTACTCAAAGCTCCATCCAACCTGGTCTTGAACACTGCCAGGGATACAGCATCCACAACTTCTCTGGACGACCTTCTTTGCCACTCTCTGAGCCAAGAATTTCTTTATAATATCTGTCTCATCTAATCTAAATCTCTCCTCTTTAAGTTTAAAACCATTGCCCCTTTAGCCTATCTTTATCTGTCTGTAAAAGAAGTTCCTCTCCTGCCTTTTTTGTAAGCCTTAAGTCATGGAAAGTCACAATAAAGCCTCTCAATCTGTCCTCATCTGTCCTCATAAGAGAGGTGCTCCAGTCCTCTGGTCATCTTTGTGTACCTCTTCTGGACCTGCTCTAACAGGTCCATGTCTTTCTAACTGCTGAGGAATCCAGAACTGGACACAGCACTCCAAGTGAGGTCTCATGAGAGCAGAGTAGAAGGCAATGGCTTTCATCAGTCATGCTGAGACAATTGATTCCAGAGATTCTCGTATGAATTAATATCTTCACCCTAACTATGGTTTGCAGACTTCTTATTCTGTTGCCAGAGCAGTACTGTTGCTTGATAGATTACAGAACAATCCTATATCTGATTCTGAGTTAGAATTAAGATTTTGATTTATCACAAAATATATCAAACATATAATCATAGGAAGACTACTCAAAATCTGGTGTATAAAAGCATACGGGAAATGTGCTTCACTATATAGAATCTTAGAAAAGTCTGAGTAGAAACACAGACTGGGTCCATTCTCCATCAATGGAATTACAATCTTTAGAAAGGCTAATCTTCCTGTGAGGATTGAACAACAAGTTGCTTGTCCACTACATTGCTGCTCACAACGACATAGGTAAGATCTTCTTTGTAGGAGGGAAAAACAATCTAGATTTGGCTCACAGGCTAAGAAGAGCTTTCCTCTTTTATATCTTGTTGACTGATTTTGCAGCAACTCACAGGGGGATTCAGGCACAGAAACACAATAAAAAACCGGGAACCTGAAGGTTCATACCAAGCAGTCTGTCACATCTGCTTCTGTTTTTCCCTTGGACTGTAGTAAGTAGTGTGGTACACTTTTTATACACTGCCAAAAGTCCCAAGAGCTACATAAGAACTTAAAAGTAAGAATGAAAAGATAAACTTGAAAAATAGCATATTTAAGAATGACCTCTTTTGGAGTCTAATAGGTTCTATCATGGTCACAATGACTTTATGCTGCTGTACATGTGGGCTGACTTTGGCTGGGGTAGAGTTACTTTCTTCACAGTGGATGGTATCAATGCCATTTGTAGCAGAAGTCTGAAACACAGCTGCGTACTAGCTACTAGGAAGAAGATAAATGTATCCCAGACAAAATCAGTACAACAGTGAAGTCAAATGCATATTTAAAATACATTGTTTAGGATTTACAAGTGAGAAAAAAAACAGAGAAGACAGTACACAAAAAATTAATAAACCAAAATGTGCTAGTAGAAATTACCAAAGAACACTGTCAGTGTTAGCATCCTAAATCTCTGAATCCAAATAATATTATTCTTTTGAACTCTTTTTGGATTACCATCAATAAATAAGTATCTTCAGACAATCAAAAAGCTTTCTAAATTGTACTTCTTAATAAAGCCAGTCAGAAAGCAAAAATGGTAAATGAAGAAATGACATTGAGAAGCTCCTTTCCAAGCATCACAGTCTACTTTGAAGTTAGAGCCAACTTCAAAGGTGGTGCTGCTCCAAGCCTGTTATTAAACTAGGCAATGTCCAGAGTTCAGATCAAATCTAGATTTTTTTTTTTTAGTCTTTATTGAAGAAAGAAACTTGATGATGTAAAAACTTGTTCAGGAAAGCAAGAAATAAACAATCATGTGAAAAAAGATTTTAAAGAAGCAGCAAATGAGACTGTTAATTTCCTCTGCTTTTCCTCATTCCTTTGGGAAAAAGAAAAAACTGATCTCATTTTAAGAAATACACAAATGAAATTACATTACTACTTTCTTTAGATAGCAACTACAGCTGCTGCACCTTTCTATCATTTGCCACTAGGATTGCAGCCAGGAAGACAGAAGGCCCTACCTTTTGTCCTGAGGATAGAAGTTATACAATATGTCTTTCAGACAGAATGTACCCATGAACTAGAAGATACTTTTTCAAACAACACTATGCCATAGAGGGTGCAACTAAAACAATCACAAGAATTCTACTTACACAAAACTTCTGCCTTAATAAAAACAAATAGTGTGAATTCACATTTTCATCCAAAAAGCTATTTTGACACTGGAAGAACTGTAATTGAACAATTTTTCTTTCTAAATTAATGTACAGTGGTTGATAGAATCTTACTGAAAATATGTATTTAACTTCACATTTTAATGAACATTAAAATTCTGACCATTTTCCAACTTACATAGCTCCATTAGTGTAGACTGTGTCACTTCCCTCCACATACTGAACCTGGGCTGGGTAGACATGCTGTACCTGTTGCACAGTCTGTACTTGCTGTACCTGAAAACAAGAAAACCAGAAGTTCAGGGTATCATAAAGAAATACCAATGCTCCAGTGCACTTAGTGGCTTCTAAATAATTTGGGATATCTCAGTTCTCAAAATTACTAAAGGTGTATCACAGCACTAGCAAAGAAAATTTTTGTTCTTACACAATATTTATGCTGTAAGTTTCGTGAACAGAGTGCTAACACTGAAGATGAACACTCAAACACATCTTCAGTGCCAAGGCATAACTGGAGAGCACAAAGATGAGATGAAGTGTATCTTTGGTTTGTGCCAAGCTGAAGAATTAGATTTACTACAGAAGAAAGTATCATTTCACTGCATTTATGCTTTTTCTTATTCTGTTTAAGTAGTAAATAGTACAAGCCTTAAAATCATAGCTCAAATACGTTGCAGTAGGTTTAGAAATAAATTATCTCATTAAGATGCTTTAGCTTTTGTTTAACTGGAGTTAAATTACAGTGATACAAGATTTTTTTTTGCAGTATACAGTTATGGGCAAAAACTCCCAGTTTGAGTAACCCCTTTGCAGGAATATTATCAGCTGTTAAAAACTCCAACACAACCTGGTTTTATTTCAAGGAACTAAACAACAAGAGGCAGCAAGGCATGGATTATCTTCACACGTATCGCTGAGGACATATCAACTGCTTGGATTCATATATTATTGCAGAAATGTTTCAAGTTATGCAAATTTTCTCTCCAATCCTAACTTTTGGTCTTCTGCTGCTGTAAAGATGAAGAATTTAATCTTTTACACCTTCCAGCTTTCAGAGAAGCCATACTTTGGTCCAAGAGCAGTCCAGAATCTAAAACATGCTAAAGGACTTACTGAAACTTCACAATTGACACAATTTTACCCAAGGAATTGAATCAAGAAAGTATCAATGCACTTATTTAGCAAATAGATTTAACATTAGGTGACAATAATTTTTCTCGTATTTATTGTTATAAGGCTACTTCAATCTAAACCATTTGGTTCTAATGACTGCAAACACCATAGTCCCAGATCAGTCTGGGTTTCATGCATTTGATGAACCCACTCCAAGAGCTCTTTAAAAATATCCTTATCTAATACTTTCATCTGTGTTGTGTTTTAAAAAGTTCTGCAAATAAGCACATTTCCTACTTTTCCATACTTTTCCATAACTCTGACTTTGAAACAAAAATCTAGATTTTTACAGAAGCATTCCCTTAAGTTGACAGTAAAACCCAAAGTCTGAAAAAGAGAGAAAACAGACAAATTTTAGAATGCAGCTATATTACCATGATGAAAAATCAGATGCTTCTGTCCACTAACACCAATAAGACAGAACACGATGGCTAAGATACCTATTAAAATCCAAACTTTTATGATTTCCCCCATGAATCATTACATAAATTGAAAAATACACCTGAAATACAATTTCTCAACTCCAAAAAGTATACTTTGAACATGTCTGCTTAATTATTAAGGCAAAGTGTGTACATTTCTTCTCCTAACAATATTCATCTCCTATTCATCTTCATCAACAATATTCTTCTCCTAACAATATTCATTTATTTAACAGAAAGGTTCAGTTCTCAAAGTAATCACAAAAAACTCTAATCAAAATTATGCACATTACTAAGACCTTAGAAAATTCTTTGAATTAAAAAATAGGAATGGCTGTATTGTGCAAACGTCTTCCAAAATGAAATTATTTCTATTTCCATCACTTTTGACTTCATAACTTAAATTTATTCAAATCATCATTTCATGGAATGGGCTTGATCCAAATCCACTGCAAGAAAGACCTGTAAGCTTGTTATTAATCTGTACCTCTGAAAATTCAGATCTACCAAACTCTGACAAAACGACCCACTCATGCAATAATTGGCCAAAATACGTATATGTTTTATTGTGAAACACATATGCAACTTACTGTGATATTTTTTAAGTTTAACTGTAGGCATATTTCTTCCTTTTGGGTGAGTCAATTCTATGACCTTCAATCAATGGGAGAAGGGGAGTCGTTGATCAGTCTATTACAGAACACCAAACGGATCTACTTGACCTATGCTGTGAGAAAATATCTTGAAAATGGGCTTTGTTCTTAAAATCAGTAGCTTGTCACCTGACATGTAGTGGATATGCCTCATTTTCTCTCTCAGTAGCACAGCTGGGGAAACACTGTGGAAATGATGCTGTTGTCAGTATCAATTCCATGTTCTCACCCAACTACTCCCAAAATGCACTTTGTTCCCTATTCACACACACTGAATATGGCTTAGTTCCTATTAAAAATAACCCATGCTATTTTGCTGTTAATAAAGGAGACATGGTTTTCTCCCTACAACCTGCATACACTGGTAAAATGGAACTCTACATTGTGTACAAACACAGCATTAAAACAGAGAGGTCACGTTCCCCTTCTTTATAAAGCATTATTATATCCTCACATTATTCTTGAATACAAGCTGCTACCCATTTCAAAAGCATCAGATTCAGCAACAGTGCAAGACCGTTCTGTCAGAACTGAGATGACACTGCAGGGACAAAGGGTGTACACAGTCCATCAATGTTTGCTGTCTATTGGATAGGAAACTGAAAAATTCCAAAATGTGTTTCTCTTCTAATATGGAGTAAGAACAACAAAAATTTAATTTTCCATAAAACAAAATACCAAAATCTGTTAAAATTAAAATTTTCATTGCTTAATTTCAATTTTCCAGCAGTTTTAATGTAAATTCTCTAATAGCCTGACATGTAGTACTACTAGAAACATTAGGACTGTTTATACATAGAAAGTAATTTAATTTTTAAACCAACATTTAAGAATGGATATGCTAAAGTGCTATTAAACATTTTACCTACTTTTGAAAATCAAAATGTTTTTCATTTAACACTGAAGTTCAATACTAATGGGGCCACTGAATTTTTTTTTTCAATATAGTAATTTAAAAAGTTTACAAAAAAACTGCTTCAGCTTCTCTGAAACTCAGGACTGCTACAGTTAAATTCATTATCCTGCCAAAGGGAGCTGTAGTCACTACATGGTATTGCAATGTACAAAGAACTTCTGGGTGGGTAATGTTAGAGGCAAATATTTTTCCTGTGAAGGAAAGTAAGGAGCCTTTAGGATGGCCTTGTATATGAAACCTCTGCCATGATGAAAGTCTTTGTTGTATGATATTTCCAATACTAATTTTATTTCCTATTTTATTTCATTTTAATGAGAATTAAATCTAGTGCCTCTGAATCTTCTTTTTAATATTCAACAGAAAGAAATTAGATATGTATATTTACACACTATGAGCACACAATTATTTGAGAGAAGTTGGTTATGAGGAAACAAAACACCATGGAAAATTGCAGAAAATATGAAAAAGGTGGCTTTTTTCTTCACATCTGTTTTATTTACCATTATCTTTTCACCTTTTATTAAGTTGTTAAAGGAGTGCTATCAGCTGTGTCACATAGTTCTTGGGGCAGAGTAGAAACTGTTGACTATTCTTGCAGTGTTTTCCAAAGGCCTAAAACTAAATGGCCTTCTTGTATTAAAAAATACTCCAATAATTAATTGAAATGGGCTTAAAATAGAAAACACAATAAAATATTTATAAAACAGCAACAGTATGCAAGTTCAAAAATTATGTTCTAGGGTGGGCTGGTGAAATAGACATGGTAATTTTCATTATTTTCTGGCTGGAAAACAGAAAATTAACAAACTTGTATAGCAATACTAGACCTTTCATTCCTCTTGCTTCAGTGACTCTAGTCTGAAATAAAAACTGGAATAGGATTAGAAGCAAGGAGCTGAAATGTCGCAGGACAAGAGGTGAATGAAACTTATTTCAATATACGTGTGTAGTTACATTTACTCGCTGAAGAAGAAAAAAAAGGCAAAAATAAATTGTATTCTTAATTAAACTAACTCAAAGGAACAAAGGAGGGACTAAGTTATATTTTATCTATGAAAATTTGTCAACAAAAATAAAGTGCATAAAAGCATACTGAAATGCTGAAATCACACTGAAACATGAATCAAAATGTAAGAGTGAACGCTTTCCAATAAAAAGTGCTTCTGTTCAAAATACTACTAAGCAAAGACTAGAACAACAGAGCAATATATGTATATATAAGGGTTCTTAAATTCCATTTTAAAAAGAACTTATAATTATCCACTGTGTCTTTGCAAACAGCTTGGATGTGAAACCATTTTCTGTCCTTGGAGATAAAAATAATTTTTTCCTTCATTAGTATGGATTACCTTTGGCAAGTAACATATAAATAGCACATGCTGTAATATTCTAAGCACATTCATATTTATATAATGTCTAATGTCAGCTCATGATTATTTGTTTCATATGCTAAACATGATTTTGCATTAGGAGCAATTTTGATTAGCAGAAGTCTGCATCTCCAGTTAATGAATGATAGAATGCTTTGTGAATGTGATGGCCACCATGACTGTGAAGAAATGCTTTGCTCATCTTCAGATGCATGGATATATTTTTACGAAATAGCTTAATTTTAGTTTTATTTCTCCAATACTTCCATATGACATGGCATAAACTCAAAAGTGAGTTGAATTTTGAATCCTTAGAAGCTTACTGCACTGAGCTGAAGACTGCCTGTTGAAAAAGCAATCATATATTAATGAAAAATCCCTTCAAGGAAATTCAAAGAAACAGAAGACTAAGAGAATTTCTTAGGCTATTTAAACAGAATTTAATTACACTCCCACTTTTTTGGTCTTAGTGTTATTGCTTTTTGCCTCTTATTCCCCTCTATTCCCTCTCAGCAGTGACTTCCGCTGTGTTTCATGAAATCAGTTGCCACTAGAGCCACTTCTGCAAGAGGAAAAATCCAGGTTTTCCTAAATGGTACCTTTATTGTTCCTATTCTCAGAGCATTACAGCAGACTTTTATGAGCTGCATATTTATACCAGCTATGTGGGAATTAGGGATTTGTTTTAGCCAGAAATATTAAAAGTTACTCATCTGTTGACTGTTTTTTTCAAAAGACAGGATGCCTGAGTATTAACACAGCTGAAGAGAAAAGGCTCCTAGTCTACCCTTCCACTTATTCTGCTTGCTCTTCTTCAGGGCAAAAATATTTCATTTAAAAAAAAATGTAAATTTTTTGTGCATATAAGAAACATGATGTCATGAAATCAACCCCAAATTAATGCAATCAGGCAATGCCATTTAAATATGGTGCACATACAGGAATAGAAACTTGGGAAACAGAAACTTCCCTAGAAAAATGAAATACTATACATTTAATATTAATTAAAAAACAAATTCATCTAAAATTGCATTATTCACTAGAAAGTAGTAATATATTACTGCAAATCATGATATGGAAGTTTCAGCTTGCATTGAATTGTTCTATATACATGGATACTCATGTTAGAGTATCCTTGAATTTAACAAAATCCCAGAAGTGTCCCATTGTTTTTAGCAATGTATATTCACAAGAAAATATAATCAAAATTTGAATATTCAGACATAATTTGCATACAGCTGAAATCATTAAGCATGTCCATTATAAATCATAGGAAAAAAGAAACCATATTTTATATACTCTTGCCTAAAACATTCTCTCCAGCTTTCAACATTGGTAACTTTGGATGTATAGAAATATGAAGTCCTCCCTCTGCCATCAAAAGAATGTCTTTATTAAAATAACCATTACAATGGCTCTTTCTCCTAATTTTCTTTAGGCAAATTGACTTATTCCTACTAAAGGTACATAGAGGCCTTTGTACAAATTGGCCTACACTTCAGGCTAATGCAATCTATACACAGGTAATTCCTCAGGACAGATCATACCTGCAATTTCCTCAACACAGTGATTGTTTTTATATGTGCTATTCTTTTTTTTTTTTCAACCCTAAAATTGAAGTTACCTATCCCACCTACATTCTTCATCACATTTTGCATACCATATTCACATTTTCACCCTTCCCTTTTTCCTCACTACTTCCATAATCTAATCATCTCTCTCTACACATATCTCCCATACATATGTGTTTCAATCACTGCAATACTGTCTGCATTGGACTTCTAAACATTCTTGTTGGATCTTTAATCCCCGTTCCTTTAGATTTCTTTTCTCAAACATTATGCTGATTATACAGTCAGTGTTAAGAGACAGTCAGAAAAGTATAATTTATTATGACCACAGGGAAAAACAATACAATATAATGATTGTGTATTCAATACAAGGTGATACTCAGAAGTAGCAGTACTAAAGGAGACGTATGTAAAGGTGATGAGGAACAGTTTTGCACACTCAGATAGGGCAACAAAATTACTGTTTGCTGTTCTTATTAAGGTATAATCAAAGAAGGAAAAACCCAATCTCATCCTTGGCTTCTATGTTTTGACACGTGTAACATTATTAATGGACAACTAGCATTACTTTAGAAAAGATACAGACAGTTGGTGACAAAGATTAATGCATAATTTATGTGAGGAAATATGTTAAGGAAAACTCCCAGTCTGACCATTCATGAGACTCTCTGGCAGTTAGACTCTCAATGCAGAGACTTCAACTGCTGGGCCTGAGATCCCTTCAGTAGGTACCTCCAGTCAACAAACAAGGAGCCAATTCTATCCTAGAAGTTTTCAAAAAGGTAGAAACTTTGCAAAAACAAAGTTTACAAATACCAAAGTCCTGCTTATTCTCCATTTTTCTGTACGAGTAGAACACAAATGCATAGAACCTGACCTTACAGTTCAATCAATACAAATACTAGAACGGCTATAAAGTATCCCACATGGCACTAACTGGTTACCAGTTTTCAGCACTGACCAGCACTTCACAAATTCAGTACGTAATATTAGACCATTGTATGTACATCTGATATGCGGAAAATAAGCAACCATGTAGCACTACCAAACTGCCATCTTGTATCTGAAAAACTGAAATACAGAAATAGCAAGGAGCAAGTAATATAAATGACGAGTATTAACATCTGTCATTAAGAAAGAAGATCTAAATCAAATAATAATCCAGACTGTATTTCACAAAGGAAAAGAGTCTTGCACTCAGAAATCTTACAAAAGAGTTATAGACAAATCTCCTACAAAGTTCAATCATCGTACTATAGCAGTGAAACTACAAGGCACTACAAACTGAGTCTTGACAACAGGAAAAAATATAAGTGAAATGTATGAGCCTGTGAAACACATATATAAAAATGCCCTGGAATTTAAGAACTTAACAAATGCTGAAGAGTTTAATTTAGAGAGAAGTGCTCCACCAGCACAGAAATTAATGGCACTGTTTAATAAAATATGTCTAGTTCTCATAATACTGATTTGGAAAATGGGAAGTCAAATTTTGATGAAAAATATCAAATGTCATCTAGAATACCCATCACATAAGCAGTTAATTTCTGTGTTTTCTGGAAAAGTCCTAGACAGTCATCATGGCTTTCACACTGAATCTCCATTTTCTAACTCCATACTTTTCCTTTTTATCTCCCCATTTTTTTCTGCCTCCATTTCTTCCTAAAGCTCATGGGTGTTGCATAGGAGTAACCACCTCATGTAACACAACAGCGCATTGCACTGGCTGCTACACAAATCTTCTTCCTTTGCTGGCACATTTACATTATGAGTTATTGACTGTCATATCACAAAAACTTTCATGACATTGTGAATATATCTGCATGCATTCAGGTCTAGAGATGCAAAGAACAGTGCTTTTCATATTTACATTTGTTTTGTACTTACTTGGACATCCAAACAGATGAAGAAATGATATAGTCAATAATTTCAGAAACATATGCATTATTTAAAGGAAAAAACGTAAATATTCAGTAACATAAAGCAAACTTCTGTGAGCCAACTGCATGAATTATATGATAAATAACAGCTAGAATCATGTATGAGTACTACCAGAGCTTGTCAGATGCTCTAGTAAAAGAACAGATCCTGAAAATAGCTTGCTTTTCTCTGGTTATTTTAATTCCAGCAAACTAAAATCTATAAAAGCAGAGCAAAAGTTCATTTAGCAGTCTTGCACAAAACCAAGTTCTTAATTGAATTGTAAAGAACTGTAATTGCAAATTAGGATTTTAAAAAAAAATATTTTCAAAATTAACAGCCACATACCTGTTGTTGAACTGGTACTTGCTGTACCACCTGTGTGGGCACTGCTGCCTGGCCAGCCGCAGATGTCTGTAAAGTCACAGTTGAACCTGTATCCGCCCCAGTCTCTGACGTCTGCATTGTGATCTCTGAATAAGATTAAAATATAAAATCCAAAAGTTAGTGCATAAATGTTTTTATTTTGCCACTTACATTAGCACACTAACTTGTCCCTTATTTCTATTAATATTTTAAAATTAGCTAATACCAATTGTGTTATGAGCCCAAAGATTTTTCCCCCTACTAGCACAGAAGTTTGTATAAATAGAGTTTTATGTTATTTTTATCTTACTTATATTTGAAATATTTTTGCTTACATATAAAAAAATGTGTCACTTCTCTGAGCTTTGTCCCTTTAGGAATAAGTCAGAAAAATCAGCAGCAGATCTCTCAGCTTGTAAATAACTGGTCAGCATTCAAAACCATTTTTTCTCTGTCTTACTGAATTACAGTAAAATCTCTATGCATTCAAATTCAAAGTTGAACTTGAATGAAGGCCTCTTCTCTGGAAAGTAACCTCTGAAAAGCATTTAGTAAGTCACAGCTAAAAAAACACTCAAATAACTTTCTTCATTAGAAAGCATTAAAGCAATTATTAAGAATTTTTTTGACTCTAAAGCCATTTAGAAATGGTTAGACAACTGCCTATGATCATGGCCCTGATGTTTAAAGGGAACAACAAAATTTGGGTAGAATAAAGAAATGGTTCAAGAATCAAGGAAAATGCCTGACAAAGAAAACTTATCAGAAAGACAACCAAGAATGACACACCTTCATATGAAACATATGAAGTTTGTGAGCTGCAGATTCCTCAAATTTGCACAGCCAAATTGACAATACAATTAAATGGTGACAAACCAAAATGAATTCAAAATCGTGAATCAGCCTTTTATTTCCCTTTCTTCTTAAATTTCTTTAAAGCAGTGGATGGTTAACCAGTGAAAATAATAAACAAATGAGGCAGGAACCTGGTACCTTTAAAATAGAAGACTGTATGAGTATGTGAAGAATCACAGTGAAGAAACAAAACTATTAGTCTGTAATCCAAATGTTCTGTGAAAACTTTTACTGCCCTCAGTTTCTATTAACCTGTATTAGCTACAAAATACTTTGGCAATCTGAGAACCACTGTCACTAACAATTAGTAGCTTTATCATGCATAATAAAAGATTTATATGAAAAAAAAATATAGATACTTAAAATGACTTATGCAAGTGATTTTTTTTCAGTTTAACTCATGAGACCCAGGTGGCTGACAGTGAAGAAACTAATCCCTACCACCACTACCAAATAACAAGCTCCCCCAAAAAACTCAACAATATTTTTTTTGAGACAAAACCATAATAAAAGTATTGAGGGACATACCACTAGATAACAGGAGGAATTAATTACTATATGAAAAGAATTTCAGTGTTCTCCTTGCTTGACAACAGAACCAGCTGTCAACAACAAACATTCCCCTCAAGGCTGGGTTCCACAGCAGTTTAAGCTGATTTAAGACTGGGTTTCTGCAGTTCCTCCCTCCAACTGTCTCTAGTTCACTTTGCATTTAAATGTAGTCACTGCAAAGCAGGAAACAGGTATATAAATTTGGTATGAGGTCAGGTGATAGGGCAAGGACATTGCCAACTGGGACCATTCTTGGTTTAAACTCTAGGAAATCATGCCTATGGCACACCTGATTGATTTAAATTCCTGTCCTGAAATATTCAGAAACACTGATAAATTATTGATCAAACTAATTTCAGATTAATCAACAGACTCTCAGAGTCTCATGTTAACTGAACCCTCTACTTTTAAGCAGTGGATGCACTTTAGGACCCACCACACCTGACAAAAATCAGCATACAAAAGAAAAAGAATAAAGAAGTAGAACTTCGGATTACATTTATATGTTAAAACCTTAACAATTAAAATGGATGTCCACACAATAAATATGGAGGAGTTGGAAGCCTCCATGCTGCTAGAAAGTTACAACCTAGTTGTGATTACTCAGATTTGGTGAGATGAACCCCATGGCTGGAGTGCAGGCTGTTCAGAAAGAACAGGTGAGGAAGGAGAGATGGATATATTGTGTTTGTCTGGAAAGGCTTGGGTAGCAAGCAAGGGGGACTACATGGGTGGCTTCTCTGAGAAGTTGCCAGGAGCTTCCCCCATGTCTGATGAAGACAGTGCCAGCTGGATCCAAGATGAAACTATTGCTGACCAAAGCTGAGCCCTGAGCCCATCAGGGACAGTGGTAGTGCCTCTGAGATAACACATCTAAGAAGGGGAAAAAAAAATTACTGGGCAGAAGCAAATTGCAGTCACAGCAGAAAGGAGTGAGAGTATGTGAGAACCTGCAGACATGTCAGTGGAAGAGCAGTCTTCAGAAGGTGCCTGAGCTGAGATAGGAGCAGGTTTGCTGGCAGGACCTGTGACCCCAGGGGAAAGTCATGCTGGAGCAGCCTGGTCCTGAAGGGCTGCACCCATGTAATGGACCCATGCTGGAGCAGTTTGTGAAGAAGTGTAGCCCACAGGAATGACTCACAGAGAAATGCATGGAAGGCTATCTCCTGTGGGAGGGTCCCTACACAGAAGCTGAGGAAGAGCATGAGGAGTTCACCCCCTGAGAAGGAAACAGCCACAGAAACAATGTGTAAGGAACTGATGGTAACCCCCGTTCTGAATTCTCCTGTGCTGTCGGAAGGGAAGAGTTAGAGAATCAGGAATTAATTAAGCCTGGGACGAAGTGGAGAGTGTGGGGAAGGTTTTTGAAGATTTAGGTTTATTTCTTACTATCCTACACTGATCTGATTGGCAATAAATTCAAGTAATTTTCCTCAAGTTGAATCTGTTTTCATTCTCGTGGTAATTGGTGAGTGATACTTCCCTGTTGTTATTTTCATCCATGAGCTTTTAGTTACATTTTCTCTCACTTGTCCAGCTGAGGACTGGAGGAGTGTCAGAGTGGTTTTGGTGATGACCTGGCATTCAGCCAGGACTGCTTCCATTGTTCTGGTTTAAGTCTGTATCCTAAATGCTAAATTTTATTATAGTTCAGTACACTGTACAGATTCTTCCCTCTAGATGCCACACAATACGGTCTGACAGTCAACCTTAAGTATCTTCCTATTTACTGGAAGTCTTTCTAGCATCACATCAATGATGCAGTCAGTGTAATTCCTTTACATTGCATTAATATTGAGAACACACTGCTGGTTTTGGCTAGGGTAAAATTAACCATCTCCACAGTGGCTGGCATTGGGTTGTGCTGAACACAGAGCTGAAAATACAGAGATAATTTTGTTACTGCTGAGCACACTTGCACAGAGCCAAGGCCTTTTCTGCTTTTGTTACTACCACACTGGGGAGGGGACTGGGGGTGCTCAGGAGGAGACGCAGCCAGGACAGATGACCCCAATTGACCAAAGGGATAATCCAGACTTATGGCATCACGCTCAGTGTATAAAGTGAGAGGAAGAAGGAGAAGGGGTGGGGGGGGGGCATTTGGAGCAAAAGTGTTTTTTTCCCAAGTCACTGTTACGTGTGATGGGGCCCTGCTCTCCTGCAGCTGGCTGAACACCTGCCTGCCCATGGGAAGCACTGAATTAATCCCATGCTTTACTTTCCTTGTGTGTATGGCTTCTGCTCTCCCTTTTAAACTGTTCTTATCTCAACCCCTGAGCTCTTCAGCTTTTACCCTTCTGATTCTCTCCCCAGCCCCACTGGTGGGAGAATGAGTGGCTGCGGGGGCTTGGCTGTTGGCTAGGATTAAAACCACAACAATAATCTAAACGAAGACTCTCCCATTTTTTCATTGACACTCCATGTAAGCAAAGGAAGTGAATATTACAGCAGAAAAGATGTTATCCTTGCCTAATTGGACCATCAGGTGTATGACAAACAACAGATGAATGTTTGACAAGGTCCTTTTTATTCTGCCTAATTAAGCAGTAGGACACACCCATCCGTTAATGGTATTGCTTTGTATAGCCAGTGCTTGTTGCATGATGTGAATGTAAGCTAAACAGGTCACATTCTGAAAGAAGACTAATTAACCTCTCCAAGTGGGAAAAGTTACTGTCGAGACTCAGCTGCTGAATGCAACAAGGTTAGTATTTCCTCAGTATAATGGGCAGAACTTAGGCAAACCTGAAAATTATTCCTTTCCTATAAATTCTCTGCTGTTTCATGTTGTCTGTTAAATTCCCTAAAGATTTTTAATATACCCAAATTCTCAGTTGGACTCCTTCTGTTTTCTAGACTTAAAATATGAAGACAGAATGATTTAAGAGTATAACTTACTCTAACACTAATCAAAAGGGATTGTTAAAATGTGTCAGATTATAGTTTATTTTGTTCCTGGACTACTTCACACTGAACTAATTTACTTTTTTAAGCGACCAGAGTTTGCAAAGTGTTGTTCAGATACATATGCTTTATTGTCTAGATCAAATAATGTAGCAGGCTTTAATTCAATGCAGAAAATGAAAGCCTGTAATTTACTTTCAAGTGCAGGAGGAAATTTCTTTTTTCTCCTCTAGAAGCCTAAACAAAACATCACAGAAGATAAACTGAACTAGATCTCATAATCACATGCAGTAATGGCAGGCTTTTAATAGTCAGAATAAAAGGCTAATCTTAAGATCTTATTTATAATGATGAATAGCCAATATACTAATTAAGAATTTGCAGCAACATAATGTGTTTCACAATAAAAGAAAACTCAAAACATTTTTTCAACAATTAATACAAAATGCTTGGTTCCTGAACAAGAGTACAAATGGAAACAGTTTTCAGTAATCTACTAGTTTCACATAAGCATTCCTTTTCAATTTTTGTATAAATAAAAATTTTATGAATAATTGACTTTGTAACTGTGTTGTGTTACTCCAGAGCAGAAGACAGATTACACAAACTATTCACAGAGGAAGAACAGAATAGTACAGTAGTTTCTAGATACTAATGTGTTTTCATGTTAGAACCCCAGTGTCTTACTAAACACTATTTGATTGTTTGTCTTCTCCCAAGGTGCTTGTGAATACTGTTATATGTAACAGGTATAATTCGCGCCATTTTCTTGCATTATATATATATAATATTAAATAGTTGTTGGGATGTACCCTTTGGCATTAGAAGCCCCCCCTTCTCAGGCAAAACCAAGTGTGTGTTGAAACCTGATTTACAAGCAAGGGGATGTGGCTCTCCAGGAGATGGGCTGTATCTAAGGCGATATGGAGACACCCAGGCGCTGATCATCGTGTGAACGACCCAAGATGGACATCAGGAACATCCCCCGGGCCAATACATGTGAATACTCTGTTCCTGTAAATTTCATCAAGAGTTTCCATGACACCGGACTTCGAATTTTTCTGCCTTGTCGCCAAGAAGGAAATCTCATCAACTTATGGGATTTTGAATGAAACAAAGGACTGAATGCCGAAATCCTGGCTTCAGGCAAAATTTTCCCTATAAAAATCGCTTGTACCGGGATGGTGGGGTGGGTGCATAGAGTAAAACCTCTGCTGAGGATGATCTCTGTGTCTTGCACCCAGCGCCAATCCCGGGCTCAGCACTGTCCTTTTCCGTGTGGCTGGCTAAGTTAGATCTCTATTGCTACAATAAATTCTTTTTATTTTTTTAATTTGGCTGAATCATTTTTCATTTATAACAATCTTGGTGACCCCGACGTGATCCGGTTTGGGGTATCCAGGGGGTTCCCTATCCTCGATCCGGGTGGTGCCTCACTGAGTTCAGCGGCCGGACGGGGAGGAGGAATCCCACTGAACCAACTGGATTACGAAAAGCCACAAAAGCCATGGAAAGGAAAAAAAAGGTGGGCCCAGAGCTCTTGGAATTCGGAGCCTAAGTCTCCGAGGCTGCAGCAGAAATTTTTTCACTCATAAAATCAACGTGCACAAAGAATCCACGTGGGAAAAGGAGCCGTAAGTATCGTGTGGTTGAGTGAGGCGTGAGTGGGTGTGTGTGTGAGACGTGACTTCATCACGGGGTGAGAGCGGACCCCAATAAACCGCAGTTTCACTATCCCGCGAGGGAAGTGGTCGGCTACGGGGGAAGCGAAAGAACTTGGGTACACTCACAACACGCATACGACCTGAAACTCGGGGGAGTTACGGGGATCCACTCACCGACAGGTCAGGGGAGGGAAGGTACGTTCTCGTGGGTTCGAGAAATTGGTAAACCTCACCGACTTCTGGACTCGGGGAGTCCAGGGAAACAGGTAAAAGAGAGTTCACCCTTCTTCCAACTGAAAACCCACAGAACGGTTCACTGTGCAGCTACTAAGTTGGCAAGGCTCGGTCGGGGACAGACCGGTTTAAACATTTGGTAAGACTCGGTCTGGGACAGGACTGGAGTTAAGACTCGGTCCGGGACAGGACTGGAGTATACATTTAGCACACGAGTTACTGACTTCTTGGAAAGGCTTGCGGACACTGACTCGTAAACATGGTAAGGAAAAACTTCAAACATGGGACAAAGGAACAGTAAAGTCCAGGGGAGAACTCAAGAGAAGAGTTTTAAATCCGGAAAAGGTAAGAACTTAAAATCAGGGAAAAATAAATCGGGAGGAGGGAGGACGGGTTGCCCAAGGTTCCGAGGGAGGGTCCCCTGGGCTGGATGTTGGAGCGCTGGGAGGGCTGCTTCTTGGGGCGGGGGAGGTCCAGAGAGGAGATGATGCACTACTATGTAGAGGTATGGGGAAACAGGGAAGCTGGAGGATTCCTGTACTGGCCCATTTTTGGTACCTTTGAGGGTGGGTTTTGCCAAGCACTCTCTGAGCACTTGTACGAAGAAGGGGAGTGGGATGATGAAGAGCTGGGGTATGCCAGGCTGTGGGAATATGCTAGCGCGCGACTGTTCCCTATTAAGACCTCCGGCAGCAAGGTAAGTTCAGGTAAAACTTGGGAACCCCTGGAAAACCTACCACCCCCATACCAAGTTCCTCCATCACAAGCACAGGTCCCAGCCGCCCCACCAACGGCACCTCCAGCTCAGTCTGCATCGCCACCTAATGCCCAAATACTGGCTGCAGACGCACCGGGACCTTCTCAACACCCCCTCCCCACACAACACAGGGACACAGACACACAGCCACTTCACACTGGGGAAAACTCATCTCCTCCCGCCAGTAGAACTTGGCGTAAAGCAAGGAGAGAAAATACGGAGGACAGTGATGATGAAAGGGACAGACCTAATCTATACCCTTTAAGGGAAGTCCCAACCGCCCCCGGAGTCATTGGATTTGTAAACATTCCCATCAATACGGGGGATGTAAGGGCTTTTAAAAGGGAGATGGGGAAACTAATAGATGACCCGTTGGGAGTGGCGGAGAAGTTGGACGAATTCTTGGGAAATAGTATATACTCATATGATGATATCTCAGCCATATTAAGATCCTTGTTTAATGCAGAAGAATGAGATATGATAAGGTAGGCTGCCATCCAGGATTGGGAATTCAGAAACCCCCAGGGAGGGAGCGGGGCGGAGAAGTGGCCAGAACAAAGACCATCATGGAACGCTCAGGCGGAGGAAGATCGGGCCAAAATGATCGGACTAAGAAACATGGTAATACAAGGTATCCGGGGAGCAGTCCCCAAAGGACAAAATATTAGTAAAGCACTAGGGGACCTACACAAAAGGACAAACAGGTAAGTGCCCCTGAATGCTTTTACTGTAAAAAAAGAAGACACCTCAAGAGGGACTGTAAAAAAAAAAAGGATGAAAGATGAAATTATTTTTCAGGAAGATTAGAGGTGTCAGGGGCTCTATAATTTGGGGTCGCGAACATCTGGAGAGCCCTTGATAAAATTAAAGGTTGGACCCCAAAAGCAGGAGTTGATTTTTTTTTAGTTGATTCAGGAGCAGAAAGAACCACAGTCCAGCAACTACCTCCCGGGTGCACAAAAGGTAAGGATTCTATGACCGTAACTGGGGCAAAAGGGGAACCCTTTCAAGTCCCTGTCTTGAGAGATGTAGAAACAGAATCTGAGAATAAAATCTGTGTGGGGGAACAACTTAGCCGACAAAGAGGCAAAAAGTGTGGCTTTGTTAAAAGTAAGTATCCCGGAAATTGAAAGGGAGGAAACCAAGGAACCGCCCCCCCAACCCTCCAAAAAAAGAGATAGAAGATTATCAGAAGTCTGGGGGGCGTCCGAAAAGAGGCAAGTGGAAGTTGCCAGTCAGGAGGGAATTATTATTGAAAGAATACACTAGGAAGATTCTAAGGAGATTGCACCAACAAACACACTGGGGGACCCAAGCACTAGCCGAGCAATTCCTGAGATTCTTTGGCTGTAAAGGGATATATGAACTGGCTAAGCAAGAGGTACAGGGTGCATAATCTGCAAAAAAATAAATAGGGCAAACTCCCGGAAACTAACACTGGGGAGTTGCCCAGCAGCTTACCGACCTTTTGAAAGAATCCAGGTAGATTTCACTGATCTACCTAAAGTCGGGAGAAACAAATTTTTACTAGTCATAGTAGACAAACTAACCCACTGGGTGGAGGTTTTTCCAAGCTCCAGGGCTACAGCCCAGACAGTATCAAGGTTCTTATTGGAGGAAATTATACCTCGATACGGGTTAGCAAGCTACATTGATTCGGACCAAGGAACACATTTTACTTCAAAAATTATTAAACAATTGGCAGATACCTTAGGTATCAGATGGGATTATCACACCCCGTGGCACCCTGAGAGCTCTGGGCAAGTGGAAAGGATGAATCAAACATTAAAGGCCCAACTAGCCAAACTAATGTTAGAAACAAAAATGTCATGGATAAAATGTCTCCCATTGGCCTTATTAAACATAAGAACTATGCCTCATTCCGAAACGGGGCTTTCACCTTTTGAAATGTTATATGGGATGCCTTATACTCATGGTATGCCTGTAGGGCATCCGAAATTAGAGGATGGGCAAATACAACCATACCTGATAACATTAAATAAGAATCTCGAGGAATTGCGAAAGCAGGGTGTAATCATGCAGCACAGCCCCCTTGGCTTCTCAATACATAAGATACAGCCTGGGGACAGGGTTCTCATAAAAACATGGAAGGAAATTCCACTATCCTCTCATTGGGAGGGACCCTATATCGTTCTTCTAACTACAGACACTGCTATACGCACTGCAGAGAAGGGGTGGACACACGGGTCAAAGGTGAAGAAAATTGACCTTCAGGACCGAGCCCCGGAGTGGAAAGTCACCTCCTCCCCTGGAGATTTGAAGATAACTTTGCGCCGGCCTAGTAAATGACCGAGAGTAACTTGGTCAGATGTTCTGTACCAGACTGTAACCCCTTTGCATATTTCATTCGCAAATACTGTTATAAGAAGTGGGTTGTTCACTGTCAGAGAGGACTAAGACCTAGTGGGCTGTGTGCAAAGTGCTTTAAACAAGAACAAAAACAAAGCCATTTTCTGGTATTGGCCACCAGGCTGAGACTGATTCAATTGGATTCAATAATTTGAACAGATTCAATATCAGAACAGATTGAGGGGGAAATTACAAACAAAAGCTAAAACCATTATTGTTGAGTGCCGTAGGTTGAACAAGGTACCCTGCAGTGCAGATCCTGTTGAATTACGCTGGTGCGGCACCTTTAAGCGAAAGTATGCAGCTCGGTCTTGGTACGAAACCACTGACAAAGATTCCTGCTGCCAAGAAGATGGTCTACCCTGCCGCTGGAGGCACCCCAGTGGGCGCAGGGAATGGCAGAGGAATCCTAGCAGTGGGAGTAATCCTGATGAGCCTGAGTCTAGCCACATGCCTCAGTAACCTTCCTAACCCTGAAACAGGGGAATCCGGTGGCAGGTACCCAGGAGGTCCAGTGCCCCTGACCCCATGGAACTGCAGTAAGGGTAAGCCTAATAAACCTTGTTCTAAAATTAACACTCAACAGGGAGCATATAAATTCAAGGAAAAATTAAAATACCTCAAAAATGGACAGTCAGCACATAAATTGCACCGAAGGAGCCCAGGGGAAATTTCCATCCCAGCCTGTAGCAAATGTAATCGCACTGTACGGATTGGTGGGAAGCAAGAGTCAATTTTTGTTGCTTACTTTCAAGGTAATTCACTGTGTTATAACCCCGATGAACTAGGTATGTGTGTGATGGGGGGAAAAACCTACTGGGTGGGAAATAACCTGAAGTATGAAAATAGGATACCTCTAAAAACTGAGCCAATTATCCTGGACTTTTTAGAGGACCAGGACAACAGGGTTTGTTTACAGTATGACAAGATATTCTGCTTCACAAAGGACAAAGAGGGAGTGGACCCAGAAGACAGGATGAAACAGGTAATGCAAGAGGTAAAAAGACAGGAGGCTGAAAAGAGAAAAAAGAGGGTGGAACAGGAAAGATTGAAAACTCTAAGTGAGCAATATGACCAATTGGAAAAACAATACACAAAATGGGGATTACCTGCTTCAGATCAGAATCTATTTGTGGATCTGATGCAGGAAATTGCCACAGAACTAAGGTTGTCGAATTGCTGGATCTGTGAGGGGGCTAAAATCTGCTGAGAAATGGCCTTGGAAGGGCAAGGATTTGACTCCTGAATAGCTACTAAAGTGGAAGGCCGACTGGACCCCCAAATAATTCAAAGACCACAGGGGTGGGTGCTGGATAAACGGGTAATTGGAACTTTCTGTTTCAGCAGAGAAGGTAGAGATTACTCAGAAGTTGTAGGCTCTGTAACCGTAAGATAAAATAAAAACTATAGAAACTAGTAGAAATAATAAGTAGGGCACGAATTAATGGGTTAATATAAAAGGTGGGGGATTGTTATATGTAACAGGTATAATTCGCGCCATTTTCTTGCATTATATATATATAATATTAAATAGTTGTTAGGATGTACCCTTTGGCACTAGAAGCCCCCCCTTCTCAGGCAAAACCAAGTGTGTGTTGAAACCTGATTTACAAGCAAGGGGATGTGGCTCTCCAGG
Source organism: Anomalospiza imberbis (assembly GCF_031753505.1). Lineage (NCBI taxonomy): Eukaryota > Metazoa > Chordata > Aves > Passeriformes > Viduidae > Anomalospiza > Anomalospiza imberbis. The sequence continues at coordinate 68,688,606 of NC_089721.1, forward strand.
AGATGGGCTGTATCTAAGGCGGTATGGAGACACCCAGGCGCTGATCATCGTGTGAACAACCCAAGATGGACATCAGGAACATCCCCCGGGCCAATACATGTGAATACTCTGTTCCTGTAAATTTCATCAAGAGTTTCCATGACACCGGACTTCGAATTTTTCTGCCTTGTCGCCAAGAAGGAAATCTCATCAACTTATGGGATTTTGAATGAAACAAAGGACTGAATGCCGAAATCCTGGCTTCAGGCAAAATTTTCCCTATAAAAATCGCTTGTACTGGGATGGTGGGGTGGGGGCATAGAGTGAAACCTCTGCTGAGGCTGATCTCTGTGTCTTGCACCCAGCGCCGATCCTGGGCTCGGCACTGTCCTTTTCCATGTGGCTGGCTAAGTTAGATCCCTATTGCTACAATACATTCTTTTTATTTTTTTAATTTGGCTGAATCATTTTTCATTTATAACAAATACCAAAGTAGGCACCTGGACACTGCCTGGTATTAGTACTAGTTGCTAAATATTGCGCTTAGTAATACAAATTCCCTTACTCTTTTTTCAGCTTTTCACAGATTTATGGAGGAGTAACAGTTAACAGAATGGCACAGAATGAAGTTTAGAAGCTGTCTCTCTGGACTTACATATATATTTCCAAGTAGTAAAACCCTGTAAAAGAGTAACAAATTGGAAGGGACCTGTGCAAGTAGAAACTCCTGGTAACTCCTTCAAAGAAAGTCCATAATTTAAAAAAGCATTGTCTTGATGATCAGTTTATTAAGTCCCTAAGAATGGTACTTGTCAACAACAGTCATAATGAAATCCCATATTGCCAGAAGATCACAGTACACGAGTGCTTAGATTGAATGACTACTTCATGACACTCTCATTTTGATCTACTTACTAATTTTACCTTCAAAATCGTCAAAATTATATCTTCTCTTGATGGAAAATTAATCAGTATTACACAGCAACCTTACCCATTAGAACACACCAGCACCAAGATTACACTCACTTACAGGTTAAAGCTTCTCAAAATTTTTGTGGTGAGAAAACTAGCAAACCATCAAATAATTACAATTATGCTATTCCTAAGCGTTAGCTTGTCCACTAGAGAGTCTGTGAGTAGAAAAGTCCAAGAGGTGCCTTCCTTCATCCTGGGTGAAAAGGTGTGAGGAAGAGGGCACTGATACTGCATGTCAACATTTGACTGTAGAACAAGCATTGGCAACAGGGCTTTGGTTTTTATGACCATAGGACCTTCTCTGAGGTTAACAACTTAGGAGAGCTAGGATGCACCTCATTAACTGGGGCAGAGATATTTCTGTCAGCATGACAGCTGACATGGTAGGAAGGGACTGGAACAAGGAGTGGTATGGGGAGGGAAGTATTTTCCAGCAGCCCAGTGAAGAAATGGTAGACAGGTTCAACAAGCAAAGGCCTGGGGTGACATGAATGAAAGGCAACATATAGTCAAAAAATTAGGCTTAAGGAGGGTCACCTCAAGCATGTGCATATGAGCAAGGAAGTGGCTACAAGGCATGTTTATAAGGAAGCCACACAGATCTTCTTTTAGAAATCAGCATGTTGAAGTGCCTCTCTGAAGAGCTCATACGCGAAGAGATATACAATAGCATGGTGAATAAACATGAGGAAAACATACTCAGCATGGTGAATAAACACGAGGAAAACAGACTTCTGTGCACTTGCAGGACTATCACCTTGTTGCGATGACAGTGATGTGCTGGGACAGCAAACATGACTGAATGGCAGCAATGGAGGGACATAAGCTATCTAACCTTACAGTTTGTTTTTTTCAGAAGTAAAAATGTCTTCAGGAAACAAACAAGGATGAAGTTCACAGGAACTTCCTTGTTGGGATGGTATTTTGTAGTGTTTAACCAGAAACAAGTTTTGATAAAGAATTTTATTACAGAACATTTCTACGAGTATAGTGTGCTTTCTAAGTTGCTATTTACACTGCTAAGTCTAATGTATTATGGCTTTTAATTCACACTTAGTCAAGCATTATCCATCTATAATAGTACTCAGATACTTTTCAGATATTGAGGCATCACTCTTTATTATATTAGCATAACTGTCATGGGCTGGAATGAGCATGTTCACAATCTCCCAAAAATATCTCTGTGTAGAATGATAGCTACAATATCAAATGAAATTTCTAGCTTGAGCCAAGATGTTATTCTAGGGCACTAATAATAACAGCAGAATTAAGTCTAACATGTATAATGCTACTTCTTCACACCTTTCAAAATTATTGACAACAAAGTGTATTTTTATTACTTTATGAGAAAGAGCATGAAAGCAGGAGAACCACCTGAACAAAACAGCTTTTTTTGCTTCTGCACAATTTATACAGTTATGAAAGGAGATCTCTAGGTTGCTTCAGAAGTGAGTTACGGGTGTTTGGGTGGGTTTTTTTCTTCTAGTATGACATTGTGCAGCAGTCCTTTCATCAAAAGACTGAGCATGTACCTGATAATAATGAAATAAAGAGAGAAAAAGTGATGTCAAAATGAAGACTATATTTATTTTGACTACTCAGTAGATCAAAACATAAAATGAGTAAGTAAAAACATTATAGCTGGAAAAATCTACTTTATTAACAGAATGAGCAGAAATAGCTTATGTTCTCCATGAACATTTGTGACCTCTGTGTCACAAATTTTATGTTTGTGATTCTTACTGTTTGACATTCACTGAATGCCAATACAGTCTCAGAGACTGGAAGGGACCTGCTCAAGCAATGCTACCTACCTACCTTCTGCCCAGGACCATGTCCAGGTGACTTTTGAATACAGCCAAGAATAGGAACTCCACAGCCTCTATGGAAAACCTGTGCCTATACTTGGTCAGCCTCACAGAAAAAGCTTTGGTTCTGGTTGAGAGAGGACCACCTTTTGTACCTACACTGGGCACCACTGAAAAGACTCAGATCTGCCTTAGCCCATGCCATAACTTAACACTTAAAATATGGTATTAACATCTTTCAAATGCCTCAGCCATTTCCTCACCAGGTATAAGAAGAAGGGAACAATTAATGTCAGAATTATTGCCCCAATGGCTGTGTTGGTAATTTTTTTCCTTCACTCATCACCTTAGCAGTAGTTAAACAGATGGTGAGACAAGTGACAGCCCACAGTTCCCCTATGAACGGGGACAGGGGAAGCCAATTAAGAAAAAAAAAGAAAAAAAAAAAAAAGGAGAGAAAAAAAAGGAGAATGTAGAGGGAAAGACATAGGTTTCACCCAATAACAGCCTACCACATCATATTCAGGTTATCATCAATATCATTTGCCAAGCCAGAATTTATATTCACTGGATAGGAAAGAAGGCTTAGGATAAAAATTGATGAAAGCTCTTAAAGGGCTATTTAGAGCTCTCTAGAAACTAAAAGTGGCTCAATATTAAAATATCTTTAAATTTTGGAAAATGTACAGAATAAAAGGTTAAACAGCATGATCCTGTCTTACTACATCATACTAGAGAACAACAGCTCTACTGCAAGATTGTGCATCTAAGGGAAAAGAAAATTAAGAGAGACGTATTTTCCCTTATTCTGAACTACAGCAAAGTTTACTTCAAAATCTATATATCACAAAATTACCAGATTCCAAACCGCTAAACTTTTGGTTGTTTTAGTTAGGATGCATAAATCTTAATATTTCAGTTTTTGAGAAGCTGAAGCAGTTCAAATCATTGAGAACAGTGTTACAGGCTCACACATATTTGACATGATTTTCACATAGACAGCATTGATATCAGTATATAATCCTAATCTCCACAATATTTAACTATAGTGCCTAGTATACATACTACAGTAAGCAGATAACTATGTGATGACATCCTGTGCATACAACACCTTTGAGTTAGGTGAAATTCTGTATTTTTGCTAGAAGTATTGCATTACAGTACAATTAAAATTTTATATTCTTTTAACAGAAAGAGTTTTGATAGTAGCACACAACAAAACTAAATTTATGCTAGAAAAATTTACTAATATGTGTATGTTAAGTAGATGTTTAAATTAAAAAAGGTATCACATTGTCTAGCAGTATTATACCAAGTTTTGGACATTTACACTCTGCAGCTCCTGTTTCTACTACGTGATACTCTTCTCTTGACTAAGATACAGAATACTGCTCTGAGATTTGAGAATCCTAGTGAAAAATACTGTTGACACACTGAAAGTTATTTGGAGACATATATTCTAAACATCTCAGGTTTAGACTCTGAAAAATGATGATAAATTATCAGAGAATTGTAGAATCATTAATACTGGAAAATACCTCCAAGATCAAGTCTGACCTTTGGCCAAACACTGCCATGGCCACTAAACCATATCACAAAGTGCCATGTCTGCTCATTGTTTGAACACTCCCAGGAATAGTGACTCTACCAGTTCCCTGGGCAGCCCATTCCAATGCTTAACCACAGTCAAAAAATGTTTCCTAATATCCAACCTGAACCTCTCTAAGCAACTCGAGGCCATTTCCCCTTGTCGAGTCACTTGTTGCCTAGGAGAAGATGCTGACCCCCATGTTGCATTGTCTCCTTTCAGGCAGTTATAGGCAGTGGTAAGGTTCCCCTGAGCCTCCTTTTCTCCAGGCTGAACACCCCCATCTCTCTCAGCTGCTCTTCACAGGACTTGTACTCCAGACCCTTCCCAAGCTCCACTGCCCTTCTCTGGACATGCTCCAGCACCTCAATGTTCTTGTATTGAGGGGCCCAAAACTGAACACAGGATTTGAGGTGTGGCCTCATCAGTTCTGAGTATGGGGGGACAATCCCTGACCAGGTCCTGCTGGCCACACTGCCGCTGATTCAAGTCATGATGGCTTTCTTGGCAAAATGTGAAATCCATTTGGTCACTGAATACAGAAGCTACAGCTGTCTTTTATCTATGAAAGTACAAGGAAAAAGACTTCAACAAGAATATTTTAACTCTGCCACCAGTAAGGACTAGATTGCCTTAAAACAAAGCAGCAAGCTAAGACAAATACTTTCTATACTGACCAGGGAAACATGCAAATAGTCTTACAGCTGGTATATCTGCAGGATTACTTCACGGATAACTATATGTAATCTACTTAAACAATGAATGGAACAGATAAAATCTCACCAGTTTCTCCCATTCCTGTCTTCCTCGACCTGCAACTTTATTTTGTAAGGGAAGAATGTACATCATGCATGTCAAGAGACAATTAGTGACTATTTTACTTTGCTAATGACTGAGACACCATCTGAGGCATATCTTTCCTTGGAGCTTTCCTTCCCTGTACCAAGAAGGTCTATTTGTGAAATGTACTCTTTTATTCTTGCCCTGAGACATTACGTCGCTTGCTTAAAACAGAAAAATGAAATAAATTCTTGTTCACCTCATACTCAGACACCTAAAAAGAATGAATTAGAAATCAGAAGTACAGTATTTTATCATACTGGATTGTGTGCCACAGTCTGCAACTATTTGCGGGAAACAGATGAATGGAAATATGTCTGAAAATAGGTATCAACCCTCTGAAGAAACCCGAAGACCAGTGTATTTGATCAGTGCTTGATTCTTAGCTTGTAACAGACTAACCAGCTAGTAATAGAGCATAAAAATATGTGTGCCTGAAATTTGGATATTTGATCAGTGCCTCTCAGAATATTACCATTACAGCAGTCCCAATTAGCCAGTAATAATAGCTGCAATAATTCACACCTTAGCTGCAATTGGGACTCTGCTTGGTATGGTGTCAACTCACTTAAAAAGGAGAAGAAAGTGCTGAGAATGCAAGATAATTCTGAAATACAATGCAATTAGAAAAGAATTAAGATGTTAACAGGCAGGGAATGTAGAAGATTATAAGAACACAGAGTGTCCAGATGAACTTCATCATTCTCATTTACATCTGTCATTCTGCACCTAGCAGCTGTGTAGCCAAACAAGCCTTGCTTATCCTTATACCTTTCTCCTAAATTACCCTCCTATCCTAAATTATTCTTACTCATGCTTATGTTCCTGCTGAAATAGGATTAATTAAAGAAAAAAGAAAGAAAAAAAAAGGAAAAAAAAAAGTTAATTTTCTTCACAGTTGCTGGTATGGGACTATGTGTTGGATTTATGCTGAACACAGGATTGATAAAATAGAGCTGCTTTTGTTATTGCTGAGCAGGGCTTACACAGAGCCAAGGCCTTTTTTGCTTTTGACACTACCGTGCTGGTGAGGAGACTGGGGGTGTACAAAAGGTTGGGAGGAGACACGGCTGCAACATCAGCATATAAAGTGGGGGGAAGGAGGAGGAAGAGAGGGACATTTGGAACAGTGGCATTTGCCTTCCCACATCACCATTATATGCAATCAGGCCCTGTTCTCCTGGAGATGGCTGAACACCTGCCTGCCCATGGGATGCACTGAATGAATTCCTTGGTTTTTATTCTGCCTCTGTGTGTGGCTTTTGCTTTCCCTATTAAACTGTTTTTATCTCAATCCATGAGTCTTCTCACTTTTCCAATTTTCTTCCCAAACCCAGTGGCAGGGAAGTGAGTGAATAGCTGCATGGGGCTTAGCTGACAGCTGGGGTTAATTCTTAGGAGTCCTTTTGGGTGGCCAATGTGAAGCACAAAGGGTTCAAGACAACAACAGATTTGACTCAGATGTACTAGATCAAATTTATAGCTAATGCCATTTTGCTAGTAAAGAGCAGGCTCCTGTACTTGCCATGGGACTTGCCTGCCTGACTGAATATGTGGCTCATTAGTGGCCACTTGTTGCCTTTGCTGCTTGCTGCAGTGCTGTGCTGCTGATAACCTCACTGTGTTGTGCCCGAGAGCATTTTGAAAACAGCCATGGCAAAGTGCCTGGGCTGGCAGGTGGCCAGGGTATGTGCTGCTGTACTGGAAAGGCTGCAACACCAGTGTGAACCTGAGTAGGATGAGTCTATGCGGGAGCAGAAATCCACTTTCAGTCCATGGAGGACCCCACAGTGGAGCAGCTGGATAAATGAAAGCATTTGGGACCTCGCAATAGGCTCGTGCTGGAGCATGTGCAGGTTCCTGGCAGGACCTGTGAATGCATGGAGACAGGAGCCCACTCTGAAGCAGGTTTGCTGGTAGGACCTGTGATCCTGTGAGGGACCCATGCTGAGGCATGCTGTTTCTGAAGGACTGCACCTTGTGGAAGGGACTCAGGCTGGGGCAGGTCACGAAGAGCTGCAGCCTGTGACAAAGACCCATGCTGAAGAAGTTTGTAGAGAACTGTCTCCTGTGGGTGGTACTCCCTGAAGGAAGAGGGGAAGCAAGAGATTCCCCAGCAGCCTGTTTTGCTGAAGACCATGGTGAAGCATGCCATCCTTCTGCAGCCCATGGAGGTTAATGGTGGACCACAGCAGGAAACCCTTGCTCCTAGGCATGGTAGAAACAAGTGATCTGATCCCCCTAAACAACAATACACTGTAACACATATTAAGTGTTGACATGTTAAAAATTACTAAGTATTTAGACACAACTGGAGTAAAGAAAATGGGAACTGTAGATTAATATATCCTTGCAGTAAAGACAACCAACAGCAGATTTGACTGTAACAGGCATGTGCCTCAGTTCCAGACTTTAGACTGGAGGTAATGAAATACTCTATCCAACTATCCATCTCTGGATTCCACCGAAGGGGGTAAAAAGAAAAAAGGAAAAAGAAAAAGAAAAAAAAAAAGAAAGAAAAAAGAAAGAAAAAAAGAAAGAAAAAAAAAGGAAAATAGAAAAAAAAAAAGAAAAATGGAAAAAAGAAAAAAAGGAAAAAAGAAAAAAGGAAAAAAGAAAACAAGGAAAAAAGAAAAAAAGAAAAAAGCAATCATATTTGATGTGGCAGGAAAGGCAGACCAGAAGATCAGAAGGGATTTGTTCAGCCTTAATAAAAGAAATTTAGATACATATAATTTCCTGAAGAAGGACCCACAGGCAAATTGCCTCCTTAATTTCATGACATACCTTTATAATTTCAGAAACATCCAAATGCTTTTAGTAGTAAATATGATTACCAGTGTTTCTCTGAGATAGCCTCCCCACACACTCAATCTAGAAGCAGCCAATTTTCAGATCACTTGTTTTCTAAATGCTAAAGATTATGCTTATGCTGTAGCACAGTGACTATAATTCTCAAGTAAATCAGTAATCCAGTAGATTTTCTAAGACTACCTAAACCTTCATTAAAACAAAACAAAACAAAACAGACACTCAAGCAGAGTGCTTAGATTTCTTAATTCAACCTAAAGAAAAACTAAACACCTTCTTCCCATAACTCATTTATCCCTTCTTAGAGAGATAACATCTAACATATTGGGGAAAAAATCAAGTAAATCAGTAGTTACCCAATTATTAATCTATATTCAACTTAACTAGGACATTCTTGCTTACCTACTAGTATCTTCCTGGCATCAAAAGAGCAGAGATTTTTATAAGAAAACTGGAATGTTTTAGTTTCTTTCAGATAGGATCACTTACATTTAAGAAGTCTGTATGTAGAAAAGTGAAAAAAAAAAACATACTGAGTGGCTGCAGCAACTGACAAATTGACTACAAGAAAGAATGCACTCAAATCAAACTAAGACAAGTCACTGACAGTATGGTTCCAGGTTCAACAGACTGCATCTGATCCACTGTGGTTGTACACAAAATAATGCAAGCCAAAAACAGTGCAAGCAGACTGGAAGATGAAGTTTAAAACACTATATATAAGAAGAAAAACACAGGTTTTTGAGATAAGAAAATTTCCTATTAAGAATGAGCTTGGATCTGTACATCATCTTCACAAGTAAGAGATGAAAAGACAGCTCTCAGGTAAAAATAGAAATAAGAAACAAATTTCTCCACCATTTGACAGGTGGAAATAGTTAGATTTAATTCAAATGGTTGGTCAGGTGTAAGAAATAACTTAGCATACTTCCTAGTTCACATAACTTTGCCTTACTAAGAAAGAACTTCACCATACACAACATTATTACTTGCCTGGCTTGGATTACAGCATGATACCTCACCGTCTCCAACTAAGAGACGCAAAAATTATTTGTTCTTTCACTGCTCGTATCCTTGTAGCATTACAGCAGTAGGCTTGTTATCCTTACTGAAAAAAATGTTTGATTCCTACTGCAGCTTTTCTTGCAGGTTTTCTTCCTTAAGGCTTCATCCTATACTATGAGTTTTTCTCACTTTGCAAAAATTACTCTGGTGGTACTATGCTGGTTTCTTTTCACAAGGGAAGTGCAATCCCTGATGCCAACATTTGGAACTTGCACTGCATAAACAAACATGTACTGTCTTTAAGTATAAAAAAGTTTTATTGTTATAGAGCTAATATTCCAAGTTTGTCTACAATTTCATAGCAAATAGTTCTTACCTTACCCACAAATCAAATCGTACTGATGTTTTTTTTTGTAAGTTTAGGAGAACAACTGTAGCATGAAGAGCTGAAAGCCTGAGCTGCTCTCAACTATTCACTCATTTAGCATATAGGGAGACAAATATTACTGACAGTTCTACTACAGTTCAATGAAGCAAGCAAAAACTATCAGTCATTGTAAGGCAAGTTCCTTGACTGCAAAAGAAAACTTGCCTGTCAGACCCCACATAATTAGTTATGCTTTAAACAAGTTTACTGAAGTGTTACTGTTCACAGCACACACGCCAATGCAACTATTATACAACTACCGCACAACTACCACCTAACAAGACACAGCACAATACAAGGAAAGGTGTCTGAAGTTCTCAGGGTAAGGTGAATTTGACAAAGTTAAAATCTTTCTATTAAGACTTTGCTCTAGGACCAGAAATTTGCTTTAAAATATAAATAAATTTCATGTATTTTACATGCCATTAATATAATGAGCTGTTACACAGAATGCTAAAATATTATAACACAAAAAGATTTATAAAGTTATTTTTAAAGTTGCTGTCTCTAACTAATTCTAAGATAGTCCAGATACATTCAACAGAATCATCTTCAAAACGCCAAATAGTGAAACTTAACCTTGCTGCAGCTGGATGCCATGTAACCTGAGCAACTCATGTGCCAAGGAAACACTTTCATGTTTAAACTATTGATATGCACATATATATGCACAACAGGTTCCATCCTGAATTTTCCCCCTTAAGAGAAGCTAGATTGTATTTTGCTACAAAAATCCCCAGCTGCATTACAGAAAGTATTGAAGACAAGAAAAGGTAGGTCATTATTAGCCTTTGCTCAGCACTAGTGAGGCCACACATGGAGTGCTGTGTCCAATTCTGGGCTCCTCTATCAACTGATAGAGTTATAACTGATAGGGTAGCAGGGGGGCTACAGGGTTGGCTTTGGTAAGCTTTCAGAAACTCCCCCCATGTCTGAGAAAGCCACTTCCACTTGGTTCCAAGACAGATTCACTGCTAACCAAAGCTGAGCTGAACACCAGTGGTGGCAATGCCCCTGTGATAACATAACCAATAGAGGGTAAAAAAAAGCCATCCAACAGCAGCTGAGAAAGACAAGCAACCCTGCAGATATCAAGGTTAGAAGAAGGAGGGGAAAAAGGTGATTCAGGTGCTGGAACAGAGATTCTAGAACCCTGTGGAAAAAAACATGGTAACACAGTTTGCGCCTCTGCAACCCAGAAAGGTCCGCAGTGGAGCAGATATCCATTCTGCAGCCTGTGACTGAAATACAGAAGGGTCCTTATTGAATATCAGGCAACTCTTTACTTTTCTGTGAGGTTGAAAAACCACTAGAACAGCATGCGCTATCTCCATCGTGAAGATTTTCAAAAGCCATCTGCAAATGGTCCTGAGCAACTGACTCTTAAGTGGCCCTGTTTGAGCAGGGGTTTAGAACAGACGGCCTCCAGAGTTTACTTTCCACTGCTGAAGTTTTCTTACCACAAGCAAGGGGTCCTTCTCCCCTGACAGATCTTTGAAGTACCAAGACAGAGTGCTTCACAGGCACCAACAGTTCCCTGCCTGCATTGCTACACTGCCTGGTGCTGAGTCCTCACACTAAAGGGAAACAGTCACTCATTACAGGATCTGAGGAGACTGAGGCTTATCTGAGCTCAAAAAGCCACTATAATATGATAAACATACTGTGATTCTAAGGCTTTCACCTTTCCTTTGTTTGCTGTCCTCCTTAGGTGCTGGTTTTGGTGTAGCACTAGAGACTTATATGTTATCACTGAGGGGCAAACAGCCATAAACTCACAGCACTTCAGTAGCCAGTGCATTTGGTCCTGGCTCCTGTGAGTGCTCTAGGGCCCTCGGCATCACTGAGGGCTCCCAGCCACTCCCTCCTTTCCCGACCACCTCCTGCAGGTACCCTGTGCCAGCTGAGCCCCACTGGCTGGGCGGAGCAGTGTGGGAGGGAGATTTCTCCAGGAATGGGGGGGATCAGAGGGGGAGGCAGGTGTCGAAGGCAGCTGAGGGGCAGCTCGGTCACTTTTCAGTAAAATCTCCTTTTCCTGCAAGGAGACCCTTCGGGAGGCCCCTGTCTCCCCTCTCTGCCCCACACGGAGACCTTTCGGGTCTCTGTCGGCCCTGTCTCCCCTCTCTGCTCATGCTCTGGGTGTTCTCTCCTGCCCGGTTCCCGGCGCCAGAGAAGCTCCGGCACTTGCCCCGTCTCTCGGCAGCCCATGGCGCGCGGTGCCGCGGAGGCTCTGCAGGAGAGCGGCTCCGCCGCTCCGGCCGCCACGAGCGGGGGGCAGCGGGAGGCAGCGGGAGGCAGCGGCAGCCGGGTTGTGCCCCATCTGCCTGGGCGACGTGGACAACACGGCGCACGTGGACACCTGCCTGCACACCTTCTTCGCCTGCATCCGGCAGTGGGCTGCTGTGCGCGCCGCCTGCCCGCACTGCAGGCAGCGCTTCGGCCGCATCCTGCACGCGGTCAGGGCGGACGACGACTACCAGGAGTACGTGCTCGGCCCGCCCGGCTGCCAGCGGAGCGCCGCGGCCGCGCAGAGCGTGCTCGGCACATCCCCGCGCCGGCGCTACCAGCTGCGCCCGCGGCCCCACCGCCGTCCCGCTGCCAGGAGAAGGGGGCGGCCGCCAGGGGACGGAGAGAGAGCTCCAAGCACCTCTGACACCTCTGCCCGACAGGCTGCAGGGCAGCGCTCGACCCGCCCTGCCGGGGCGCGGCTTACGGCCCTCACGCGCTCGCGGAGCACGCGTTTAACACAGCACCTTCGTATACTGGACGCTCTTTTTCTTACTAGTAGTAGTAAATTATATTTTGCTTAAATTAATGAAGTGTTTTTTCCTTAACCGATGAAGTTTTAACTTTTCTCCCCCGCAGTGGGTGGGTGCGGGGAGACAGTAGCTGGGAGAGGGGAGTGAGAGGCTTCATAGTGCTTAGTTCCCAGCTGGGGTCTAACCCTGATATTCTACACCTTTTAAAATGAGTCATGGTTGCTCACAGGGATAAAAAGGAGGAGTGAGCTAAAACTGTGACAGTTTTTAGGGGGCATAGTACTATTTTCAAGAATTTCAGTCTGTCTTCTTAAGAGAACTTCCTATGTACTGCAGATACTGAAACGAACTGCATTCTAAAAGTTCAGTTTGTTTTTTTTTTTTTTTTTGTTTTTTTTTTTTTTTTTTTTTTTTTTTTAACATCAATGTTCCTTGCCGTGTATTAGATTGTCTTATGCAGATAAGCTGCATGGGTTAACAAGAAGATGGATTTTGTTGTTTTCTGGTTTTATGAAGCTTCCAACAAAAGCTAACAAGTTTCTAGATATATCTAAGCATGTAAAAGAAAAAAAAAAAAAAACAAAAAAACAAACAAACAGCAAGATAATCCCAAGAGATATCACCTAAGAAAAGTATGATTTTAACAGAAAGTATGTACACAAGTAGTATACAAAGTGCAAAAGCTGAATATGACCTCAAGCAATAAAGGGTCTACTTCCTTTAGCAAGCTGTTGTAAATTAAACTTACTGTTAGCATACTCTGCAATAAAGATAAGAACACATTCAGGAGTTAATACATTACATCAAAGTCACAAATATATTAGCACTTCATAATTTCAGTCTTAAAAGTTATTGTCTAACTTTTGCATGAAGATTGATGTATCTTCATGATAAGTAAATTATTAGAAAATTCTGTCGTGTCTTAGTTTAGGATAAGCAGCACATTATTTGAAGCCCTATTTTATTAGAGCCAGAAACCAGACTGACAAAATGGAAGAAGGTAATAACTAGAAACAAACACAGACTCTGAAACAAGACAAAGAGCAACTGTACCATCTGCAACATGTCTCACAGACTAGAGAAGATGAAGTGATCTTCACAAAAGCACAATAAAACCTCAATAAAATATAATAGCTTAAGAGCTGATTCCATCATCAGGTTTATAGGATATTTGGTCACTACCAGCAATTTATTGAGACTAATTGTCTTCAGAGTTAAAACCCATGCATATTTGCAATTTATTGCCACATGCTCTAGAGAGAGCTTTAAAATAAGAAATAAGGGAAATTGAGCGGGATTTATGTAATTTCACTCATTATTTGAAGTAAATTAGAAAATTAGCTAATAAATTATCAATACAATAAAAAAGCAAAGGGAAGACTACTACTACTGATGAAAGCACAAGGCAAGGAAAGTGAAAGTTAATGAAAGGATTGTGTCTAATCTGTTTAAAAAAATGGATTTGGATAATTACAATCTTATGTTTAAAAAAACCCCAAAGATTTAGTATCCTCCCTACCTTTCCTGCTCAAAACCACAATACAGTTACTTTGGGATATGCCTGAAACCTGATACTATAGTGTCATCAGGAACATAGTCATCATTATAGGAAAATAGAAAAATAGTGCTGAAATATGAGATTTGCAAAAAACCAGGAATTAAGATTATAATCAGCCTAACACATGTAGTAAAAATTTCACAGCAATGCCTGTAATGTAACCCTTATGAACTAGTCAGTGAACCAGGACCCACACAACTTTTAGTTTGTCCTGTGAGTCTTTTTATATAAGCATAAAAGTGCAACATTAAGGCCCAAGAGAGAGCCTGCCGAACTCATGATTTCTTAGGACTAGAAAGCATGCATACTAAAGTCTTTGAAGTTCTGAAATATGTATTTGCCAATACCCACATTTTAAAAGAGAACTAAATGGAATTTAAAAAGAGAGGGTTATGACCAGTGGCACGAAGTTCAGCAGGTGGCCAGTCCAGTTGCAATGATCAATACTGAGTACAGTAATGTTTAATGTCTTCATTAATGACCTAGAGGATGGAAGACAGTGCACCTCAGCAAGCTTGTGGCTGATACACAACTGCAAGGACTGGTTTGTAGATAGTGGTTGGTAGTGACTAAAAGCCATCAAGAAATCAATCTCCTTTTAAATGACTTTAGCAATTTACATTCTTGCACTGACAAATGATAAGGATCAATCTTTGTGGAATAAATTGATAAGATAAAAAAAAAAACTACTTGAGTTCCAAAACATTTTTCTGGAGACTGATAGATGCTAAACAATTTTAGCCCTCAATTTAGCCTCATTTCTTCTCTGATGATTAGGATAATGTCTATTTTATACCAATACATTATTTTCCTTAGATAAAAGCTCTTCAACCTGATTGAAAAATACTCCTTATAAAAAGTACTAAAAAAATTAAAAAGATAAGTCAAGACTCCCTTAAATTCAAGTATCTTAAATCCTGGCCATTTCCTTCTAAATTCCACAAAAAATTCAAGGTGCTAAACCTCAGTATGTTAAAAAACCTCACACTTTTGAGGAAAAAAAAATTCCACAACCAAAAAAAACGCTAATACTTAGAAACTCTGACTAAGGATCAGCTAAGAAGAATTAGATTTGTGAACACCTTCAGGTATGTAGGCCTTAATAATTAAATTCTGGACCACACACCCAGAATTTGCAACACAAGGAACAGACTGCATGTTTCCAGATTAACACCCTTATTTCTGGATCTTCCTTCCTCTTCAACAGACATGACAGATACTAGAGGTATGCCTTCAATTTAGAAAAACACATTTTGTAGCTCATAACGATATTTCACAAAGTATAACAAGTCTACATTATTTCACATTAAAGCAGTATGGTTTCAGCATATTAGTTTATTTTCCTGTATCTTCCACTTTATCTATTTGTATTTGACAGTTTTGACATTGGTTTATTTCAAATGGGGTAAAATGTTATTTCAGAGTATAAAATAAAATTTTCTTTTCTCTGTAATTTCCATTACTGATACTGCTGACAAAAATTTAAAAAAACAAAACCAAAATGAACAAGACACTGTTTTCAAAGTAATACTTAAACAATTGTTTCCATACTACAAGCAATCCAAAGTAGCAATCATTTTTCAAAGCTAACTTCTGAAACCTGAAATGTTAAGGTTTATACATTTAGGACATTCTTTAGGCTCCACAGCATGCTTTTTTTTTCTTGTAGAGAGGAATATAACTGTCAATCTTTCTTTCTGTCTTTGCTTTCTCTTGCAACACATATGTTTTGCAGCTTTTACTTATCACTTCCATTACATGAAATGTAGGAAGGTTAGCACTAAAAACAACTGAAGAACCCGCATAAATTAAATATATAAATTATTATTAGAGTGACAGAAAAGGTAACAAGTGTCTTGTGAGTCCATTTGCTTTGTTTGTTAAGGAAGAGAAAGCTAATTAGCTGCAAACACCAACCATAAAGACCTAGACATGTTTATGTCAACAAAAGCTTTGGAGGAGCTAAAATATATTTTACATTCAAATTTCATTCCCCCCTGCCCTCTCTCCTTTCTGGAATCTGGGATGTTACAACAAAACAGTAAGTATCTACAAAAGAGTGAACACATCAGGCATAAAAACTAGAATAATTTCTTTTTAATAAACAATTCCCTGTATTATTTTAAATATGCATATGCTATATAAAATAAACCTATTCATTTTTATTATATCTAAAATATTGTTGTAAAGAACCACTCTGTATAAAAAATTTAATCTAAAAATCACAGCAAGTATAGTGGTTGCAAATTTATAATTTATGTGGCATTATTCCACCTTTAGACTAGAAAGGCTGGATATTTCACAAAAAATGGAAAATACTGCAATTTTTTTTTTTTAATTTCATATTTCAAAGAGAAACCTAAAATCTTTTTAAAGTATGTGTTTTAAGGACACTTACACAAAGTGATAGCTTTAATACTGTCTTCTTTCACTGTGTTATATCACTGTTTCTTGTCTGGCAAAGTATAAGAAAGGGAAAAAAGCAGTAAAGGGGAGAAAGCAAGGGCAAAGGAAGGTGTGGTGGACAGACAGCAAGAAAAGGATGTAAAGTGTACCTTCTGTCCTCGTTTTTCTAACTGTTTAAGGTACAGAAGTCACTGCCTCTAGAGCTTTCATGAAATCTTACTTAGTTTTTACTACATATTTTTCAAAAACCAAAAATTACTATCTTTTATAGAAACCTATCTGTGCTACAATAGTTAACAAAATTTTCCTTCCCTATTCTTGTAGCTAATGTCTTGAGCTTTTTCCATCTCCATCTACAGCACATGCTTATTACAACATGCTTTCTCAATCCTCCGTGCTGTAGTCAAGGTCTCACCAGCTGGCTTCACCTTCCTTCATGTCTGCTATTACAAACGCATTGATTCCCCTGCACAAAATTTGATTTTCCAAAAATATCTTCCCTTTAGAAACTGCTGTAACAGTCAACTGTCCATAGAGAAAAGTGTCCAAGTAGAGGACAATAAATGAAGAAACCACATTGTCAATCTGAAAATTGAAACTCCTGGCCATTTTTGACATCTTTGTTCTGAAATTGACACCATGTGCTACAAAGTGAGCTGAAGAAAAAACATGTTGCTAGAATCTTAAGAAATTCCAGCCATTGACAGTAGAAACTGAAGTTTAGGTCCCTAGGAGAGTTAATGCTGAATTTAAAACACTAGGAGGAGTTTTGTTCAACTTCAGCTCAGAAAATAAAAACTAGTAGAAAACAACTGCATAAAAATCCATGTAAGAAAAAACATAACTGTTCCTCTCCAGGAAACAAAGGAAGAATTCATTCCAGAAAAAAAAAAAAAAAAAAAAAAAAAAAAAAAAATTGGCCCATAGGGTGGCAGAAAAGACACACACACACACAAACGAGGTCTAACAATGAGGTGAGGTACCAATTTATTTACATGACTTTCTTACACATCCATTAGTGTGGAAAGCTAGGTAAGTATTATATTATAATGTTGTGACTGCACCATTTTAAGACTACTTCCTATACATTTTCTACAAGAACTAGTATCCAGAGATGAAGTTTAGTAAGCATATCTCTTTCCCAAAGTGTGTTCTCTCTTACCCTTAAGTTAAAAAAACTTGTTCATGTACTCCAGGGTTTCTGATAAATCTTTATTACAGTGAATGCTGTCTAGTTCTTGTTCCAGTTTAGCATTGGTATAGTGGTATTCCAGTTCAGCCTAAAAAAATAATCAGGAGAGTGGTCTGCATGTTTTCAAGCAAGGTCAAAGAAAACCCCAAACATAAGAAATTAACATTTCCTAAATAAAATGCCCATCAGCACTACTGCCATAGTATCTAAATGATCTAACTACAGAAGCAGTACAAAGAAAGCAAAACAGTTATTTACATAATCATCCATAAGATGGCAGTTGCAGTCTTTAAACTCCCTGAAACCTTAAACACAAAGTGCATAAAAATACAATTAGCTACTGTAGAGATATTTGAAAGCAGGCTGAGACACCACTCCTTGTTTTTGTGACAAGCACCTACTAGAAATACTGCACACACCTGATAGTTTTTAACTCCAAATGCATGCCTGTGAGAAATCCATAACCTAATTTTTTCCCACCTTCTCATGATTACTGATAGAGACTGACTTATACCTATGGAGAATTTGAAGCCATTCAATAAATATTTATTTAATTTGGGGAGGTTTTTTTATCTTTCTTGTTGTAATATGTAGAAATTTATTTAAAACATAAAACATCTGAAATTAATAAAATGTAATGGAAGATTAAAATATAATCACTGGCATGATCTTTCTTACCCACATGTCATTTTAAATGCTTTGAGTAGTTATCTCTCTCATACTAGATCATATTTATCTGAGCATCAAGTTAACGTACTACATTAAGAGTTCCCCTACAGTGACTGAGCTTATGAAACTTTTTAAAATTCAGTTAATGAAGATGTTATTAGGTAAACTCCAATAGTATAACTGAAGAGAAACTGATAAACCAATGTAGCTCTATTATGTTACAGTCATGAATGAACATACACTTCAAAAATTACCTTAATTGCATTAGCATCTGAAATACAGTTACGAACATGTGAATCACACAGACCTTAATACACTAAGAATGTTGCTAAGCTGCAGCTAATCCTAGAAGTTCTAGTCCATGGAAACTCTATTTTGGCTGCTTACTAACTTCTTCATTTTAGTACAAATTGTGGTGGCTTATTATGCTGCTTGAGTAGATTTGCTGATTTGGAAAACTGCAAAATCATTACAGAAGGCATGTACTGTACAATGTGATAAATAAATCTCAGGTGATGTTAACCAGTTTCTTAAAAATGCAACTAATGTACTAATCCTCTTGCTTTTCTCACCCCTTTTTAGAATGTTTAGAATTCAACCCTATAATAGGTGATACATGAGAGATTATATTGATCTTATTAGAGGGCTGAATTCAGAGTTAGCAGCAGAACTGAATCTCTTCAGCTCTAGATTATAATAATATACACAAAACGAGCATCTATCTCCATATAGTCATTTACTGTTTTGCATGTCTTACGTATTTCACTGACTTAAGCATAGAAAAAATTTCTCAATATATCCAGTAGATGTTTCATTTTCTATATAACCTCTACATTAGAAAAACCAAACCAACTCTCAGGCACCCTGGCCCATGCAGTGAAGATCCTTGTCTAAGAGCTGAGAATCTTTAAATTCAATACTGTTTTCCCACACTCCTTTTCATGATCTTTGATATGTCTCTTTGCCTTTTCAACCATTCAATCTTTTCATCAACTTTCCTATCTCTGAAGCAGTAATATCCAGTAGTAAAGAAATGGCAATATACAGCACAAAATGAATTATTCACACATTTATAGGAATGAAACTGTTGATTGTAACAATTGAGTCCTGACAGATATTTCCTACAGAAATAAGATCTGATTAATGTTTATGACAAATAAATCAATTCCCAAATACCTAATCATTTTAATTCAAATATTCCCAGATGAACAATAGATACTGACAGCAATTGTATAATCTGCAAAAATTAGATTTCCCATTTAAAAGCAAATAATTAGGAATAAGCTCATTGCTGAACAGAGGGTCACATAGTAAGTTATGCAGTGACAACACCACAGGAATGTTGACATGGCATCTTTTTAATCACACCAGCATAAACGAAAAGCAAGGAATAGTTCTATGCAATTTACTCTAGCAACTAGACTATCACTATGCTCTGGCATTTAGTTCAGATTTAGCTCAATAGTTTTTTTAATTGATTAAGGCATTTAACTGACTAAATTAATGAAATCCAACTCACCATGAACAATTCTATTCTTTAATTACTTCCTTACATTAATCTTTTAGTAGCAGAGTCTATACTATCCTAAAGCATCTTTAATAAACCAGATAGAAAAACAGCACTGAAAGCATTTTAACTAAATCATATCAAGTTGCATTCAGAATAAATTTTCTGAAAGTGGTAGCTGAATAGCTCAATTATTGAGTGCTAATATCTCTTTTTAGTCAGTATTGTACCAAAAAAGAAAATACAGTCCTAAGCAAAAGTGAACACTACACAGATATCTATTAATTGGAAAAACAAAAAAAGGTTTATTAAAATGGAGTAAGACATGTGGAAGAATGTGTAGTCATTTTTAGTAAGAATATATATAAACCAACTGCATTTCTGTGGCAATTGTCTACAGACAGAAGCATGGATCAAAAATGTAACAAAAACACTTATCCCCAGCCCCACATCTGGAAAATCCCCTGACCACCATGACCTTTCAAACAATCAAGAGTGATCTCCTGGTGGCATTGGTCAGCTCCCTCAGCATTCCTGTGTGCATTTTCCCTGAACCAACGAAAATTTTGAACGTCCTGTTTTTGTATGTCCTGTTTGTTTAAATCATCATAACCTGAGGGCAAACCTCCCATGATCCACAAGTTTTCCACTGGTACCTGCAACACTTGAAGGCAGATCTTACCAATAAAGACCAAGGTGAAGAACGTACCTTGGGTACCTTGTCTTTTACCATTGTCCTTTTCTACCAAATCTGCCCCAAATTGCATCTAGAGAACTTATCTTCAATTGCTGTCTGGACATTTCAATTCCCTATTCTCCCTTCCTCACATTTCTATTTTTAAATAATCCCCAAAGAGAGCATTGACAGCAACTTATTTTTCACAGTGATCAGCTGCTCCCTTGTGATCAAACTCACTGCAGGTTATGCAAGACTGTGACATCACAATGGTTTTAGTCATACAGCTACAGTTTGATATTTTGTTGATTCATCTCAAAATTAAACTACTTGTTTTTCTCATTACCCATTAGTCTCACATACTGAAGAAGAAATACAGAATGGAAGTGGGGAAGTGCAGGAAAGAACTGTAGTGTGCAGCCAGAAGTGACTAACAGTACAAGCTGGGAGTCAAACTCTCCACATTTAAGGCATCATTACCTGGTAACAGATATTTTTTCAACACTACAATGGTTTTGTTTCAGATATTAAAAACAACAATATCAAAGAACGCTGAAATAGTACTAGAATTCATTTGGGAACATCCCCTTCCCCACTTACCCCAAACTCAAATACATGGCACAACTGATAAATTTTGATAAAATTACCTAGTCAAACACATTAAGGAACTGAAACTTTTTAAAAGAACTGATGTATGTCTGAATTTATAACACTATGTTTATACAGTGAGCATTACTGCATTTAGTTATAAATTAATATTATTTTGAAATAACAACACCAGATACATCCTACATTTGCCACTTTTATAAGAGCACTGGCAGGCCAATTCATTATTCAAAGGAACTACACTAATTTTAATGTCACATTTGTCATGTCAAAACACCTTCAAGCTCAAAAGAGACTGTCCTCTACAGTACAGAAAAGGAAAAACCAGGCCTAGCTACTGAGACTTCAAGTAGTTACAGTATTATTAATCTAATGATTAGAGGCTTAATATATTTTATTTCAATGAGGTAAATGATTGTAAGGTGGAATCACCACTACTCTCATACTCATTTAAAAACTGAATGGCGTATTATCTCAAGGCATGAATAACTTGATGTTACTGACTGATTTTGGCTTGGTAGCTATATTCCCTGATCAAGTAAGAGAAAATTAAAATAAGATTTGCTTTATAGGTCAGCACTTTCAATGACTGTAATAGAAAATTTCTTTGCTTCTAGAAAGACCAAGAAATTACCTAAGTTCCAAACACAGGGCTTTTTATTCTAGTATGCTTCAAAAATTAAATAATGAGAAACAGCAATTCACACACTGTATCTGTAAAATTCTTAAAAGAGAAGTCCTTAATGACAGCTTTCTCATCAGTAACTAATACGAAATAGGTAGCCACAAGGGCTACATTTAAGATTGTATGATCATAGTCAGCACTTTCAGAATAGTCAAAAATTCTATTAAAAACATGACAAAAATTAAACACAAAGAACTAGTACATGAAAGTATAAATGTAAAGGTGTATTGTGGAAACCCAGGGCAAGGGGGATACTACTTAGATGCTCTCCTATTTATTACAACATAAAATGCATTTGGAAGAAAAATGGCAAAAGAGTATTTTTTCTCAGAATACCACAGAAATCTTAGATTCTCAGTTGTCAGAAACATAGGAAAATACCTAAGAAAATCTGTAAATTTTAGGCAGCTCGGAATTTTCCAATAATGAAGCCCTTGCAAAAAAGAACTAAAACATGAGCATTCTGAAGAATTACTTTCCAGAAATATAAAATACATAAACCTCATCTATACAGACATAAATCTTATAACCTGAAAATTCCATCTCTCTCTTCATAAGGTCACCATCAAAGATTATTTTTGTCTATCTTTGTCCTCTCTAGATAAAAGCAGGTCTGATTCCCAGGAATTCTGCACAGTAGCTTCATATACCTATCTTTTCAATACAAATAACCTTAAAATCTTCAAGGGTGTATCAAAAAGAGAGATGCTGAACACACATGTTCAGGTCCAATGCACAAACAGCATTCTGTACTTATATCTGATTAACAGCTATGTTTATGTAATGTAGACCTATTAAGTTGGATGTTAAGTATTTAATTAAGCAGAAAAACATCTCATCGACATTCTTCACTCTTCT
This sequence comes from Anomalospiza imberbis, assembly GCF_031753505.1. Classification (NCBI taxonomy): domain Eukaryota; kingdom Metazoa; phylum Chordata; class Aves; order Passeriformes; family Viduidae; genus Anomalospiza; species Anomalospiza imberbis. Next base: position 68,710,955 of record NC_089721.1, read on the forward strand.
TGGCAGATAAATGCGGCATAAATAACAGGATACGATCAAAGAGTGAATATTGTACATGGGTAAATTCATGAAAGAAGAATATCATACATGCTCCAGTAACATATAAATAGCAGTTATGTCCAAAAAGTTAGTTAGATCTTGTCGTCCTCCACACAACAATTATATTTAATGCTAATATAGCTTTTTGCTTGGAAGCATTCCGCCTGCTACTTCAGCCTGTTTCTTTACCCATTTAAAAAACTGCATTTTTAAACATCTTGTAATTTTACACAGCATTTCATTAACATTACATAAACCAACATTATTGCTTGTATTTGTTATTTTAGTCATAGTTAGTGCATTGAGAAAAGAAAGATATTACTACAAAAAATCAGTACAAAGCATATGAGATGTTTGTTTCAGAATTGGTATCTTGTCAATTATTCCAAACTAGAGTTTTCAACTTATAGACTTTAAACAAAAAAATAATGGTTTTGACTTCTTACACTAAATTGTAGTGTAACTGTTCTTACAATAAATCAATATCAGAATAGAATATGTTTACATGAAATGGAAAATTATGAAAATAAATTTGCATATCAACAACTCTAATTTAAAAAAATAGGATTAAACACTCAATGCCATGCCACACCACAACGCATTACATTAAATGGTAATTCAGTAGGAGGATAAATGTACAGCCCAGTGGACCACTCAGATTTTTTGCCAAACTTCTTGTTCTCAGTTGTCCTTCAAACCTCAGAGACCTATTTCCTCCCAGTCTTTCTTTTTACATTTCCAAACACTTGAATGAATTTCCTAAAATTACATATTCTTATAGTTAAAAATAAATAAATAAAACTGGGGCTAAGTATTTTCTCTTTAGCTCACCTTCTATTTTGTTCCTCATGATTTTCCATTGTTACATGCTACAAGACCCTACAATTGGTTTTCTGTACTCCTAGTTTTTAGTTATTATATTAAGTATTTTGTTTCCTATTTCATAAAAATTGTAAGCTCAAAGAAATGCAAAGTATCATTTCCAGATGTAAGTTTCACTTGAACTCCCCTAAAAGCACAAGAATAATAAAAAAAAACCACTCATTACCATCATATCTGGCACAGAGTCCAGTATCTGACCTCTGCTCTTTTGATTTGAATGGAAAAGATTATTTTTGGGTTTTTTAAGTTCTGAGGCAAGCACCCTGATAGGTCAGGTCTGGATGAAGCAGAAGCCTTAACAAGCAAATCCAGTTATTTATGTTTGCCCAACAAGAATAATATCAGTAACTAACTATTCTAAGCAACATCTCTGTTCCAAAAGTAAAAGCAAGCACTAATACCACATATAGAAATCCAGCTATGTAGGAGAAGGGACACAGGGAGCTGAACAAAGTTAATGACTGCACTTCTGGAAAGTAAATTCTTACAAGAATTCTGATTGTAATGTACATGACTTAAGAATATGTATTTGCCATAATAAATACTATAGTTACAATGTAAAGTTAAAATGCTTGAGACTTCTCTGAAAATATCACAACTATACTATACAAAACAATTCTCAGTAAAGATACCTTTAACAGTCATAATCTATGAAAGCTGTAAAAGTTATGTTCCAGTATTTTAAATTACTTCTTTCTATATCCTAGCTATAATTTCATTATCAGATTTTAATTTTATTCTAAGTTACAAACCTCTAATTCTGCTAAACCCTTCAAATTCTCCTAGCTCTCCAGCTGTAGCAGTAATTATGTTACCACATAAATACCTCTGTAGAGCACAAAATTATTTAGCAATCCACAAATGCTAGTCAAATGCTTTTGCTTAGGTGTCAGACACAGACTAGATTACACTCCTAAATAATTTTTAAGCTTTAAAATTCAAGAGTTTAAATGAGTGGATAGTCTAAATTACAAACATAATACAAATTCAGAATGTTGTTCAGACTACTGCTTAACTCCTAATTCAAATAACAGAACTAAATTTTTGAATACAATCACATAAAAGCATCTTGTTTCATTGATTATGACCAAAATATGTCTCTGTCACCATGCTAATACCCTCCACCATGCAAATTCTAGTGCCAAATGAGGAAAAAATTAATAAGAAATTCTTTACTGTGAGGTTGATGAGACTCTAGAACAGGTTGCCCAGAGAAGTTGTGGATGCCCCAACCCTGGCCATGTTCACGGCCAGGTTGAATAAAGCCTTAAGCAACCTGGTCTAGTGGGAGGTGTCCCTACCCATGGCAGGGGAGTTGGAACTAGACAGTCATTAAGATCCCTTCAAATCCCTTATCATTCCATAATTCTATCAGAACACTGACATTAACAGTTAAAATGGAGAATACTGTCTATAGTCAGACCTAAGAGATCCACTAAAAAGAAAAGCTTTTTTCAGAATTCAGTTTTAAAAATTCCTGAGATAAAACAATACTGATAAACATCTGAACACACTGAAACATCAAAATCCAGTGAAACATCTCAAATCTCTAACTTCCAAGTGTATAATTTTATATTTTTTCTTCAATACTGTATAGCCCCCAGAGTCACCCCTGTTATCAGTAACTAAAGATTAATGTTTTATACTCTTAGAGCAGTTTTCATCTATTCAGGAAACAAAGAGTGCCATATTAACGGAATACAGCAGACTTCAAATAACCTATTTGTCCTTTTTTCTTAAGGTAGCTAGCCTTTACTACAGTGACACTTCAACATCATCCCAAAACCAGATATAGGAACTGAAAAGAGGTGTTAATCTAGTGTCAATCCACATCTTTATTTAACAATCAGTGCTACAATTTTCAACTGTTAGCCAGGTTGTTAAAACTGAAATGTAATCATCCAGAATTACAACTATTACTATTTAATGAGATGATTTCTGTCTCATTCCAAGTCACTTGCTTATCCATATATTTCTACCTTTCACACATAACAGGTCCTGAAAATATGAAATACTGACAGATTATTGTCATAAAACAAATCTGTTACTCAGTTTTATTCATTGCCTTTTAACAGTATACTGACAAGGTATTTTCTAACTTTTCTAAACAATATGTATATCAGTACAGCTAGGGGTTTTTATGAAGATCCAGTACAGGTCAATTTATAAAAGAAGTTGGGATTTAAAAGCAATGTAAAGTGGTTATTAAATACTCTCTTTTGCTAACAATCAATTCAATGTTTCTTTGTTTTCCCCAATGTTCCAAACTACTAGACATCAAAGTCATTCATTTTAAGCACCTAGTCAGGGTTTTGGTACCTCAATTTTCAAAATTACTTTCATTTTGCAAAGAAGTGCACCATTTTGAGAAGAAGAATCTCCCTAAATTCAACACTAGTTTACTGTGAAAAGAAAACCATGACAACTGTTTGTACTCTTGCTTTATTATTACATCCGGCCTGGTCACTATTGGAAATTCAATCTATTATTGTTGCTAGGAGCCTGTTGCTATGTAACCTAAAAGGGTTATGCAGCACTTTCAGTCTGAGAAGCCTTGAAAACACCACAGGCCCTCTCCTATGGCTCTAACCAGTTTATTTAAATAGATTAACACTCTCCTTAGTCAACCCCAATCCAGGCATACCCTTAAAAAAAGTTACAATGACAGATGTGAATATACACAAACTCCAAAAAATTACACAGAAGCAATATATCTGACTACACTGCACACTACAACAAAGCAGACAGCAGTATTTCCTCTAATTCATAATTTAAATTAGCAAAGCTAAAATCTGTTAACTCCAAACTCCGTCAAAGTCTAACCTTCACATACTAACCAGCTGGTATAATGGAGTTGCTAAACACGCTCTGCAAAGATATTTTAAAATAAACTTTTGACAGAACAATACATTTTCATACAATTTTCATACTCTAGATCATAAAAGTGGAACTTTGAGGAAAAAAATAATTTAACCCTGAAATGGCAGAATATTTCTTATTTATAATCTACATCAAAATATGTCCAACAAACCTCTAAGCAGATTTCAAGTGAGTTCTAGTTTTGTGTGTCTTTGTGACCTTTACAAATTCTACATATTAGACATCTATGTAAATCTCTACAGATTAATTTCTTTCAGCAATATTTTTGTAAATCTGCTGAAGAATGGCTAAGAAATGACATGTAAAAGAGCTGATTATTATAGCTTTTCTTTCTAATAATCTGAGGCAGTTCCAGTCAGCATTAAAGAACAAGGTGTTCCATGGCACCAGAACTAAGAAAGCAGCATTTCCTCTAGCTTGGTTCTTTAAATGGATCCATACAACACTGTAGGATGGATTGTGAGTATTTGCTGCCTGACTATCCAGAATGTTGGGAGTGAAAAGTAAGTTGCAAATGCCTCTTCTTCAATGGTAGCAGCTATGATTTCTTACCTTTTCAAGCTAATTATTTTGTTAGTATGCTTTTCTGAAACTTCTAATTGTCTTTTGAATAAGACAGACAAGGATATCAGAAAAAAAAAAAGAAAAAAACCAAGAAACAACTAACTAAACTTATTTTCTTAAGAGTACAAATTTAAGAAATTAATGCACTATCCTAGTAGTTACTGGAAATGTTAAGATCAGTTATCTAGACAACAGATGTAAAAGACAGTGCCACAAAATAGATTCCAACAGTCATATAAGGAAATGCTACACTTTATCCTTCCCAAAATGCTTTACTACTTAGTGGCTGATGTTTTTTAGGGGGACCATGAAAACAATAACAAATATGAAGACAAAAATCTCATATGACTGGGGGTAAAACACCAAATATCAGCAGAATGCATTCATGAATTCAAACTCTTCCAACTACAACTTTGTTGGTTTTCCAGAATTTTTAAGTTCACAAAATCTTTTTCAAAGGCAAAACTGAACTTTTCACCTCTATCAGGGTAACACTCAAACAACAAAAAACCTGCATTAGCCCCTGTACTTGAGGGATTTAGCCTGGAACAGTTGACAGCCACAAATCTAGTAGGGTCTACAACAAAATGCCAGAATGAAACACATTCTAGCCAAATCCATAAATCTAAAGAATTGCTGTGTATAACCACCATTGCTAGTTTGCTTTTTATGATTTTGTAACAAAAGGATCACTGTAATATTTTACCCTAGACATCATGACCTCAACGATGACAGACTGCTTGGACAACACCAACAACTAGATACTATTAGAGGAGTAATAGAAGCATGTCATGCTGTAAAACTACCTAAGGTTTATAATTAAAAAGCAGGTACTGATTATCTGAATTAAGTTCTGCAGTCAACATTTTGTTAGAGCTTGCTATGTACTTCTGTGTTGCCCAAGAATTTATTAGAGAAAAGGAGGACTTTGACAAAGAGAACAGATCCAAAGCTACGTCCATCCACTATTTTTCCTTATATGTTCTTCTGTAAGTATATTTGCTTTAATGTTACTGAAGGAAATGAAATTGTAGACATCAGTGTTTTTTTTACACAAAACAGAATAGGGCCTTGATGCCTTCAGTCTGGTGAGACGCTCTGGTTGTCTTCACTGACAGTTTAGTAAAAGAAATTTGACCAGAATCTCACTATAATTATCTTAAGGATGAGCCTAAGAGTCCTTCATCCTTTACTGCAGAAGATAACTCACTTGTAAACTGGCCATTCAAATAAGTTGTACAAGATGAACGTTCTCCTGGCTCTAGGAGACAATTACACATTAGTAAGATTACTTATGAAGGTAATGTTTCTCCCATCATTCTAGAATTCTATTCTTAGGATAGAATTCACTACCATCACAATTAGACCAGACCAAATGCATGTACAACTGCTCCCCTGAGTTTCCTGAAATAACAACAACAACAAATATACCCCCTCCACCAAAACCCCCAAATCACTCAAGATCTTATTTTAAGATATTTTTCAAGCATTCCACTCCTCAGTAACTGGGGTTATTTTCTACAGAGTCTGGAGATTTACCTGTTCTCATGTAGCTGTTAAAAGAAACAGATTCTGAATTTCTCAATTCAAGTTATTTCCAACTACATCAAACTGACTAAAATAATGTTCTTCCAAATATATTTTTAAGTATCAATTCTGTATACACTGCCATGAAGCAGGCTAAAGCACCCCAACAGAAAGCTAGAGATTAGCAAACATGAAAGCAAAGTGTCTGTTGGCAAATAAAAAATCAGGCAGTCCCTGAAAGCCAATCTCAGCACCTGTAGGCAATCCCTACAACCAACTATGTCAGCACTATGTCAGCATTGTGTGATGCTTAGCAGACTAGTCACACGCCACTGTCTCAGGTAAATTGTTAAATATTAAACCACATCCAAACCAGGCATCCAAAAGAACAGGGGAAAAAAGCCAAACTGTGGATACTGAACCGCTGAGCTTAGTAACTAAAGGTGAATGCCACAAAAGTACTGAAAAAATAATTGTAATTGCAAAATATAAGTAAGCAGATATCACTGTCACCAATGATGATATAATAAAGCAGCAAGAAAAGAACTACATTATAAATGCAAAGGAAAGAAAAAATGCTGACATAAAAAAACCTCAAGACTGGCATGTACTTTAATTTGAAGGAAAGAGAAAGGAACATTTACAAACTTAGAAATTTAGAAACCCATTTAAAGTAGGTTGTCTCATTATAAAATACTGTTTTATGTCCTAAAGATAGCCTTTACCCTGCCCCACCATCTGAATTTTAAGAATCTCTTTAGAAACCTACTCCTTAGCTTTGTAACCATGTATTTGATGTACTGTAACAGTAACAAGGCAACCAGTATTTCACTATGTTTACCATGTTCTTTCTTTTTTTTATTTAAGAAATGTACACTCTATTTAAGAGCAAATTCAGCAGCAGCAATTCTACAGGAAATATACAAGAAATACATTATGTTGAAAGCAATGACAAAAAATCTTCTCACTACAAAAATACTATTTTACCAAACATGCTTGAAATTTACTATCACACTTGACAACATTAATTAAGATATTAATTATAACTTTGTTTGCCTTCCTGTGTGACCTTTCCCAACACTTTAGATTTCACAGGCAGATATTTATTCACAGGACACTGTTACTACTGGTGTTGATTTTGATGTCACATGAAATGAAAAATATTTTAACATTTAAAATACATACAAATCATACACAAAAATAAAAACCAAAAAATCCTGTAAGCCAAACATATAAAAAACCCTCCCACATGGCTTTTTGTTGACCTCACTGTAAAAGACACTCAGTTCCACAGCACATTCTGTTCTGCTTTTCCAACCTAACAGTATTGAGCACCTGAAAAGACAGTGATTTAACACACTACAGCTTGTATTTCCTGGATAGATAGCAATGTTTTATTTTTATTTCATCTGTGACTTAGAACAAACCATTTCAACTTATATTTTCAGCTTACGGGCATTTATTTATAAACAATATCCTAAAATCATTAAATACTCTTTACTCACCACTACCTTTCTATCAAAGAAACCGTTCTCTAAGCTCTTAGCTAAGATTGACTGCAGAAAGCATTTGAAAACATGAAATTGTAAAATTAAAACATGCATAAGGATTCTTATTAGTTAGGTTTATTTAGCATGGCTTTTTTGCCCTCAAATCAAAAAAACTGAGTTTAAAAAAAATTAAGTACAATGTAAAACCCAAGTGAAGTAAAGAATAATGAAAAGCATACCAGCACACATAAATGCAAAAAAAAAAAAAAAAAAAAAAAAAAAAAAAAAAAAAAAAAGAAGGTTGATTAATTAATTTAATTAATTATAAAAAAGGAAAAGGAGGAAAGAATGTCATTAATCAATGACAATGACAATGGCTGGTACTGCACAACAGTGAGTTTAACTAATCTCTATGTTTACAGTAATTGTACTTAAAATACAAATTGAATATTGAGAATTGCACAACTGGATCCAAAGCATATTTGTTTGTTTATTTGATTTCTGGCTTCTAATGTTAAAAAAACATTCCTAATAGAAATGTTCATATAATCTGACAAAAAGCGTGATGTTCAGGAAGTTTAAGTAATATTACTTCCAAAAGATGGTTTGACAAAAGGTAATGGTAACTGATTTTTGTAATTATTTGGTAACTTTTTTTATTTGGCACCTACTGCACCTATAGAAAATAAAAAACAATTCAAATATAAAGAACATTCAGCAACAATATTTATGCAATATTTATGTCGTGAACAGTAGAAACTGAATTTGATTTCTAAGTCTTAGGATAAATACATATGACTATATAACATACCATTGCATTGTTCTTCCATAATTACCAAGTAACAGTAAAAATAATATCAAACAGGTATCATTAGCTATATAATTTATAATATGGAAATATAGAAATCTAAACTATGACAAGTACAATACCAACACTGAACACCAATTATATAAATTTTGAGATATGTTAAAGTTTATTTCATTTGTTTTCCTTATTGCAGCTCTTTGTTCTGCTCACCAGCATTTCTACTACTTGAATTTCTTGATACTCATTTTAATCACTGACTTTAAAAAGTCAGGCAGGACTTGACAGGGACATTCTAAAATACTAGCACATTAGAATAGAGATACTTGAAAAAGGAACTGACTATGTCATGGTGTTAGATCTTTTAGGGCACTTTGAGTTTCACTGTGCATTCACGTACTCTATTCAATTAAAAAAAAATATTTTTCCTTGGAAAAAAATCACTGGAAACACTTTATGGAAATCCTACACCTCTCTTTAACTTACATTCTCAAATCTGACAGAGCTAAGTTTAACAAATTATGAATAAAATAAAAACACATAGTAAATAATACATTTGCTTATCCAGGCCTTAATAATTCAATTCAACTCAGCTTATTAGCTGATATGAAACATCTCTATTTAAATAAAGGGATTACTTTCTAATACTGCCATGATTATCAAGACTACATTTATCATAATTAGTAATGTATACATATGTTTTTGCTTATCCCTCAAGCAGTGCTAAATAAGAATAAGAGAAATCAAAGTACATTAATTTTGCTATGGATCTGAATGTCCCATCATGATCAACTCCAGCCAAAACAACCAAAAGACCCCCAAAGAGAACCACTTCAGTTAACAGAAGCATTGATTATCAACCTATTTTTTCTGATTTCACCAATAACAGTTACTGCAATACATACTTCCTTAGATCCTTGCTCTCAATCTCTATCATTGCTATTAATTTTATATCTGTAGCTATATGATAAAGCAAACACTTTTTAAAAAACAAACATCTCTTTACATACACTCAAAAATCATTGTCCTTGCTTCTGAAATCCTTTTTCTTTGGACACAGTCCAGTTCTTATCAAAGTGAAGAGAGTCAACTTACAGGAAAATGTTTTAGATACCCTCATTATAAAAAAGGCTGATACCCTCTTCAGATTGTTGGCTGTTATGTACATTGAACACCACTTAGAAATCACCAGGCAGTAAGCCAAATATAGAATGTTTCATCAACACTCCTGAACTTGTTTCAACAAAGGACATTATCCAGTTTATTTTAAAATTCTGAATAATTTCATATAAAAATGTAATTTGCAGTTCTTCCTCTTTTAATTTATTACTTTCTTTTGCTACAACAAAGGAATTAAAAACTCCAAATTAAGACTTTGATAAATACACACAAAAAAAGTCCACAGAAATCAGCAACTGTGGTTTGGTTTTGCCAGGTATTCAACCAAGGTCCCTCCTTCTTTCATAAAACCCTTTGTTCATCATTGGCTTTTCCTCAAGAGACCTAAAAATTTTTGTTTTCCTGCTACTGCTTTTATTTTTTTTGCCTCTGCAGGATTCCAGTGAAAAGTCTCAAGGTTTCATTCTAAAATATTGTATAAATAAATGTGAGGAATCCAGTCTATGTCCAGACCTAAGTTTGCAAAATCCATAAAATGAAGTGTTGGAACAAAATAACAGAAATAACACACTGAAGAAAAAAGGAACCCAAGAGTTGTGTGGTTAGGGAGATTATCTCCTGGGCACCCACCCAATCCAGGTATTTGTGATGTATGTCAAGAAGACTACTTTGTGACTCTAGCTCTATCCCTCCACTTTTACCTCCAGATGTGAGGATTTAGATGCAGTCCTAGGAAAGTGAACTGGCCAACAAGACTAGAAGGCAAACTAGATCATATCTAGGAACTTCTGCTGTAAAGCAAGAATTCCAAGTAAAATTATAGTATAGCTTGGGCTGCCATGGATTTCAGGAGCTGCCAAGCCCAACTTCCCTTCCAAAGCAGGTTCAGACTTGGCATTAGACCAGCTCCCCAGGGCTTTATCCATTCAGAGGCTGAAAATCTCCAAAGATGGAGATGGCAAAACCTTACTTGGTCCAAGGTGCATTGTTGGGCCATCCTCATGGGGAAAAAGGGCCTTCTTGTGTCCAATCTAAACCTCTCGCGATTTTCTCTCATCCCTTCACCACACACTTCCATAGGAAGTGCACTTCCAGGGAAGGCTGCCATTGAGACCCCTGTAACTCTCTCTTCTCCAGACTGAACAAGTCCATGTCCTTCAGTGCCTATTCATAGACATGCACTCTAGTTCCTGACTGTCTTAGTGGCCCTTTGCTGAACTTACTCCAACCAACATCTTTCCCACAACTGCAGAAGAGTAACAGTAAAAGCAGAAACACATGTGAATGTTGTATAATAAATAGAGAAGAGACATGAATAAATATTTGTCTCAATTTCCTGCCTATACCTGTGTCCATACAGCCCAAGAGACATTTTTTTGATCTTCCCCACAGTGAAGGCACACTGCTTGCACATGTTCAGCTACCTGACAACCATGGACCTCAGGGTCGCATCCAACCTATGGTCTCAGCCACTCTGTCCCCACCCTGCAGTCTGCAGCTACAGGTCTGTGAAGCCCTAGAGAGCTTCACAGGACTGGCATTTCTCTCCCTTTTGGCCAGAAGATTCTTGTAGAAGTAGGTTAAAAGAGTATTATTTTCAGTGACTGCTTTTGTTCTAGATTTCACTAAGACAACTCTGTTTATAATAGGTAATCTGTGTGTTTTCTGTAAGAAAAGATAAGTTTTCTAACACCCCGTGAAGGATGGCTAGCAGATTATTTGAGAAAATATGCTCAATACAGAAATGACATATCAGTCAGTGATGTGAAAACCACCAGTTTTACCCTTTGCCCTAACACAAGTTACTCCATTTGACAAGCTGAACAACCTAGATTAAAATAAAATGCCTTGCTAGATGATTCTTATTCCTATGAGAGTATCTTCCACATTTCTTTCACTCCTCAAGGAAAAAAACCCCAAACTAACAACCAAATACAAAATCCCACACTATCAACCAAACCAACCGCAAACTGCACACCATACTGTACTGAGTACCCTCAGCATCTCCTGTTCCTTTGGTTTTACTGATACCTTAAAGATCTAGAAATGAGCGATACAATTTCGAGACAATAGTAGTATAGGAGGTAATATAAAGGCTGATCTTTATTGGAGGCCTGCAAGGGGCAGGTATGTAAAAATGCCCATCCCACACAGGGTGAATGCACTTTTATAAGTTTAGCAAATTAGCATAATTGAAAAGAATTCCCAATTAGAAGCACAGATGATATGCTTCTGTTCCCCTGGTTCTACCCTTTCCCGAATTCCACCCCAGCTTAGATAGGAACTAAACTTTATTTATGAAAATGTTCCAAGAGCTGGTTTGAACCTTGGCTCTCAAATAAAACCAAGACAAGATAGGGGCCTTGGACCCCTGGGGCTTGGAGCTTCTGGAATGTGTTTTGTTTTTCTGCCTATCAGGGTAGAGAAAAATACTGGAGCTAGCTAGGAACTATGTAACTATACAACAATAGTCTAAATATAAACAAAAAAATATATATAAAGGAGGAAACAAGAAAGCAACAATCATTCTGGCATCATTACAGTAAACTTAACCATTTCCATACTAGCAAGTTCAATCCTGTAATTAGAGCACATAAAATGCTTTTCAATCAGTCTGTGGAAGACAGAAGTACTTCATGTGGAATTAATGTTTTTAAAAATGAAATCTAAATATTAGTCAAAGAGAACAGATCATTGGGATGTCAGAAGCACAGCTATAAAACAAAGCTATACTTGTGACCATGCAGTTTGTTTTATGGAGATGACACATGTAATTTTATTAGAGGATGTAACACATTATGAATCAACATCTCAATTCCCACTATTAACACACAATTACATCTTCAAGCCATTTTTAATGGCCAAAACCTGTTACTTTCCCATTCTTATACTACAAACTCTGGGACAAGTACTAAAGCATTTCTGACCAAAATTTGCACACACATACACACCTTTCTTTACCAGAGATGACAAAACCATAATTTCTATCAGCCAGATCCACCTGTTTTTCTGACTTGGACATTATACTTTTTCCCATTTTATAAAATATGGGAAGAAAATGTTTGTAGTTTTTCAAAATATTCATTATTTTCAAGTACAGGGAAAAAAAAATTACTGTCTCCAGTTTAACCCTTTCTTCAGTAGACTACAGTCTGTTGATGTTCAGCTTTCAAGAAATTCAGCTGTGTCTGAAAAGTTACCATCCTTGGATCATTATATGTAACAGAAAATAGAACTATGGTGACACAAAAACTTCTGGATATGTGAAACTTACATCTGTGTTGAGGACACAAGGCATTAAAAATTTCTGAGATTTACAGCACTGAGTTGTTACAAGTCTTAGCCAAATAATCTAGTATTTCATCCTGAAATTAAGCAGTGGGTGTCCTTATATAGCAATCTTTCACATGGAAAGTAATGCTAAAACTTCTCTTCATCTCGGTTGCCTGAAATATGTTTGTGACAAACAAACTTGTAACCGGTGATTTGAGACTGCATGAAGAATCCATCTTCATCAGGTCATGATAGTTCGTCACTGCACTGAAATCATGATCCTGTGTCCAGCTCTTCCCTGAATTCAAGAAATGTCAGTTTCTTCAGAATTCAATAAGGAGAAATAAATACTAAATTAGGCCAAGGAGTGAAGATACTGAAGACCTTCAAGCCCTATTAAGGAGAGGAAATTTGACTCAGTGGCCCATATCAAGATGATGGCAGGAAATTTTAGTATCTGAAATTTAAATCTGCCTCCACAGGAAGTATGGATATAAAATAGTAACATAAAATCTGGATATCCCAGACCACACAAGTTCATAAGGTTACAGTGTTTGACAACTGACCATCTGAATGACCTGAAACAACAGCAGTAAAAAACTACTACACCAAACAGATACAACTGAATTTGTGTAAACTCACAACTTTTAAAACACTGTAAGGTCTGTTTCATAAGACAGAATCATAACTTGCATGATAAATTATGCTATTGCTTTGTAGGACCATCTCTAATTCTGAGTTTACTGCAAATAAACCGATCCTCAGCATGACATAAGTTTGCTAGCAAAGGGTACTTCAGACACAAAACCTAAATTCTGTGAACTAGCCTGACATTTGCAAGACCCTAAGCCTTTCTCATCTCCACACCACTACAGACTCAGCATACTGAAATCTCTATACATTTACTTGCTCACTACTGTTCCATGCAATACCCTCTCAGGACTGGGCTCCTTACACTAGAAAGGAGTTTCAAAGTTGGAGAAAGTCAGAGCAACTCAGGACAACCTTCCATCAGAAAGCACCTGGAAAGAGACAATGAAGAGCTGCGTTTTCATCTTAATTGCCTCACTTCAGAATGCAGACTTGCAGCTCAAAAGTATTTCCACAAAATAAGGGAATTAAGCTATATTACTGTTCTACTTACCTCCCCTTATTATTAAATAATATTTATATTAAGTTACATGAAATCTATGATTTAACACTAAACATGTTCTACTCTCTAAATAACTGTAAGGATGTTATAGCTCACAGAAGAGCTTCCATGCTTTTCAGCAAGTCCAACAAATAAACTTCCTAGAAGTTACATGGAATTGCTATTAATATTACCCAGTTTCAACTCTGAGGAATTAGAAACACATTGGATTCTACATTTTTCCATTTACTAAATCTGACAGGAAAACAGTACAATGAATATGGAAGAGTTATTTATCATCTCCTCTGCAAATTGCAACTCAGTTTAATTGATTTAACACAAAGTGGACAAAACACAATAGGAGAGAACTAAATGCTAAAGACAAATACAAATGTTGATATGATCTTAGCTACCCCAGTGTGTCAACTCACCTCATGGCTAACAGTCAATTTGATAAATCAGCTACTATACAGGTAGCTCAACTGCTCCTTACTATCCAAAGCTAATGTAACTTTGAAAACAGCTGGACTTTCCTACAGAAGAAATCTAAATGGTTTTCATAAGTCACGTATTTTATAAATTACTGTAATAGTCTCTTGAACTATATATATTTAAACAACACCTTTCTATGACTTAACTATAAAATGTGTATCAGATGATCATTTAATTATTCCAGATTTTTCAGTCAGAAATTTTGAGAAAATTAGTTTTTAAATGGCAATTATAGAACAACTATTTTTCTTAAAAACACTGAAAAGGAAAAAGGGGGTTTTAATTAAAGAAAGTAGTTCTAAAGCAAGGTTAATTCTTTATTGTATTTTCTAAATTCTCTGAGATACAAAGTAATTAACACTAACTTCCAATAATAAACACAATATATAAAATATTAACTAGAAAGACAAAGTAACAATCCTTTGTGTATAGCCACACGTCCTTCCTAATGGAAGAACTACAATGTCCATCTCATCAGCAAAAACGGGAGGTAGGCAACATTCTTGCTTCATTAAATCTGTAACTCTATTGTATCTACTCTCAAGCCACAGAACAATAAAGAGGTAAGAATACAACAGACATCTTACTGGCAATACAAAACAGTTAGGACTCTAAATGGAGAATTTTGAGTACTTTTTGCAGCAGTTAAATAGAAAATAAGTATTCAAATTTATGAGACATTTAATGTAAAAAATGTGTCAGAAATCCTGACACTGACCACTGCTTCAAATGGCATGAGAACTACAGCTATTTTGTTTTTTTTTTTTTGCTTTTCCGTACCAATAATGAATAGATGAAGTTCTCCTTAGATAATGCTAACTACTTTTTACCATTTAACTTGTTAGTTTCACTGCTAATTTCACTCCTAGCTCTTCACAGTGCAGAATTCTACCACAATGCAAGGAAGAAAAAGCTCAGGTGATAAGACTAATTTTGTTAAGATGATGCCACACAGTACAACAGCAACATATCAAAATACTTTGTGGATAATCTGCAACAGATCACACCAAAAGACAGTAGTACAAATTGACAGTTCTAGTCATCTAATACACTAGAAAGGAAACTTCAGAAATTAAATAAACATCCAATATCATTGTGAGATTAAGAGAGATACATAAGCAAGACTGCTTTCCCTTCTTCCCGCCCCAGATTTTGGAACTTTTGGGGAGGGGGGAAGAAAATCAAACCAAAGGTATTAGAGAATCATTTTCATCAGACATGAACTGGTTCACTGGAGCCAAACATGTATTTTTGAATAAATAAATAGTTATAACGTTAATAACTGTCTTGTAAGTAGTTCTGTCATGGAATCCTATTATACTTTTAAAGTTCCTTTTAATGGATGTATTAGTTAGCAGCACACAAAAAAGTAATCAGACAAAAAAACACCAAAACCCCAGAACACCTTAACTGAGGTAGAATAATCTGAGTCAATGGCACCTGCAAACTGACACACTTCATCCTTTAACAGAGACATCTCTTACTATTTCTACTTTGCAATGTTGCATGATTTAACTACACCAAGTTTCAGAGTTTAGAAAAAATCCCTGAGGTGAAATGTAAGAGAAAGCATAGTTAGATTAAATGACGAAGTAAAACAGAAGAGAGAATCCACTTGGTACATAAACAGCAAACATGGTTTTGAGTAATTAGTTGTCGTAGTAGCATCCAAAGACTCAACAAAATCTAAATAAATGGTTCCTGCCTTAAAGGCCTTATGCACTTACTTGAAATTTGTCTTCAATAAGAAGAAATTAAAGAAATAAATATATTGTTTACTCAGAGATAGTCTAAGAAGCTGAGATGTACGCAGCATAGTCTATGGGTGAATGAAATGACCTTTAAAAATAGTACTAAATTCCTCTTTCCTCTCTTGGATGAATGAATAAAGTTATAAATGCTACAAGTACACTCCAATTCAGTTATTAATATACAATATTTGGCATTCATTCTCATGAATGTCAGGCAAGAATTTAAAGAAGACAGGTTAGAAACAAATTAGATATTCAAAGAGGAAGTCTAAATTGCTAGAAATTAGCCTTACAAGTCTCACTAGAAGTTACATTGTAAAACAGGAAATTTCTTTATCAAATAGAATTGACAATATATTCCATCCACTACTTCTTGATTTTAGGACACCAAAACTGAAGTTCCTAACTAACCGAACAACATACAATAGTGGAACAAGTAGAACAACTAAATTGTTTGCAATAGTGTTCAAAGCTAAGCAATTTGAGGTGTACTACCCTAGATACACTCTACATCTTTTCACATGTTTCCAAAGGGAAATTACACTAAATTCGATACCATTAACCACCTGCACATAGAAAAAAATATTGCCTTATTAATCTTATGGGGTATTATAAAAAAACAGATATTACTAAACTACAGAAGTTACTACAATTAATTTCTAATCAGACAGGTTGACATATCCATAGGGAATTCTTTTAAAATGAAACTTACTGGTACTTATAAATTTGTAGATGCAAGGGCTGTTTTGGGGTTTTTTTGGTTGTTTTTTCTGTTTGTTTGTTTTTGGTTTTTGTTTGTTTGTTTTTGTAGGGTTTTTTGGGGGGATTTTTTGTTTGTTTTTTTTTTTTTTTTTTTTTTTTTTGTTGGGGGGAAGATGTGAGGGGGAGGTGGGTTGGTGGTTTTCTTTCCCAGAACTACTGATAGACAGAGAAAAATATCCTGTCTTTTTTGCAATTCATAAGTACATACTCCCCATGCCAACCTCAGTTTCATCTAGGAAGAGCTTCAGTGGGAAAGGAAAAAAAATTCCATATACAGAAATACATTTTTTAAAAAGGGTTCAGATATGAGCAAATTAGCTATATAAAATGTGAACACAGACTTATAAATGAAAAATATACAGTAAAGGTCGCTCCAAAATGTATGTGTGTCTCACATGAGTTTATGTAGTACTTCAACAAGTATACAGCTCATATAGTTTTAGCTACAAGGGAAACAGACATAATTTACATATAAATATTTGTTTTCTTTTGATGAACAGAAATTGCATTTTAAGTGTGTGAATTAACATACACAGACTTAATCTGATCCAGAACAGCCAATTTCCTCTATGATTTTTAACATAATATTGTCAAAACAGTAAGTTTGCTATATTGCACTACACAGAAAAGTGTGAAAATGTCAGTAATGTTTATTCACCTCTCATATGCATTATCAAAGAATTTCAATTAACAAACTTTCAGGATTTTCTTTCCTTTTTGTATTTCAAATAGCACAGCACCCTCTGGCGCATCTGCTAGAAAAAGAAAACAACTAACAATAAACACCAGTCACTGCGATAAAGAAGTCAACATAAACACAAGAAAAAAAGAGTCCTTAGAAACAAAAATAACAAAAAATTATTAGAAAACTAACTTCAATTTCATTCTTCCCTATTAAAATCTCTTGTAATTGAGGAAATTATAAGTACTGAATAAAAAATTTTAAAAGAAAAGAAACCTGCAGATATGCTAATACAGCAAGGTGCCAGAAAAAAAAATAAACATATATTAGTTTGACACTAATCCTGTGTTCTTAATAGTAATTAATTTTTATTAAAAAATATTCCAAAAAGAAATAATCTTTAAGTAGAAAAGATAAGGTAGTGAAATAAAATGTTACACCAAGCAATACATCTGCTCTTGGTCTTGCAAGAGTAACAATTATTAGGTCTACAGCTATCCACACACTCAAATGGCTGACTTTCACACCAAAATACTCACATCTCCTTTAAAAGTCCAACAAGAAAAGAAATTTTAAAATTGTTGCATTGTATGAAACATTTCAAACTCTGCTATGATATTTTAACTGTTAAAGCATAAACTCTAATATGACACATCAAACTATTAAAATACACCTAGTAATTAGGAAAATAATTTCCTACAAAAGTACATTTTTCTAATCACAGAAGTGGAGATCACCATCTGCTTTAGGAAGCTCTTTTGTAAACCTCTGGAAGTTTCAACACAAGGCACAAGAAATGAAAGTGACACCTGTTTAAATCGGCCATCTGTCTCCAACAAATTAGATTTAGCCAAATCTAAAAATCAAAATCTTAGCTGTGAGAAAAGACAAGTATTGTTTTGATTGACAACCAACTGTAGGCAAAATACATTGACAATAAACTTGTGGCTAATTGAAATAAAAAGTCTTAAACTTTAGTTATTAATTTTAAAAGCCTCATTAAGTTTTCAGCCCTAATTCTTGGCAAAAAAAAAAAAAAAAAAAAAAAAAAAAAAAAAAAAAAACCCAACATTTTCATTGGTAATTCCAAAACATTCTTCTTTTTGTACTCTGGTACTAAATTTGACAAGGAGCTCAATTTTGAAATGGAACTCCAACTACAAGGACACTACATTGCCGCTGAAATCTTATTTTTTATTCTGTATTGTAGAGCATTCATATGTCTTTCCAACTGACAATTATTTTTAAAAACCATTTTAATAGTCAGATATATTTTTTAAAGCCTATTCATTTTTTAAGCATTCTGCATGACACATACCTGCAGATGGTAAGCTGTTGAAGATTGCAGGTAAAAAATACAACTAATCTAGACTATTTTCAGGGGGAAGAAAGCCTTTCAAAGTAAAGCATGAAAATGAGAAACACTAGCTACAACACTAAAAGGAACTAGAATGATAAAGTACTATTGCATTTTAGACACTGGCTTACGTTTCTAGAAGGAGAAGCAAACAAAAGCAGCTGGACTTCTCAAAAGTTTAGTAAATGGAAATAAAGTGCAACATTTATTTCTCTAGGCAGTTTTTAATTAACAATACCCTGTCAAGAAGGAACAAAAATGGGATAGTGCTAAAAAGCTAAACCTAATTATCTAATAAAGCACCATGACTTTAACATCTTTAATAGCTTTTAACAGTATCTTTGATGCCAATTTCATTTACCTACACTACCCTAATGAAAGGATTTCTCCAAAGTAGCATAATGTAGATTACTTTACTAGTAACACAATAGAGCACCTGATCCTTACTGTTTTGTTTGGATACATTGAAACAAAATTAGATAGTCACACTCTGTAAGTCATGAAAGCCTATGCATTTTAAATAAATAAATAAATAAATATCACAAGATATGTAATTTTTAAACACTGGTCAGCATCACAAACACCAACTATTTTGTTAGCTGTGGGCATTAGGGAATCAGAATGCACAATGCAGATCTCGTCTATGGTCACTGCAGTATCTCAGAAAGAATAAAGAGTCAATACTTTTCTCAGAGAAGTCCATAATATTAAAAGCAGTGATTACACCTGCTTTATTGTTTTCCAAATTGTAGTCACTGGCTAAGGAAAATGCAGATGAATAGTACTATAAAGGTCTTTGGTTTTAGACAAAACCATGTGATTTTAATATGATTTTTCAGAAACACCTGTATACATCACCCCACAGAATTAGAACAGAAACTTTGTCTCACACACAGGCACACACTTTCCTTCGCTACCCAGAAGTCTGGATACATGTTCTGCAAAGACATCCTGAGTAGTATTCTGTCCTGCTCTAAGAGAGCCACTTAAGAAAGGTATGGTGCAGAACTGACATCGGCTCTTTTCAACAACAGTAGGTGCCAGGAATTATTTTGAAACCAATGAATCACAGAAACTAGCACCGAATTCATAAAGACTTAGATGTGCCATATAACTGATGCCCTACTAGATCTCACACTGGAAATTCTTAATGTAATTAGAACTTATTTACACCAGGTCCTACAAAATTAGTACGCAGTAGTTTCAGCTTGGAGTAAAAAAAAATTAAAAGATGATGATGTAGAGGCTTTTGGTCATTATTTAAAATAATTTATTTTCCAAGTTCTTGTGAACTATGAAATATTATAACACTCTAAAAAAAAGATCCAATATGCTTTGCCTCAAGGAATATCAGTATCAAACAATGCACTAACCACTTAGCAGATTTTGTAGTTAATACCTGCTTGAAAAAATTGCCCCAGTCACACTCATTGGTAGTTCCAATGTGAGACAAATCCCGTATCTTACACTGGATATCTAGGGATACAAAAATGGAAAAGGTGTACGTACAATTAAATGTAGGGATTAGATTAAAAAACAAGAGCATTAGTTTTTCCTAATTATATTACTAAATAAATAAGAAAATAAATAAGTCACCACTTCAGAAAGAATAAAGTCTACCAAAACAACACATGATTTCACAAGTCAAAGGGTAGAGTGCAAGTGGGTATTGGAATGTTAATATGTTAAATTTTTATTGCCATAAAAGATACCAAAAATTCACTTCATCCAAAGAATTCAAAAAGTATATGAAGTATGATTTGACATCAATGAAAACACAAATCTTTAGATCTTAATAAGCAATCACAAAATGGATGAAGAAAGCAAGCATTTTGGATTAAAAATAAGAAGGAAACGATACTCACTAATAACATGAGTCCTACTACATCTCTTTGAGGGGTAAATAGCTGCCTCTTCCCTCTTTCACAAAAACACTCTTGGAAAGCAGAACCACTAACAAAATCACACAGACTTCTTTTTCATACTGTTTTTTTCTCCTTTCTTTGCTGCTTAGTGCTGAAACCCACAGTCAGTATCTCGAATTTCCTTCATCGTGGAGAGTTTAAGGAAACAAATGGATTCTCTCCACATGCACGTAACTCACTGGGCAATAAACTAGACCTACACATGCACTGCTCCATGCTACACTGTCAGTAGGAAACCATAATTTAAAAACAATTCCCTGCAAAAGGAGTGCAATAAAAAAAAAAAAAAAAACAAACAAAAAAAAAAAACACAAAAACGGTTACTCTATCTATTGGTGGAGATATTGAATAAACAAAACCCCACTTCACAATACAAAGAAAATATAGCTTGCACAAAAACAAACTGAAACATTAATTATGAATTTTAAAAAATTTACACAGAGAAAGCACACAAAAAAGGGGCGGTTGATATGACCGAAACCACGAGAGTATCATTAAAAGATACAGCAAGTTCAAGAAAACCAGCAACATTTAGTCATTTAGTAGTCAAATCAAATCAGAACAAGGCGCCTGTAAGTGAAAGGGGGAAATCAACCCCTATTCTTGCTGTCCTACAGGATCCGTCTCCGGCTGCATCTTTCCTCCCAACCCTACGGCTTTTTTCAGGTTTAAAGCCATTAACCTTTGACTGAGGCCGCAGCGCGTTCCCCGATTTCTCCATCTCCCGACCCGTACAAACGAGATCCAACTCAGACGCACACCCACCGCATCCCAGCGATTGTCCTGGAGGTCCCGCAGCGTGCCTGCGTCCCCGGCATCGCCTAGCCTTTCCTCCTCCTCGGCCCGCACGGCGGCCGGCCCCGCTCCCCGCCCGACACCCCCGTCTATGCCCGCCGCCCCTCTCCCCTCAACCGCACAGCGCTCCCGGGAGGGCCGCGGGGGGTCGGCGAGGAGCCCCGCATCCCCTCGCCGCCCTGCGAGCACGGGCGCAGCCCGGGCCCGGATGCCTCGCGGAGAAAGAGGAGGAAGGGCCGGGGTGCGCCCGCCGAGCGCATTCACCTGTGCCGGGGCGGGCTGCGGCGGCGCTCCCGCTGTCGCTGCTGCTGCTGGCGGCGGCTGCGGTTGTTGTTGTTGTTGTGGTGGGTGACGGTGAGGCAGGGGGTGCGGAGCAGCGGCAGGAGGAGGAGGAGCAGGAGCGGGAGCGGAGCGGCTGTTGTTGATGGGTAACAGTCGCCAGGACTACGGTGACTATGGCGCTCGACTCACAAGGCAACGGTTGCTATAACTCACAAAAGGAGAGCGGGAGCGGGAGGGAGGGACCGACGGGCGGACGGAGGGAGGCGGGGGCGGCGGCGCGGCCGAGCGCCCCGGAAAGGGCGGGGCCTACGGTAACAGCGGTAACAGCTGGCGCGCGGCGGCTTCCCCGGCCCCTTGGCCTGTGGCGCGCACCCGCCCGGTCCTCCGCCCGCGCGGGGGGGCGCACACGGCGGGCCCGGCGCGGAGCGGGGCGCGCGGCGGCCTCGTGAGTCCTGGCGGGGGGGTGTGGCCGCGCGGCGGCCGCCTGACGCCACTTCCGGCAGGAGGCCGGGCAGGAGGGGCTCGGGGGCCGCCGTTCCTCTCGCCTCAAGATGGCGGCGGACGGGCCGCTCCCTCACCGCCCGTGACCCGCACTGCCATTTTCGAGGTGGGGGGGGAAGAGGGGGAGGAGGAGTGGATCACCGGCGACAAGCGGCGATGGAAGCGGAAGCGCTGCCGCCACCATGCCTGCCGTCTTTCCTGTCCCGCCGACTCCCCGGTGGTCCCGCCTCAGCCCTGTCGACCCCGGACTTCTGCAGGGTCCGAGCCAAGGCCCCGGAGTGCCTGGTGGCTGCTCTCAGCCCACGTGGGCTTCCGGTCGAGTGCGTGCGTTGGGCCGTTGTCCCAGCTGGCACACCCTCTTACAGAATCCATTGGGTTGGAGAAGGCCTCTGAGATCGCCGATTCTAATCTCTGACCAAACACCACTATGTCATCTGGACATGGCACTGTGTGCCACGTCCAGTCTTTCCGTAAACACTTCAAGGGAAGTTACCAATAAGTGTAATTACCGGGTGCTCTCCTGACAGGCTGTGTCTGCTCCAAGTGTATACAGAGTCACAGGGTTGGAAGGGACCTCTGGAGATCATCTAGTCCAGCCCCCGTGCCAAGGCAGGGTCACCCAGAGCAGGTTACACAGGAACATGTCCAGGTGGGCTTTGAATGTCTTCAGAGAGGGGAAATCCAGGACCTCGATGGGCAGCCTGTCCCACTGCTCTGCCAATCTCAAGAAGTTCCTCCTGTGGGTATGTATATGTTGAGGCTATGTATAGTGCCCCTGCATCTACTGGCTGCTACTGTGTCTCCTGGTAGTCCCCGTGCATCCCCATCTGCAGCCCTTTACTAACCGGAAAAGTATCTCTGAAACTTTATACACAGTTGCAGCAGTCTGTGTAGCCAGTAAGGCTTGCCTATAATCCCTGTAAACCGTGGAGTTCCCTCTTGACCTATGAACTGGTCTGTGTCCTCACATACTCTACCAGCCCATGGTTTACCAGTCGCATCTTTCTCATACCACCTGCTAAAAGCACCTGACATTTGTGTGGAATGGTCTACAACCAATTCTACTCCACCTGTCCCTACAGAAAAAAATTGAAATTGCTCTTACATTAGTAGGTTTACTCTGATTTCCAGGGCCCTGTGTAACCATCTTAAGCTGTAGCAACTATTTACTAAAAAATACTGGGAAATAGTGTTAAGTATACACAAACAAGATCTTGATTGGCAGAGATTTAAGTCTGTAACAGAACAATCTTGAATTAATAAAACTATTTAAAAGTCCTACAGCTGAGGCTATATCTTGATATTTCTGCTGCGGAACCTAATTTTTGTGAGATGCTAAACTAGTAACTTCAGCTGAGATCTTCAACCTCATTGGATGTCTGGGTGTTTTAAGAGCTCACACTCACACGACTAACTTTTTCAAAAACATGAAAATGAGACACAATTGTAAGCAATCTAATTTAATAAAAATATATAGCAATGCTTTCAATTAAAGGTAAAAGATATTTTGATAAGTGTCTTTCATTCTATCTATCAAATATGAGTACATTAATTTAGCTTATACATGGATAGGTTTTATGATTTGTGTTTCATACAATTTTAAATTTCATATGAACAAGGTGAAAACCAAATAGAGGTGTCAGATACTGAGTATTACCAGAAAATTGTTGCCAGAGTGATGTGACGTAATTCCATGGTAAAGCTTTAGCAACATTCTTGTCATCTGTGTTGCTATAGAAAGCATTGATCTTGATTTTAATTCTGGATATTTTCTGTTGTGTCAATTGTCACTTGCATTGTTATGTGCTTGGCAACCTTAGTAGGGTGAGCTGTGGTGAATGAGGTAAAGTTGGAGGATAAAAGCACTGGGCTGTTGATTTTCTTCCTGAAATCATGGAACTTTATGTGTCTATCTGTGTGGAAAGAACAAATCAAGGCCTTGGCAGGAATTTGAAATATACTTATAAATACCACTATACATCTTCCCTGAGCCAGTATATTTGCAAATATTTGAATCTATAGTAACATTTCAGTCTATAAGAAAATTATCAATTTTTTTGTTAAAGGGAAGTGGCTACTTTTGTTACAGGAAGATTATTTAATCACTTTAATATTTTTTATGCTTCTATCTATGAAGTTAATTTGCAGAGGTGTCCACTTAGATCAGTCAGGGCCTAATGGGATCTGTTTCAAATAATTTCAAATACATTTCTGCAAATTTGTATCCCGGCATTTTATCAATTTGATCTTTATCAAAGAATGCATGTTTCACCTTTATTTTTGATGAAGGTTTTTTTTAACATATTCAACAGTTATTCGCTGCAAGACAATCACTAAAACATTCAGTCCATCATAGAATTTTTGTAACTAATGACAGTATTAAACAATCTGCCAAATTTAAATATGAAAACAGTGTTGATTAAAAGTGGTTGTGTTGCTAAAAGCCTTGTGTTTTGTGTTTAGATGCAGAATATGCGGCATATCTCAAAGTAATTTTATACCTTACTGTGTGGATAAGGAATAATCAGAATGTAATCAATGTTTTTTACTAAAAGATGGTTGGACAGAAATTGCTCATGTACCTTGAAAATTATCACTTTTTGTTGCCAGATTCAAAACTTCAACACCTTTGAAAAAATAACTGGTGTCATATGCAGGAATTTCTACTGCAATTTTGTATGTTGAGAATGGTAATGGGAGACTATTCCTATGAATTGCTTTTCTTTTTTTATACTAGATTTATAATACTTTAAGTTTTTTTCTTTTCAACAGCGTTACATTGCTATCCCTCAGAACTTTTCCAAAATACAGAATCTTACACAGTTTGGGTATTTCTTATAAAGTCATAATTAGCCTGTCTAGTAACTTCATATAATATTGCCCATTTTTATTTGTCTATTTCATACATTGTTTGCATTTCCAAATGGTTTTCAGATACATTCTGCCATTTGTTGCACATCCGAAATGTGCCATAAGTCATTCCTGTCAGCCATGTTGTGCAGAACACAGTAGCTATCTGTCTTATGAAGCAGTACAAAGACAATCCAAAATACTAAATTGTGTAAGAGCAATCAAACTGATTCAGACCATGGGTATACTTACTGGTCCAGATAGTGTAAGTTAATGCTTTGACAAGTGCAATAAGAAGCATAAGCACATTTTACTTGTTTAACTTTGCCAACCTATGGCCATTTTCAGTGATTTTCTGAACTCTGCACGATTGATCTTTTTTTATCTATCTCAGAGAATCTTTTCCAAGAACTTTACTAGTCACCCCTTAAACTTACGTATAAACTTTGCATTTGCAAAATCTTTCATCAAGAAAAGCCAACTATCTGGAAGCTGTTATGGGAGGAAACAAGCCCTTTCGCTTTCTCGGAAGTCTAGTCCCATTGATTTTTGTGATTTTAATTCTCAAGACTGCTCATGATGTGGGGGAAGAGGCAAAGGAGGTATGTATAGAAGCTGATGTTAAAGGATAGGCAACTTAGGCAGATCTAGATACTGCAATGTCCAATTGCTTGCCAGGCATGATTCTTTTGGATACTGTCCTAAATAGACAGAAGACTAAAAAATTCTACCTAAGTTAATTAGTTACTTAGTTATTACTTACCTTTTGGGTAAATAATAGGACATATAACAATCTTACTCTTCTATTATCTTATAGCCATAACAAGTCATTCACTTGTCTCTTGAGTATTTTCTGCTTATCCCCTTTATGGAGTGAATATTCCCTCTTACTTGGTGATCTGCATACCTTTACTCCAGCTATATGTGGTACATGTTCTCCAAATGCCTACTAATATTTTGGGATTTGTATAGGGTTAGGTGAAGATGTTTTGGTCCATGGGGTCAGTCCCTTGAAGTTTGCAGGAATAGTATATGGGGTTTTTTATGTTGACTTTTCTTCTTCAGTTAGCATCCTGGAATGTCACAGAATCACAGTCCTAAAATATTTTGGGTTGGAATAGACTTTCATAAAGGTCATTCAGTCCAATGCCACTGCAGTGAGCAGGGACGTCTCCTACTAAATCAAGTTGCTTGGATCTGTATCCAACCTGACCTTGAATGGTTGCAGGGGCCTCCACCACCTCTCTGGGAAACCTTTGGCAGTGTTTACCACCCTCATTGTAAAATATTTATTCCAAATATCTAGTCTGTATACCCTTCTTAAGCTTAAAACCATTACTCCTGTCCTATCGCTAGAGTCCCTACTAAAAGGTCTGTGTTAATCTTTCTTTTAAGGGCACAATAAGATTTCCCAAGAGCCATCTCTTCTCCAGGCTGTTCAACCCAAATCTCTTAGCCTTTAATTATAGCAGAGGTGCTCCAGCCTTAAGTCTTGTGGCCCTCCTCTGAATCTGGTCCAATAGGTCCATGTCTTTCCTGTACCGAGGATTCCAGAGCTGGATGCAGTGCTTCAAGTAGAGTCTCACTAGAGCAGAGTAAAGGGGACAGTCACCTCCCTTGTTAATCATTCAGGTATGTGGGGATTTCTCTATCTGTACCAGATAGTTGAGGAACTTAGACTCCTTTTCCTTTGCTGACTCAAATGCCTGTGCAGTCTGCATGTTTGACCTTGGGGATGGGAACAGATGGCCTCGCTGTTTTGCTGGGCAGGAGACTCAGTACACTTTAGGGTTGCCTAGGCACTCTCTTATACTGCTGTGCTGTTCTGCAAGTCCTGGGTTTTGATGAGGATTAATTGATATGTCTTCCACATCGAAAATACTTGATTTTCTTAAATTATATGTTGTCCTTGCTGCTGGTCCTCTCATCAGTGGCTGATGAGACATCACTGTTATACCATCAGTTTGGTGTCTTCCTTGTACTATAAACTCTCTGTTCACACAGTTTTACAAGAAGTGCATTTCCTGGATCCCCTGTAGGTTTCTGTATGGTCCACTGTTGATAATTCCGATACAAAAGTCATGGGCAATACCATCATTTGCCAGAATGAGGAAGGGGCAAAATTGCAAGAACTGATCATAAAGGCTTATCATAAAGAGCATGTGTAAAACTGGTGACACCTAGCCTTTTATGTGCATGAAAAGCATTGCAGGGTATGGCATAAGCTGTACATACTGAGCACTTTCTGCTCTTCCCTCTGTGCTTGCTATACACTGGTGGACTTAAGTGAGTGCAAGCTAACCACTGAGTTGAGGCTCTTGCATCTGCACTAGCAAATAAAACATGTTATGTGAACTCATGGAATGTACCTTCCGTGGGTTGCATTGGAAAGTGTTTTAAAAAGCTGTATGAAGTTTGTATGTACAAGAATCAAAGCACGATAACTGAGTGTAATAGATTTGCCTTGAAAATGTATGAGCTTTAGGATGAACTAAAATGCTATAGTACCACATCCATGGATAATTCAGAAGCTTGACATGTTAATCAGTATTTTCAGTATAATTAGTAACTTAGAGATAAAAAGGGAGGGTTTATGACCTTTGGAAGAAGAAGTAGGTAATTCAGGAAGAGTACAAAGGTGTCATTAGCACATGTAGAGAGAAAATTAGAAAGGCAAAAACTCAACTAGAACTCAATCTGGCCACTGCTGTGAAAGATAATAAAAAGGTATTTATAAATACCTCAACAAAAGGAAGGCCAAGGAAAATCTCCATCCTTTATTGGGCATGGTAAACATCACCAAGGAAAAGGCTGAGTTCCTCAATGTCCTCTTTGCCTCAGTCTTTAACAGTAAGACTCGTCCTCAGGGCAACCAGCTCCCTAGCTGGGGTACAGGGAGCAGAATAGATCTTCTTCAATTCACAATGAAGTACTGAGCCATTTAGACACTCGGAATTCTATGGGGTTGGATGGAATTCATTCAAGGGTACTGAGGGATCTGGCAGAAGCACTCACCAAGAAAATCTCCACCATTAGTTCTGGCTAACTGGGAAGGTCTCAGACCTGGAGGCGGATCAACGTGATGCTCATCCACAAAAAAGGTCGGAAGGAGGATCTGGGGAACTACAGGCTGATGAGTCTGACCTCACTGCTGGGGAGGGTTGTGGAACAGATTATCTTGATTGTGATCACTCAGCACATACAGGACAACCAGGGGATCGGGCCCAGCCAGCAGGGATTTAGGAAAGGCACGTCCTACTTGGTCAATGCAATCCCCTCTTATGACCAGGTGACCTGCCTAATGGATGACGGAAGAGCTGTGGATATTGTCTACCTGAAATTCAGCAAAGCTTTCAATATTGTTGCCCATGGCATTTTTCTGTAAAAGCTGGCAGCCTGTGTCTTGGACTGGTACACTGTTTACTGGGTTAAAATCTGTCCGGGTTGCCAGGCCAGAGCATGGTGGTGCAAGGAGTTACATCCAGCTGGTGGCTGGTCACAAGTGGTGTTCCCCAGGGCTCAGTACTAGATCTAGTTCTGTGTAGTATCTTCATCAGTGACCAGTACGAGGGTGTCAAGTGTACCCTTCTGAAGTTTGTGAACAACACCAAGTTGGGTGAGAGTGTTGATCTGCTGGAGAGTGGGAAGATTTTTCAGAGGGATCTGGACAGGCTGGATCATGGGTCAAGGTTTACAGGTCCTGCCCTGGTGTCACAGCAACCCCAAGCAGTGTCATAGGCTGGGGCAGAGTGGCTGCAAAGCTGCCCACAGGAAAAGGCCCTGGGGGTGCTGGTGACAGCAGCTGAACATGAGCCAGTAGTGCCCAGCTGGCCAAGAAGGCCAATGGCATCCTGGCCTGTATCAGCAATAGTGCGGCCAGCAGGAGCAGGGTAGGGATTGTCCTCCTGTACTCAGAGCTGGTGGGGCCACACCTCATATCCTGTGTTCAGTTTTGAGCCCCTCACTTCAAGACAGACATTGAGGTTCTGAAGCATGTCCAGAGAAGGGCAATGGAGCTGGGGAAGTGTCTGGAGCACAAGTCCTCTGAGGAGCAGCTGATGGAGCTGGGGTTGTTTAGGCTGGAGAAAAGGATGCTCAAGGGAGACCTGATCACTCTCTACAACTGCCTGACCGAAGGGTATAGCCAGGTGGGGTTTGGCCTCTTCCCCCAGGCAACAAGTGACAGGACAAGAGGAAATGGCCTCAAACTGTGCCAGGGGAGGTTCAGGTTGGACATCAGGAGGACTTCCTTCACTGAAAGGGTAGTTTAAGCATTGGGATGGGGTGCCCAGGGACTTGGTGAAGTCACTATTCCTGGAGGATTTTAAGAAATTTCTGGATGTGGCACTAAATTCTATGGTTGAGTTGACAAGGTGGTAATGGGTCAAAGGTTGGACTCAAGGATCTTAGAAGTCTTTTCCAACCTAATGATTCTGTGGTCATGTGATTTAAAGTAGCTTAGAGTTTGGCTGCACTGTGTTTTTAATAAACAGGTGTCATACACAGAAGTGTCAGTAATTATTTTTGAAATTATATTGAGATATGTTCCTAGAGCACTTTTAGCTGTTATAATGAGTAAAAATAACCCAGGTGCAGCATAAGACATTTGTTCTTCAGTATCTGATACTAAAAATGTGATATTAAAAATGTGAAATACTTTTAGTAGGCATATATTATGCCACATTATATGGGAAATAAAGAAACACAGATTTGTTTGGTTGCCATGCAAAATCTGATATTATAGAAGCCACTGAGAATCTGTATTTCTTTTCAGAAAATTACAACAATTTTCAGCCCTAATCCTGAAAGAAGTTCCTTTGATTATAGAATTCAGGGGTTTTAGTTGTTTAACCAGAGTTGGGATAGTCATTTAAACAATTGCTGCAAAGGTAATTTTGCTCCAAATTTTTAATGTAAGGGAATGGTGGCAAATTGATGACTATTGTAGGTGTGGCGATGTCTGACACTCCTGAGTCTAAGCAGTGGTGTTTGTACAGCACCAGAGAAGTGTTCAGCTCTCTGGCTGGCCATAGATGAGGCTTTAAACTTTCTTCTTTATGCTCAAATACAATGGCAGAAAAGTCTTTGGATGGGTGGGTGGACTTACCATCTCGATCTATTCTGATTAAATCATTCCACTCCAGACAGTGACAAAGGATGAAGTAATTAATTGCCACTTTCTGCACACTGGTATCCAGCAGAGTTAGTACAAGTCCTTGCCTTCACCACAGTGTGGCTGGACTTCATAACTGCTGTGAACACCAAGTGAGCATTGTCCTTTCTAGAAGAACAATTTTCAGACTACCTGAAGTAGTAAATGCAGCACACAGTACTGTTTGTGAGAACTCTACTGCCTACTCCATGAGTGGGTGATACTGCAGATGAAATTTAAGAATCTAGTAGAGACCTTCTCTAATACAAATATCTACCTGGAAATATGCCTAGAAGATCTTAATTTAAATTCAGCATACAATTATAAACCAAACCATCCACTTATTTACATAGATTTATTTGGCTTCCTTACTGAAGTCAAATGGGGATACTTCATCGCTGGCTGGGCTAGAGTAGACCAATCTAGGGTCTTCTAGTACGCTTGGCATCTGTAAACAACAGCCCTTGTTTGTGATATAAGGCTTTGTGTGTTAAGTCAGCGAACCAAACACATACAATGTTATGAAAATGCAGTGGGAGTTGTGGTATACAGTCAAGACCATTATAGCTGCCTTTTGGTATAAATATGTACAGTTTTCCAGTACAGTTTTTTACCCATTGCAGTGAGCCTGGAGAAAACATTTATTCAAGCCTCTTCTGTATATTTTTATTTCTTTCCTAATTTGTACAATCAAATCTATCAAAATCAAAGTCTGTTGCATACTAAAGCTTAAAATCTGTTGCTATTTTAGGATTTAATTATTTTATTTTTGGTAGCATCTGAAATTAAAATAATGTAAAAAGGCTCAAAAAATGTATGTCCCATTCCACATAGGCAGAGTCCCATTTACTTGCCTGCAGCTCTGTGAGGTTCTCCAGCTCATTTTCAGTCTGTGATACTTCTCCTGGAAGCTGATCTTGCAACAGAACAAGGCTGTCTGTGTGCATGAGTGGTGGCTGTAGGGCTGTGAAATGGAGACAGACACGTCTGTCACA
Source organism: Anomalospiza imberbis (assembly GCF_031753505.1). Taxonomy (NCBI): domain Eukaryota; kingdom Metazoa; phylum Chordata; class Aves; order Passeriformes; family Viduidae; genus Anomalospiza; species Anomalospiza imberbis. The sequence continues at coordinate 68,742,210 of NC_089721.1, forward strand.
GCAACAGTGGTCAAGCAGTGGGGGCTGCAAGTGCCCAAAAGGCCTACCCCAGGAGGCTGATGGGGGACTTGGGCTGCGCAATCACAACAAGCCTCATGCTTGTTTAAAGGGACAGGAGGCAGGAAGAGCAGAAGTACTGTTTGTGACAGCTCGATAATCAGGGCAGGTGCAACTGCTGCCAGCAAGCCTGCTCCATAACCTTGGCTTCTAACTCAAGGGGTGAAACAAGCTCTAGTTCTTTGAAGAGCATGGACGTGAAATCCTTCCTTGCTAAGAGCATCACATGAGTTTTCTCAGCAGGCTCCCTGGGCTGTGCAGGACCATCTTATGGGTAACTGTGGGCCGGGGTAAGCAGGGGCAAACTGTGAGTGCAGAGTTTCCTCACCAGGCTGCTGGTCATGGGATTGCCAAGCAGAAGCATGGCATAGCAGCACAGCAGGTAAGTCAGTACAGGTGAGCCCAGGATATCATGTGCCCTGCAACAGCAACTAGGAAAGGCAAAGGCCAAGACTCAAGGCACAAGGTGAATGGTCAAAAAAATGGGCACAACTGCCATTAGAAGATAGGGGCAGAAACAAATTTTGGTTTTCATCCCTCTTAAGGCTAAAACCTCTTTCTTTTTTTTTTTTTTTTTCCTCAGGTGCTGTCTTGCTTTCTTAAAGCATGTGATATATAGAATGAAAGACTATAGATCTACTCCATGTGCCCTTGTACTTTCTAAATACAAATTCAGATCCTGTTCTTTCTTGATGAGAGAATACTGACATTAGCACAGTGTGTCCAGTCTTTGTTCCTGTTACTGTGCTATCCTACCATTGGGTCTAAATGAGGTTCTAGCTCCAGAACTGTAGAAGCCTCAAAGCTAGTTGGCACCTCTGGAGCACACAGGGTCCCACCCCTGCCCAGAACAGATCAGCCACAGCAGGTTGCTTAGGAGTCTGTGTCCAACTAAGTTTGAGTATTTCTAGGGATGGAGACTAAACAACTTCTCTGAGCAGCCTGTTCATGACTACCCTCATTCAGCCTTCAGTCACCCTCACTGTAAAAACACTTTCCTCTTATTTTTGAAAGGAATTTTGAGTATTTTGATTTTTGCTGTTTCTGCTGTCACTGGGGACCACTGAGAGGAGCCTGGTTCTGTCTTTCCTTTTCAGATATGTATATATAGTGATAAGATCTCCCTGAGATTTCTCCACACATAGCTCTCTCAGCCTTTCCTTCAGTGAGAGATGCTTCAATCTCTTTATCATTGTGACACTTTGCTGGACTCACTCCAATATGTTCATGTCTCACTTGTGCTGGAGAGCTCAGGACTGTGCACAGCACTCCAGGTGTCTTTCATCAGGACTGAGAAGATGTTGCATCCTGGGTTTGGGTTCAAATTATGGGTTTTTTCTTTGTTAGTTTTCCAGTTCTCTGTACCCTCGTGCATCCCCCAGGTTTTCCCCAGTGCGGTTTTCATGCCCGTCTCCCCGTTCTCACTGTCCCACTCACCCCAAAGTCCCGTGTCCGCCCCTGCCGTGTTCCCATTGGTCGCTGTAGTACACGTCATCACCACGATGTCTGTACCCATTGGGCGGGAGGGCTCCATGTCCACCCTGTCCCTTCCCTATTTCATCCCACTCCTCGGCATGCTCAAGGCCATTTGCGTCCGTGCAAAGCTGGGAGCGGCTGCAGCTTTTCCACCGCAGCTCTCACAGCCAATAAAGCATCGAGCCGCCACGCGGACGGATTTGGACGAATTCCCTGCCTCTTTGTTTCTTCGCTCGCGCCGAAGGTGAAGCGCGGCCAGCAGCCCACCCCGGAGCGCGGCAGCAAAAGCGCTTGGGAACTCTGGTGAGCCCTGGCCCCGATGAAAAGCTGAGACGCCCAAGCTGGGCGTTCGAGAGCTGACCGGGGCCAAGAAAAGTAACGCGCAGCAGCGAGAAGAGACTAAGGATGAAGGATTCCCTGGCTGCTGACAACACTCTTCCTATTACAGACAAGGAGGCTGTCGGCCTCTGCTGTGAATGCATGTTGCTGGCTCATGGTCTACTCATCTTCCAGGCCCTCCAGATGTTTTTTGGTCAAAGCTTCTTCCCAGCTCATTGGTCCTTAGCCTGTGGTGGTGTGGAGGGTTATTTTCCTCCAAGTGCAGGACTTGGCATTTTCGCTGATGTTTCTGTTGACCCATTTCTCCAGCCTGTCCAGATCTGTCTGAATAGCAATGCTCATCTAAGTTTTGTGTCATCTGCAAATTTTCTAAGGTTGCACTCTTGTCCCACCACTTCTAGACCCATAATGAAATTGTTAAACAATAGTAGACTCAGTCTCAGTCCCTGTAGCATACCAGTAGTGACCATCCCACACTAGATGGTGTTTGTGCAAGTTACCATAACCCTTTGAGCCTGGGATTGAAGTGAGGATGATATGTCTGTAGTTTTTTGAATCCTCCTTTGTGCTCTTCTTGAAGATGGGGATGGCATTTGTTGTTTTCCAGTCTTCAGGAACCTCTTCCGGTTGCAGTGACCTTTTGAAGATACTCAAGAATGGCATCACAAAGACAAGGGCCAATTCCCTCAGCACTCATATGTACAACCTGTCAAGTCCTGTGGATGCATGAATATCCAGTCTATTTAAATGTTCTCTCACCTGCTCCTCCTCCACCAAGGATAAGTATTCCTTGTCCCAGTCTTCCTCTGTGGTTCTAGTGAACTGGAATAGCTTTTATCTCTTAAGACTGAGGTGAAGAAGGTAATGATTGCTTGGCATTTACTATGTCCTTTACTTCTACATCCCTGACCATTCAGCAATGAGCCCACATTTTCCCTTCTCTTTTTCCCATCAATGAACCTGTAGAAAGCTTTGTTTTTCTCCCCATATCCCTTATCAAAGTCAACTTTCCTAACTCTTTATAAACACCTCCCCTCACATTAGAATTTGCCTTATAATCCTTAGCCACTGAGGCAGAGAGCCAGCCCAGGGCAGAGACCCATGCATCCTGACTGCTCTCTCACATAAAAGATGATGTCCCCTCCTCACCTTCCCAGCCTGTCCTTCCTGCAGATCCTGAATCTGCCATTTCACTTCTCCCATTCTATGAGCTGTCCTAGCATTTTCTCTGATCACCAAATATTGTACTTTTAAGTACTAAGTAACTGTCACTGTCATGATGACTAATGTATTTTCATAATCTTTGTGAATCACAGAAATCCTATTGTACTTCAGTATTTGGACCGCATTTCCCAAGAATCTAAGTGATAATGTGAATCTAAGAATCTAAGTGATTCCCAAGAATCTAAGTGACAATATATGTGATAAAAGTTCACTCTTACTTTACATCACTCTTAAGAAAAGTCAAGAGTATATTTTCTGAATTTAGACATCCCTTATACAGAATTTCATGAAAGGTTTTAGATGAATGCATTTTTAAATGACCGTGATTAAGTGGATGTATCAAAAATTAGAAGTTATTTCAAGTAACTGTAGCATGTTTTATCTTTTACTTTTGGCAAGGTGTAGGGGGAGCATTAAGATCTAGATTGTGCAAGTTGCTTACTGCCAAATTCAGTGTCTATTCAAATACAACAGTATCATCCAAAAGAGTACAAAGACAGTTTTTGAGGACAGGAGAACAGAAACATGAAGAAGGGTGAAGATTTTTCCAGGATCACACACTGAACCAAAAGATAGAAAAAATTGTATCCTCATATTCTGCATCTTGGTAAGAATATTTTTATTCTCTGATACCTATGCAACTATTACACAAGTTCATAAGGTACAATTTAAACCCAGGAATTTCATGACACTGTCCTATATGTTCCATACGTCTATATCCATTCAGAGAGTACAATCTGTAAGTTGTGGTTGGTGGCTGCAGAGACACAAGAAGCACTTTTGGCATGCAGTCCAAAAAGTATATGTTCATAGTCTCACTATGGACAGAATGGAAGGATTTTGGTTAAAATTAGTGCAGATCTAGTCCAGGCAATGGAAAGGGAGTTGTGGCGGAAGGGTAGGTGTTTTCAGCCCAATACCCAGAAACATATTTGTTGCAAAAGTGAGTATACAGTATCTACCAAAAGTGGAAGCTTTTCATTTTCATGGCTGCCCATGAAGATCACAGGAAGATTAGTTGCCAGATTAGTAGGAGGGATTCACTGTCCCTTATGAAGGCCAAAACTATTTAGCTTTCAGGTTATCCACTGTTCACAGTGTTGTGATCCTAAGCCTTTCATTCTGGTAGAACAACAACATAGAAACAACATAGAATCATAGAATCATCTGGTTTGGAAAAGACCTCTAAGAGCATAAAGTCCAACCATTAAACTCCACTGTCAAGTACACCATTAAACTTGTCCCCAGGTTCCACGTTTCCACACCTTCTAAATCCCTCCAGAGTTGGTAACTCCACCAACCTCCCTGGGCAACCTGTTTCAATGCTTGGGCACTCTTTCTGTGAAGAAAATTTTCCAGTATCCAAACAAAACCTCCATTAGCACCCTTGAGGCCATTTCCTTTTGTCCTGTCACTTTGTTACCTGGGGGAAGAGGCCAAACCCCACCTTGCTACAACCCCCTTTCAGGCAGTTGTAGAGAGCAATAAGATCTTCCCTGAGTCTCCTTTATTCCAGCCTAAACAGCCCCAGCTCCCTCAGCCACTCCTCAGAGGATTTGTGCTCCAGACCCTTCCCCAGCTCCACTGCCCTTCTCTGGACATGCTCCAGCACTTTCATGTCTTTCTTGGAGTGAGGGGCCAAGGACTGGACTTGAGGTGTGTCCTCACCAGCTCTGAGTACAGGGAGACAATTCCTGCCCTGCTCCTGCTGGCCACACTATTTCTGATACAGGCCAGGATGCCATTGGCCTTCTTGGCCACCTGGGCACTGCTGGCTCATGTTCAGCTGCTGTCACCAGCACCCCCAGGGCCTTTTCCTGTGGGCAGCTTTGCAGCCACTCTACCCCAGCCTGTGGCACTGCCTGGGGTGGTTGTGACAGAAGAGCAGGACCTGGACTTGGTCTTGTTTAATATCACACCATTGGCCTTGGCCCATGATCCAGCCTGTCCAGATCCCTCTGAAAAATCTTCCCACTCTCCAGCCGATCAACACTCTCACCCAACTTGATGTCATCCATAGAGTGCCAGAGAGTGCACTCAGTTCCCTGTCCAGATAATCAGAAATAATATTAAGCAGAACTGCCCCGGTACTGACCCCTGGGGAACAGCATTGATTACCAGCCACCAGCTGGATATAACTCCATCCCCCACCACCCTCTGGGCCAGGCCATATGGCCATTTTGCTTTCACAGTGTACAGTGCTCTGATCTAAGCCAGTTTCTCCAAGAGAATGCTGTTGGAAATTGTGTCCAAAGCTTTACCAAGTCCAGGTATACAATATCCATAGCCTTTCTCTCATCCAGTAAGCATGTCACTCTGTCATAGAAGCAAATTGGGTTCATCAAGCAGCATCTGACTTCTACAAACCCATACTGACTGGCTCCGATCCCCCTGGTTGCTCTACAGTTGCCACAAGATGAGACTTGGGATGATCTATTCCATGCCTTTCCATGGCACCAAGGTCAGGCTGATAGGCCTGTAGTTCCCTAGGTCCTCTTTCCAGCTCTTCTTATAGATGGGAGTAATATTTGTCAAAATCCACTCATCTAGGACCTTCCTGGGTAGCCAGTGCTGCCAATGAATCATAGAAAATGGCTCAGCAATCACTTGTACCAGCTCCCTTAGTACCTCTGGTTTCATCTCATCTGGCCTCCTAGATCTGTGTGTCAAAGTGGTGTAGCAAGGCATGACTGTTCCCCCCTGGATTGTGTGAGCTTCATTCTGCTCTCCATTGCTGTTTTCCAGCTCAGGTGGCCAGGTACCCTCAAAACACCTTGTCCTGCCATTGAAGACTGGTAAAGGTGCCATCAAGTATCTCAGCCTTTTTCTTATCCTTTGTCACTATATTTCTCCTAGCATCTAGTAAGGGATGGAGATTCTCCTTAGCCTGCCTTTGTTGAGAATATATTACAGAAACATTTTTCATTGTCTTTTATGACAGTTGTCAGATCAAGTTCTAGTTGGGCTTTGGCCCTTCTAATTTTCTCCCTGTACAATTTCATTACATATTTGTAGTCCATCTGAGTTGCATGCCCCTTAAGGCTTAAACTCTCCTCTTTTTTACTTGGGTTCCAGCTAAAGCTCCTTGTTCAGCCAGACTGGTCTTCTTCCCCGGCACCTTGTCTTTTGGTACATGGGGACAGCCTGCTCCTGTGTTTTTAAGATTTCCTTCTTGAAGAATGTCCAGCCTTCCTGAACATCTTTGCCTCTCAGGACTGCCTCCTAGGGCTTTCTGTAAATCAGTGTCCATAAACAGGCTACAGTCTATCCTCTGGAATTCCAAGGTAGCAGTTTTTCTGACCTCCATTCTTTTCCCTCTGAGAATTGAAAACTGTCGTTTAATGATTGCTATGGCCAAGACAACCATCACATCACCCATCAGTCTTTCTCTGTTCATAAGCAACCGTTCTAGAAAATGCTTTCCCTAGATTGTTCACTCAACAGCTGTGTCAGGATGTTATCTGCCACATACCCCAGAAATCTCCTAGGCTGTTGTATTCCAACAGACATCTGGTAAATCGAAGTTTTTCACAAGAACAAGATCTAATGCTTGTGAGACTTCTCCCAGCTGCTTATAGAATATTTCGTCTTCTTCTTCATCTTGGTTGTGTGGTCTGTAATGGAAACCCACCAGGATATCTGCTCTGTTGGCCTTCCCCCTCATTCTTACCCAAAAACCTTCAACTCCATCATCACAATTATTAAGCTCTAGATAATCAAAACACTCTAGCACACAGGCCTCCCCTCTGCCTCCCTTGCTCATCCCTTCTGAAGAGTTCAAAGCCTTCTGTTGCAGCATTCCAGTTGCCTGAATCATCCCACCATGATTCTGTGATGTTGACTATGTCATAGTATTGCTGCTGCACAGTGGCTTCCAGCTCCTCCATTTCTTATCCATGCTGTGTGCATTGGTGTAGAAGCAGTTCATTTGGGATATTGATCCTGCCACCTTTCCAGGGAGAGAAGCTCTACTGCTTATGTCACCATTTGCAGGCACATCTGTGGTTTCTAAGGCATCAACAGCCCACACATCTTTGCTGTTGCATGGTCTCAATACTCTACATCTATTGAAATGGCTGCATAAGCAACCTTGGTAGCATACCACCCCTCAGTGTCATGCTGTCCCCAGGCTTATCTCTAGTGGGCCTGGTTTTATCCCTTTCCCCTAGACTTTCTTGATGAGTCCTGTTGGCTCTTGTGCAAGTTCCTTTTCCTCCTTTGAGACAGGTGTACACCATCTGTTGCCAGCAGGCCTGGTGTAATGTAAACCAACCCATGACCAAAGAACCCACAATTTTGCCAGAGACACCAAGTTCAGAGCCAGGTAATGGTCTGTGATCTTCCTGTTTCTTCTCTCATGATTCCCTGCAAGTGGCAAGAGAGAGGAGAACAAACACTACCTGTGCTCCTGATCACTTAACCACTCATCCCAAGGCCCTAAAATCTCTTGTTTGCCCATGGACAGAGGCCAGGACCATGAGGTTCTGATTCCCCCACTCGCTGTTACACATTGTGTATTTGTGAGCAAAATCCTGGGAAGGGGAGGAAAAGCAACATGAAGGTACTCGTTTCTGCACATCAGAATGAAGAAGCCTGTAGGAGGAAGGAGAGAATATATCCTAAAACAAGGCAAAAAAGCAGAGAGGAAAAAACAGTATTAGCAGCAGGTGAGCATTTTGACAGACAATTTTTTAGTAGGTGTTAAGTTCAAGGATAGTAAAAGAAGAAAATAAAATACCAAAATTCATTATGTTACATGTTTTTTGGCCTATTGCAGCTTTTTATCCTTCACCTCTTTTGATATGTGGTGCCATTTTGCTGAGTAACCCCTAGTAGTAGGATGCAGGCATTGCATGTTGCTTTTGATGCAGACAGCAAAGACATTATGGTGAGTGTAAATGATGAGGTGTTTGGTGTCCCTTTGGTATGTAAAGATTTTGGAATATTTGTAAAATTAATGTTTGATTCTGACATTTCTGGAATCCTAAGCATAATTTCATAAATTTAATATTCTTTCAACCTGTTTTTTTTCTGTAGGGAATGTTAAAAGAATCAGCAGTAGAAATAATTCTGTCATGTCATGTCATTCATAGCCAATTAGACTCTCATCAACTTTTAGAATACTCACACGTGATTATATGTAATTCTCTGTCTACAAATCCAAAGAGCCAGGAGGGTGCCTTCAGAAAAGAATTGTTTACTTGTTTATGCACTTTAGTTGAAGAAATAGGATTCTAGAACAAAACTACTGTAAAATTATATATTAATTCTAACATGTACTTTCTTATAAATATATGGCATTATGTTTTTAATACTAGAATGTTTTCTTTTTACAAGTTCTTATACAATAGTTTCTCCTTTACAGTTACTTTGGGTTTTTTGTTTTGTTTTGGGGGCTGGGGTTAGTTTGGGGTTTTTCGTTTTTTGTTTGTTTGTTTGGGGATGTTTTGGTTCGGTTTGGGGTTGTTTTTTTCGTTTGTTTTTTTTTTTTTTTTTTTTGGTAAATTCCTTGGAGACATCAAGATTATTGAAGCTCTATTTTTTTATTTCATTCATATTTTGTGTTTTTTAATATAATGCAAAATCAATGGTATTCTATTGGTTTCTTCCCTCAATATATATTGCATTTTTCTTGTCTGTGTTCAAATAGACTTAATCAAAACATGAAAAGCAATTTCTCTTGTGCTGGCCCATTTGCTTAAGCCTCTAGGCTCCATGCTTATTTAATCTATATAGTTATTAGTTTACTTAGCATGATAGTTAATTTCAAAATATGATCTTTTCACTTTTCATAAAAAAAATCCAGTTTATGGTATTATTTAAAGTACAACCCTATCTGAAAAATTATTTCATAATTTTTTATTAGACATTTTTTATTAGATAAAGACTCTATATATCCAGACAAGACAGATGTGATGTGAACCCTGGAGATCTCATAAGCAGTGTGAGAGACAGGGGAAAAACTAAACAAGAGAGGAAGAAAAGCTAACCTTCACAGGTGCATGTAAGCACTGTAGGACTTCCTGTCCTACTGAGAGAAGAGCCCAGTTGCTCCAAAAGAAAAAAGGATTAAAGGAAGAACGTGGGGTTCTGCAGTGTTTGCTTGTTTTTTATGCTTCAATAGGGAACAAATATCTGGGGAGCCAACTTAGGATGCCTGTAACCACTGCAGAAGATAGCATGCCAAGCAATGACTTTATCCACTACTCTTCAGCCTTCCATTTGTATACCAGAATGTGTTTATGCCTTCTCAGGAGGCATTTTGACAATAGTAAGCCACATATAAGTGACTGCAGTGAAGGTAGAGGCTGAGTAGCATTCAAGAACTAATCAGAAATAATTAAAAGCAGAAGAGGAAAATACCTGTGTGATATTGTGGGGCTAACAAGATGCACTGTGGATGGTAGCTTGCTGCTACCATTGCTGGCTGCTAGTTTAAAGTGTCATTCTATTATTCTCCTTCATTGGCCCAGTAATGCATAATGCAGCAAGTAGCCTCAATATTCTTTTTTTTTTTTTTTTTTTTTTCTGTTACGATGGTCTTGTGTGAGCACACAAGTCCTTTTCTAATCAGTCATTGTTGGAAGGAAGCTAGCTCAGCACTTTTAGGAAGCCTCTCCAGGAGACTCCCTCAAAAGTCATCCTGAAATCACAGTGTAAATTTTCAAGTATAAGGAAATTTGAGTTCTAACAGCAGTCCAAAGCAAACTAAGCATAAAACTGTCAATCTTCCTGCACCAAGGCTCCATTACATACAAAAATTTAAGAATGGATAACTGCCCTTAAGGACACAGTTGGTCTCTGTCACTCCTGCCTCTGCTGTTTATAAAACTTTGAAAAGATCACCCTTACACACCCCAGCTCAGATTATAACTTCTCTGTGCATGTTAGAAAGGAAATACTGAATCTCATTTTCTGGTATTTTAAAATATCGATATGGCTGTAACCAGCACACATCAGTACTAGAAAAACACCAAGGAAGTAGTAAAGCTGAACACCAGATACTTGCCATGCAAGCATTTTGAGCTATCATAGTTCAATTTTGCCAAGGTGTCAGTTTCCCAAAAAAGCTGGACAAAGGAAAACTTCCACAGTGTCTGGGACCAGCACCATCAAAAGAGAAAGTAAAGAACAAGTCAAAACAATTTGCTAACAAAAACAAGGTTGCTAATGGTTCTTTCAGCCTCTAAAATTGGCTGTACAGATTCTACTGTATCTCCTGCTCAGAGAAATTATAGGAATCTCTGTCCTGACCTTTCCTGTTTGTCTGGGCCAGAAGCAATGCCAGACACGCTGCCTGGCAGGTAAGTGTTTATACAGACCATCAGCCCACTCTTTGTCCCTAATAGCCACATTTATAGGACCTTCAAAAAATTATCTGTCAGTCTTATGAAGTAAAAATAAGTGGGAAAATGTTTAAAGACTTCCCAGCAAAACTATTGTAGGAACCTAAACTTGAGTAGTCCTAATGCTGTTAGAACAATTTTATCTATTTTTACCTTTGGAAAGATAATGTAGAAACCAGTTAGAAAGTTTCTATTATAGGAGAAACTTAATTTAGTAGTAGTATTTCCATTTTCACAGGAATAACAGCATATCTCAATCTAAAGAGAAAAAAAAGTAATAAACAAACGGTAAGGAAATGTTTCTTCAGCCTTATACCTATAATGGCATTCATGGGTATTGATTTAAAAAACTAATACTGTCAAAGTAGCCAAGTGAAAATAACTAGTTACTACTTCCAGAAAATATGGTTTGAAATATTTAAGATTTTTAAAGAGACTATACTTGCTCAGACTGTACTTACCTTGACAAGTATTTTTCCTGAGTCACATGTTCCTAAAATGAAGTAATATTTAAAGATCAAAATATAGCCTTAAATATGTGTGAGATATTTTCTCTAGCTGCATAAGGACAACTACTTTAATCCCCAGCCATTACGAGAAAAACAACCTGCCTTTTCATCTTCCTAAACATGATTTGTGTCTTGCAACATTTTACTCCATCTTGCCTCCAATTACTTTGCAGTTTATTCTCTGTACTCCTGCATCTCATTTACTTACCTTCTCTTCACACTTTAGGGTTCTACTGTACATTTTCCAATATCTCTTTTGCTCTTTTGCTTCTCACACTTTCTAAGCAGCATTTCACAGTGCTCTGTTCAAATCAACTATCCTCCCCATACACAGAATGATAGCAAATCCTGGTAACATTGCTATCCAGTTTACAAAAAAAAAAAAAAAAAAAAAAAAAAAAAAAAGCCATACATAAAGCATTTTAGCATCAACTTAACTTCTAAGTCTGCCTGTTTACTGAAAATTCAACTCTGCAATAATTTAACACATCTATGTGTGTTAAAATTCTCTGACTTGGGGTAAGCAATGCTTTGTTTTTAAGCCAGCAGAGCAATATCAGGATATCAAAACTCAAAGGCTGCTGATGTACTGTATCAACTAAACCTGGGATAGTTTTTGTTAACTAATATATGTAACCTGCATGGGTCTTTTTTGCAGTCTGAATTTTCCATGGAACTGTACTAGCTTACATGACTTAATTAGAAAACAAATACTAATGTTAGAGGAAAAAGTGTCTATCCGGTTGACTTCAGTTCTGCAGAAAGTAATGGAAATGCATGGACTTTTGGGTGGGAAAAGGAGACCGCTGAACATTACCAGTTACATGCCACAATATACACACCAAGGTTTGTCATCACTGCTAACATAAATAAATTAACAATTGGAGATAATATACACTTTCTACAATGCCCTGGACAAAGCTGGAACCTGTCCAGGTGCAAACCATGTGCATTACAATAATAACGGTAAAGCAAAATGATAATAGATAATGATAATAATGGAATGATAATGATAATGATAATAATAGAATTTTAAGTTCAAGTCAAAATGGAACTAAAAAGCATTTAACCATTTCTCTTTGAAGAGGATTATGTAAGACTGTGGGATGACACAAATGACAGCATTTATATATGCCAAAATACAGCACTAAAACAGCTAAAATTGTTCAGAACAGAAAAGATTTACAAAATTATTTTTACATACCAAAAGACAATATAAATTTACATTGGAGGAAGTCCTGCTAGGGGTCACTAAAGTTTAAATGGTTACCTTAGCATCTGATTTATGTCATCCATTAGCAGCTGTTAGATGTAAAGGGAATGGCTTATCAGCTGAGCTTGACTTGGGGATCAACAGGCTGTTTTGGAGCCTGATGTTCACTCACAGCTAGATTAAATACCATTAGCTTCCAAGAAATGAATATTTGGAGTCACTGCAATAAAAATCTCTACTTGGATTAGTAAAGTTACTGCAGTACTATGCAACCACAGTTCTTACATAGCAGTCAAAAGAGTCCCTTTGACACAAAGATTTAACAAAGCCAAATCATGACCAAAAGATGAGAGGTAGACAAAGCAAAATCAGCTAAAAGTAGGAATACTCTGATTTCATTATTCTACCAATACACAAATTTAATTAGATTTTATTCATTTATATTTTAAAATATGCATGTCTACTCTTTCATTCCTGTGGAAATAGAGGCAATGATGACATGAAATGACTTGAGAGTGAATGTGGCTAGAGACACATACGAAAGATTTTAGTACAACCAACAAATCTTAGCACATCAGAGTTAAGTATTCAATCAGGTTTCTCACAGATATTTTGATTTTTCAATACTAGGGGCTTTGATGGAGGTCTGAGAAAACAGAAAGGAGAGGAATCAGAAGAAGCTACGATTTATGGTCTTCATGATATATCTGCATTGGCCTTGAATGCACAGAAGGAGCTGAGAAGCTTCCACTGAGCAGGCAAAACCCCTCCAGCAGCCCGTTAGACTACAAGTTGGGGGGACATGTGCAGCCTGTGTCTGATCTTTTCCAATAATTTTTGTGTTACAGATAGTATTGAATTTATGTGGTAGGAAAGGCCACAGGCCCCTGGAGAGAAAGACCGGCCCTTTTCCCTGTGAAGGAAAAGTTGCCAGCCCAGGTTGCTGAAATCTGTTTGTAGGGTTCCCTTGGGACTGTCAGGGCAGCACAAATTTGAGGTGGTGGCAGGTTGGGTCTGGGATATATACTTAATCGTTTGGATTTTTTGAGGCTTCCAGCCACTCAGGGACACAGGCCTTTGGAGAAAAGACCAGCTGTGTTCCCTGAGAAAGAAAAGTGGCCAGCCCTGGTTCCTGCTGTCAATTTGTAGGTTTCCTTTGTGACTGTCAGGGCAGCCCAGGTTTGATGTGGGGTCAGGTTGGGTCTGGTACATATCTTTAATAGTTTGGAATTTTTGCAGTCATCCTGCCACTCAGGAACACAGGCCCCTGGAGTCAAAGCCAGCCCTTTTCCCTGTGAAAGAAGAGGTGCTGGACCAGGTTCCTGATATCTGTTTATAGGGTTCCCTTGGGGCTGTCAGGGCAGCACAGGTTTGAGGTGGGGACAGGTTGGGTCTGGGACATATCCTTAATCGTTTGGATTTTTTGGAGGCGGGCGACCACTCAGGACCACGGGGCCCAGGAGACAAAGACCAGCTGTTTTCACTGTGAAAGAAAAGTTGCCAGCCCAGGTTCCTGCTGTCAATTTGTAGGGTTCCCTTGGGACTGTCAGAGTAGCACAGATTTGATGTGGGGGCATGTATGGTCTGGGACATATCTTTAATAGTTTGGAATTTTGTAGGCGTCCGGCCACTCAGGGCCACAGGCCCCTGGAGAAAAAGGCCGGCCATTTTTCTTGGAGATAAAGTGGCCAGCCCAGGTTCTTGCTGTCATTTGGTAGGGTTCACTTGGGACTGTCAGGGCAGCACAGGTTTGAGGTGGGAGAAGGTTGGGTCTGGGACATACACTTAATTGTTTGGATTTTTTGGAGGCAGCTGGCCACTCAGGGCCAAAGGCCCCTGGAGACAAAGACAGGCTGTATTGTCTGTGAAAGAAAAGTTGCCAGCCGAGGTTCCTGATGTCAGTTAGTAGAGTTCACTTGTGACAGTCAGGGCAGCTCATGTTTGAGGTGGGGGCAGGTTGGGTCTGGGACACATCCTTAATCATTTGGATTTTTTGTAGGCGGCCGACCACTCAGGGACACAGGCCCCTGGAGAAAAAGACCGGCTGTGTTCCCTGAGAAAGAAAATTGGCCAGCCTGTTTTCCTGCTGTCAGTTTGTAGGGTTCCCTTGTGACTTTCAGGGCAGCAAAAATTTGAGGTGGAGGCAGGTTGGGTCTGGGACAGATCTTTATTGGTTTGAATTTTTTGGAGTCTTCCGGCCACTCATGGACACAGGCCCCTGGAGAAAAACACCGGCTGTTTTCTCTGGGAAAGAAAAGTTGCCAGCCCAGGTTTCTCATGTCTGTTTATACGGTTCCCTTGAGAATGTCAGGGCAGCACAGGTTTGATGTTTGGGGCAGGTTGGGTCTAGGACACATCCTTGATAATTCGGATTTTATGGAAACAGCCGGACACTCAAGGCCACAGGCTCCTGGAGACAAAGACCGGCTGTGTTCCCTGTGAAGGAAAATTGGCCAGCCCAGGTTCCTGCTGTCATTTTGTAGGGTTCCCTTAGGACTGTCAGGGCAGCCCAGGTTTGTTGGGGCGACAGGTTGGGTCTGGGACATATAACTAATCATTTGAATTTCTTGCAGTCGTCCGGCCACTCGGGACCACAGGCCCCTGGAGACAAAGACAAGCCATTTTTCTTGGAAACAAAAGTGTCCAGCCCAGGTTCCTGATGTCGGTTGGTTGGGTTCCCTTGTAACTGCCAGGGCAGCACAGGTTTGAGGTGGGGGCAGGTTGGGTCTGGGACATATCCTTAATCATATGGATTTTTTGGAGGCGTCTGGCCACTCAAGACTCCAGGCCCCTGGAGAAAATGACCGTCCCTTTTCCCTGGGAAAGAAAAGTTGCCAGCCCAGGTTGCTGATGTCAGTTTGTAGAGTTCCCTTGAGACTGTCAGGGCTGCACAGATTTGAGGTTGGGGCAGGTTAGGTTTGGGACATATCCTTAATCATATGGATTTTTTGGAGGCGTCTGGCCACTCAAGGCCACAGGCCCCTGGAGACCAAGGCCAGCCATTTTTTCTTGGAAAGCAAAGGGGCCAGCCCAAGTTCCTGATGTCAATTTGTAGGGTTCCCTGGGACTGTCAGGGCAGCACAAATTTGAGGTGGGGTCAGGTTGGGTCTGGGACATATCCTTAATCATATGGATTTTTTGGAGGTGTCCGGCCACTCAAGGCCACAGGCCCCTGGAGACAAAGACCGGCTGTTTTCTCTGGGAAAGAACAGTGGCCCGCCCAGTTTCCTGTTATCATTTGGTAGAGTTCCCTGGGGACTCTCTAGTCAGCACAGCTTAGAGATTGGGGCAGGTTGGGGCTGGGACATATCCTTAATCATATGGATTTTTTGGAAGTGGCCGACCACTCAGGGGCACAGGCCTCTGGAGACAAAGACCGGCTGTTTTCTCTGTGAAAGAAAAGTAGCCAGCCCAGGTTCCTGCTGTCAGTTGGTAGGTTTCCCTTGCGACTGTCATGGCAGCACAGGTTTGAGGTGGGGTCAGGTTAGGTCTGGGACATATCTTTAATAGTTTGGAATTTTGTAGGTGTCCGACCACTCAAGCCCACAGGCTCTTGGAGAAAAATACTGGCCCTTTTCCCTGTGAAGAAAAAGTTGCCAGCCCATGTTCCTGATATGTGTTTATAGGGTTCCCTGGGGACTGTCAGGGCAGCACAGGTTTGAGGTGGGGGCATGTTTGGTCTGGGACATATTCTTAATCATATGGATTTTTTAGGTTGCCGACTGTTGGGGAAGATGAAATAGGAAAACCTTATAAATATGATTGCCTGGCAAAAGATTTGGAAAATACAGACATTGAGATGAGAACTAGATTTGAAAAAACAAACCTTGACTACTGAATAACTAGAAAACAATAGTATAGCCAGGCTGAAAGCAATCCCCCTTTCTGATTAAACAATGCCCTTTACCTGCAGATAGGTCCAAAGGTCAAATGGAATGCTCTGTCTCACTCCCCAATGTATGGTTCATCCCACACCTGTGACCCTCCCCTGAAGTATCAGGTATCTGTGACCCCATTGGCCCAAGTCCTGTTCCAGCCCACCTTGAAGCCCCCTGATAGTTGTGCCCGAGGGACCGGACACTCTCTTGGACCTTCCCCTGGGACCCTCACCTGGAACCCTCGCTCTCTCTCTCTCCTTCTTCCTCTCTCCCTGGGCCTGCCACAAGTTGCGCCTGGCAACTCCAAGCAGGGCCTTTCCCCCTTTTTAATAAACCACATTTTCTAAGACATGACTTCAGAGATCTCTCATCCATCCAAACCGTCCTGGAGACCCGCGCTCGCTACAGCCGACCACTCAGCGACACAGGCCCCTGGAGAGAAATACTGGCTGTTTTCCCTGGGAAAGAAAAGTAGTCAGCCCAGGTTTCTGCTGTCAGTTTGTAGGGTTTCTTTGGGACTGTCAGAGCAGCCCAGGTTTGAGGTGGAGGCAGGGTGGGCTTGGGACATATCCTTAATCATATGGTTGTTTGGCGGTGCCTGACAACTCAAGGCCACAGGCCCCTGGAGACAAAGACCGGTCCTTTTCCCTGGGAAAGAAAAGTGGCCAGCCCAGGTTCCTGATGTCAGTTTGTAGGGTTCCCTTGGGACTGTCAGGACAGCACAGGTTTGAGGTGGGGGCAAGTTGGGTCTGGGACAGATCTTTAATAGTTTGGAATTTTTTGAGGCGGCCGGCCAGTCAGGGACACAGGCCCCTGGAGACAAGGACCTTTTCCCTGAGAAAGAAAAATGGACAGCCCAGATTCTTGCTGTCAGTTTGTAGGGTTCCTTTGAGACTGTCAGGGCAGCACAGGTTTGAGGTGGGGTCAGGTTGGGTCTGGGACATATCCTTAATCATATGGATTTTTTGGAGGCGTCTGTGTGAAAAATGCATATTATATGGCTCCACACAGATATTTACTATATGTATTATTCTAGGTTGGAAAGTTATGTTGTATTAACATTTTAATAATATAGTAAATGCAGTTCTGTAATTAAAATTAAGATTTAGTAGTTAAAATAGGAATTTTGTGTGTAAGGTATTCTTTTAATTAGCTCAAGAAAAGGAGAAGATAATCAAAAAATTCTTCGCACAGGGATAACAATTACAGAAACCCATAAATTTTCCAGAGGGGAGGAGTTTATGGTTTTCCTTATCAACAGAAACTTCTTCAAGCTGGACTTAGACTGGAAGGCGCCTGGGGATTACAGAAAATTTCTTGACAAGTACCAGATGGATTTCTTGTTTTAAATAAAATATATGCATATTCATAAAGTGTTTTGTATATGCAACCGATTACCCTTCTTAAGGAGTAAATTTTCTTTTAACGGGGTCCTTTTCCTGGCTCACTTTTGTCCAGAAAGAGGTACCCAGCCAGGGCTATAACACTTTGCTGTTATTGTCTCATTAATTGTCCAAACTCTAACTGTGTAACCCTAATTACTACACTTGTATTATTTTTATAACCATTTTATTTTTATTAAACTATTCTAAATTTTTGAAACAAGTGATTGGCGTTTATAACAGGTCGGCCACTCAAGGCCACAGGCCCCTGGAGACAAAGACGGGCCCTTTTCCCTGTGAAGGAAAAGTTGCCAGCCCAGGATGCTGATGACTGTTTAGAGGGTTCCTTTGGGACTGTCAAGGCAGCAAAGGTTTGAGCTGGGGGCAGGTTGGGTCTGGGACATATCCTTAATCGTTTGGATACTTTGGAGGCGTCTAGCTACTCAAAGCCACAGGCCCCTGGAGAAAATTACCGGCCATTTTTTCTTGGAAAGAAAAGTGGCCAGCCCAGGTTCCTGCTGTCAGTTTGTAGGGTTCCCTGGGACTGTCAGGGCAGCACAAAATTAACGTTGGGTGCAGGCTGGGTCTGGGACATATCCTTAATCATTTTGATATTTTGGAGGTGCCCGGCCACTCAGAGACACAGGCCCCTGGAGAAAAAGACCGGACATTTATTGTTAGAAAGAAGAGGGGCCAGCCCAGGTTTCTTATATCTGTTTAAAGGGTTCCCTGGGACTGTCAGGGCAGCACAAATTTAAGGTGGGGGCAGGCTGGGTCTGGGACATATCCTTAATCGTTTGCTTTTTTTGGAGGCCTCTGGCCACTCAAGGCCACAGGCTTGTGGAGAAAATGACCGGCCTTTATTCTTGGAAAGGAAAGTGGCCAGCCCAGGTTCCTGCTGTCAGTTTGTAGGGTTCCCTTGGGACTGTCAGGGCAGCACAGGTTTGATGTGGGGGCAGGTTGGATCTGGGACACATCCTTAATAGTTTGGATTTTTTGGAGGCGTCTGGCCACTCAGGGCCACAGGCCCCTAGAGAGAAAGATCGGCCCCATTCCCTGTGAAGGAAAAGTTGCCAGCTGAGGTTCCTGAAATCTGTTTAAAAGGTTCCCTTGGGACGGTCAGGGCAGCACAGATTTGAGGTGGTGTCAGGTTAGGTCTGGGACATATCTTTAATAGTTTGGAATTTTTGGAGGCTTCCAGCCACTCAGGGCCTCAGGCCCCTGGAGACAAAGACCGGCCATTTATTCTCGGAATCAAAAGGGGCTAGCCCAGGTTGCTGATGTCTGTTTAGAGGGTTCCCTTGGGATTGTCAGGGCAGCACAAATTTGAGGTGGGGGCATGTATCGTCTGGGACATATCCTTAATAGTCTGGATTTTTTGGAGGCATCCGGCCACTCAAGGACACAGGCCCCTGGAGAGAAAGATTGGCCCTATTACTTGTGAAGGAAAAGTTGCCAGCCGAGGTTCCTGAAATCTGTTTAAAAGGTTCCCTTGGGACTGTCAGGGCAGCACAGATTTGAGGTTGGGTCAGGTTAGGTCTGGGACATATCTTTAATCATTTGAAATTTTTGGAGGCTTCCAGCCACTCAGGGCCTCAGGCTCCTGGAGACAAAGACCGGCCATTTAATCTTGGAAAAAATAGGGGGCAGCCCCAGTCCCTAATGTCGTTTGTAAGGTTCCCTTGGGACTGTCAGGGCAGCACAAATTTGAGGTGGGGGCAGGTTGGGTCTGGGACATATCCTTAATCATTTGGTTTTTTTGGAGGTGTCTGGCCACTCAAGGCCACTGGCCCCTGGAGAGAAAGACCGGCCCTTTTCCCTGTGAAGGAAAAGTTGCCAGCACAGGTTGCTGATGACAGTTTGTAGGGTTCCCTTGGGACTGTCAGGGCAGCACAGATTTGAGGTGGGGGCAGGTTAGGTCTGGGACATATCTTTAATCGTTTGGATATTTTGGAGGTGTCCGGCCACTCAGGGCCACAGGCCCCTGGAGAGAAAGACGGGCCCTTTTCCCTGTGAAGGAAAAGTTGCCAGCCCAGGTTGCTGATGACATTTTGTAGGGTTCCCTTGGGACTGTCAGGGCACCACGGGTTTGAGGTGGGGTCAGGTTGGGTCTGGGACATATCTTTAATCGTTTGGATATTTTGGAGTCGTCTGGCTACTCAAGGCCACAGGCCCCTGGAGAAAATTACTGGCCATTTTTTCTTGGAAAGGAAAGTGGCCAGCCCAGGTTCCTGTTGTCAGTTTGTAGTGTTCCCTGGGACTGTCAGGGCAGCACAAATTTAACGTTGGGTGCACGCTGGGTCTGGGACATATCTTTAATCGTTTGGATATTTTGGAGTCGTCTGGCTACTCAAGGCCACAAGCCCCTGGAGAAAATTACTGGCCATTTTTTCTTGGAAAGGAAAGTGGCCAGCCCAGGTTCCTGCTGTCAGTTTGTAGGGTTCTCTGGGACAGTCAGGGCAGCACAAATTTAACGTTGAGTGCCGGCTGAGTCTGGGAAATATCTTTAATCGTTTGGATATTTTGGAGGCGTCTGGCCACTCAGGGCCACAGGCCCCTGGAGAGAAAGACCGGCCCTTTTCCCTGTGAAGGAAAAGTTGCCAGCCCAGGTTGCTGATGACAGTTTGTAGGGTTCCCTTGGGACTCTCAGGGTAGCACAAATTTGAAGTGGTGGCAGGTTAGGTCTGGGACATATCTTTAATCGTTTGGATATTTTGGAGGCATCTGGCCACTCAAGGCCACAGGCTCGTGGAGAAAATGACCGGCCTTTATTCTTGGAAAGAACAGTGGCCAGCCCAGGTTCCTGCTGTCAGTTTGGAGGGTTCCCTTGGGACTGTCAGGGCAGCACAAAATTAACGTTGGGCGCAGGCTGAGTCTGGGACATATCCTTAACAGTTTGGATTTTTTGGAGGCATCTGGCCACTCAAGGCCACAGGCCCCTGGAAAAAATTACCGGCCAGCCCAGGTTCCTGCTGTCAGTTTGTAGGGTTCCCTGGGACTGTCAGGGCAGCACAAAATTAACGTTGGGTGCAGGCTGGGTCTGCGACATATTCTTAATAGTTTGGATATTTTTATTTTGGAGGCGTCCGGCCACTCAGGGACACAGGCCCCTGGAGATAAAGACCAGCCTTTATTCTTAGAAAGAAGGGGGGCTAGCCCAGGTTTCTTATATCTGTTTAAAGGGTTCCCTGGAATTGCCAGGGCAGCACAAATTTAAGGTGGGGGCAGGCTGAGTCTGGGACATATCCTTAATCGTTTGCATTTTTAGGAGGAGTCTGGCCACTCAGGGCCACTGGCCCCTGGAGAGAAAGACCGGCCCTTTTTCCTGTGAAGGAAAGGTTGCCAGCCCAGGTTGCTGATGACATTTTGTAGGGTTCCCTTGGGACTGTCAGGGCAGCACAGATTTGAGGTGGGTTCAGGTTAGGTCGGGGACATATCTTTAATCATTTGGATATTTTGGAGGCATCTGGCCACTCAAGGCCACAGGCCCCTGGAGAGAAAGACCGGCCCTTTTCCCTGTGAAGGAAAAGTTGCCAGCCCAGGTTGCTGATGACATTTTGTAGGGTTCCCTTGGGACTGTCAGGACAGCAAAAATTTGAGGTGGGGTCAGGATGGGTCTGGGACATATCTTTAATCGTTTGGATATTTTGGAGGCATCTGGCTACTCAAGGCCACAGGCCCCTGGAGAAAATTACCGGCCATTTTGTCTTGGAAAGAAAAGTTGCCAGCCCAGGTTCCTGATGTCAGTTTGTAGGGTTCCCTTGGGACTGTCAGGGCAGCACAGGTTTGAGGTGGGGTCAGGTTAGGTCCTGGAGACATCCTTAATAGTTTGTATTTTTTGGAGGCACCTGGCCACTCAGGGCCACAGGCCCCTGGAGAGAAAGACGGGACATTTATTCTTGGAAACAAAAGGGGCCAGCCCCGGTCCCTGATGTTTGTTTAGAGGGTTCCCTTGGGATTGTCAGGGCAGCACAAATTTGAGGTGGGGGCATGTATGGTCTGGGACATATCCTTAATAGTCTGGAATTTTTGGAGGCGTCCGGCCACTCAGGGACACAGGCCCCTGGAGAAAATTACTGGCCATTTTTTCTTGGAAAGGAAAGTGTCCAGCCCAGGTTCCTGCTGTCAGTTTGTAGTGTTCCCTGGGACTGTCAGTGCATCACAAAATTATCGTTGGGTGCAGGATGAGTCTGGGAAATATCCTTAATCGTTTGCATTTTTTGGAGGGGTCTGGCCACTCCGGGCCACTGGCCCCTGGAGAGAAAGACCGGCCCTTTTCCCTGTGAAGGAAAAGTTGCCAGCCCAGGTTGCTGATGACAGTTTGTAGGGTTCCCTTGAGACTGTCAAAGCAGCACAGATTCGAGGTGGGGTCAAGTTAGGTCTAGGACATATCCTTAATAGTCTGGATTTTTTGGAGGCGTCCAGCCACTCAGGGACACAGGCCCCTGCAGACAAAGACCGGCCTTTTTTTCTTGGAAAGAAAAGTTGACAGCCCAGGTTCCTGAAATCATTTTGTAGGGTTCCCTTGGGACTGTCAGGGCAGCACAGGTTTGAGGTGGGGGCAGGTTGGATCTGGGACACATCCTTAATCGTTTGGTTTTTTTGGAGGCGTCTGGCCACTCAAGGACACAGGCCCCTGGAGACAAAGACAGGCCCTTTTCCCTGTGAAGGAAAAGTTGCCAGCCCAGGTATCTAAAATCTGTTTAAAAGGTTCCCTTGGGACTGTCAGGGCAGCACAAATTTGAAGTGGTGGCAAGTTAGGTCTGGGACATATCTTTAACCTTTTGGTTTTTTGGAGGCATCTGGCCACTCAGGGACACAGGCCCCTGGAGACAAAGACCGGCCCTTTTCCCTGTGAAGGAAAAGTTGCCAGCCCAGGTTTCTAAAATCTGTTTAAAAGGTTCCCTTGGGAAGGTCAGGACAGCACAAATTTGAGGTGGGGGCAGGTTAGGTCTGGGACATATCTTTAATCGTTTGGATATTGTGCAGGCTTCCAGCCACTCAGGGCCTCAGGCCCCTGGAGACAAAGACTGGCCATTTATATTTGGAAACAAAAGGGGGCAGCCCAGGTTGCTGATGACAGTTTGTAGGGTTCCCTTGGGACTGTCAGGGCAGCACAGGTTTGAGGTGGGGGCAGGTTGGGTCTGGGACATATCTTTAATCGTTTGGATATTTTGGAGTCGTCTGTCTACTCAAGGCCACAGGCACCTGGAGAAAATTACTGGCCATTTTTTCTTGGAAAGGAAAGTGGCCAGCCCAGGTTCCTGTTGTCAGTTTGTAGTGTTCCCTGGGACTGTCAGGGCAGCACAAATTTAACGTTGGGTGCACGCTGGGTCTGGGACATATCCTTAACAGTTTGGATTTTTTGGAGGCATCTGGCTACTCAAGGCAACAGGCCCCTGGAAAAAATTACCGGCCAGCCCAGGTTCCTGCTGTCAGTTTGTAGGGTTCCCTGGGACTGCCAGGGCAGCACAAATTTAAGGTGGGGGCAGGCTGGGTCTGGGACATATCCTTAATCGTTTTCTTTTTTTGGAGGCGTCTGGCCACTCAGGGCCACAGGCCCCTGGAGAGAAAGACCGGCCCTTTTCCCTGTGAAGGAAAGGTTGCCAGCCCAGGTTGCTGATGACAGTTTGTAGGGTTCTCTGGGACTGTCAGGGCAGCACAGATTTGAGGTGGGTTCAGGTTAGGTCGGGGACATATCTTTAATCATTTGGATATTTTGGAGGCATCTGGCCACACAAGGCCACAGGCCCCTGGAGAGAAAGACCGGCCCTTTTCCCTGTGAAGGAAAAGTTGCCAGCCCAGGTTGCTGATGACATTTTGTAGGGTTCCCTTGGGACTGTCAGGACAGCAAAAATTTGAGGTGGGGTCAGGATGGGTCTGGGACATATCTTTAATCGTTTGGATATTTTGGAGGCATCTGGCTACTCAAGGCCACAGGCCCCTGGAGAAAATTACCGGCCATTTTGTCTTGGAAAGAAAAGTTGCCAGCCCAGGTTCCTGATGTCAGTTTGTAGGGTTCCCTTGGGACTGTCAGGGCAGCACAGGTTTGAGGTGGGGTCAGGTTAGGTCCTGGAGACATCCTTAATAGTTTGTATTTTTTGGAGGCACCTGGCCACTCAGGGCCACAGGCCCCTGGAGAGAAAGACGGGACATTTATTCTTGGAAACAAAAGGGGCCAGCCCCGGTCCCTGATGTTTGTTTAGAGGGTTCCCTTGGGATTGTCAGGGCAGCACAAATTTGAGGTGGGGGCATGTATGGTCTGGGACATATCCTTAATAGTCTGGAATTTTTGGAGGCGTCTGGCCACTCAGGGACACAGGCCCCTGGAGAAAATTACTGGCCATTTTTTCTTGGAAAGGAAAGTGTCCAGCCCAGGTTCCTGCTGTCAGTTTGTAGTGTTCCCTGGGACTGTCAGTGCATCACAAAATTATCGTTGGGTGCAGGCTGAGTCTGGGAAATATCCTTAATCGTTTGCATTTTTTGGAGGCGTCTGGCCACTCCGGGCCACTGGCCCCTGGAGAGAAAGACCGGCCCTTTTCCCTGTGAAGGAAAAGTTGCCAGCCCAGGTTGCTGATGACAGTTTGTAGGGTTCCCTTGGGACTGTCAGGGCAGCACAGATTTGAGGTGGGGTCAAGTTAGGTCTGGGACAT
The DNA here is from genome assembly GCF_031753505.1 of Anomalospiza imberbis. NCBI lineage: Eukaryota > Metazoa > Chordata > Aves > Passeriformes > Viduidae > Anomalospiza > Anomalospiza imberbis. Next base: position 68,766,287 of record NC_089721.1, read on the forward strand.
ATCTTTAACCTCTTGGTTTTTTTGGAGGCATCTGGCCACTCAGGGACACAGGCCCCTGGAGAGAAAGACCGGCCCTTTTCCCTGTGAAGGAAAAGTTGCCAGCCCAGGTTCCTGATGTCAGTTTGTAGGGTTCCCTTGGGACTGTCAGGGCAGCACAGGTTTGAGGTGGGGTCAGGTTAGGTCCTGGAGACATCCTTAATAGTTTGTAGTTTTTGGAGGCCTCTGGCCACTCAGGGCCACAGGCCCCTGGAGAGAAAGACGGGACATTTATTCTTGGAAACAAAAGGGGCCAGCCCCGGTCCCTGATGTTTGTTTAGAGGGTTCCCTTGGGATTGTCAGGGCAGCACAAATTTGAGGTGGGGGCATGTATGGTCTGGGACATATCCTTAATAGTCTGGAATTTTTGGAGGCATCTGGCCACTCAGGGACACAGGCCCCTGGAAAAAAATTACCGGCCATTTTTTCTTGGAAAGAAAGTGTCCAGCCCAGGTTCCTGCTGTCAGTTTGTAGTGTTCCCTGGGACTGTCAGTGCATCACAAAATTATCGTAGGGTGCAGGCTGAGTCTGGAAAATATCCTTAATCGTTTGGATATTTTGGAGTCGTCTGGCCACTCAGGGCCACTGACCCCTGGAGAGAAAGACCGGCCCTTTTCCCTGTGAAGGAAAAGTTGCCAGCCCAGGTTGCTGATGACAGTTTGTAGGGTTCCCTTGGGACTGTCAGGGCAGCACAGATTTGAGGTGGGGTCAAGTTAGGTCTGGGACATATCTTTAATCGTTTGGATTTTTTGGAGGCGTCCAGCCACTCAGGGACACAGGCCCCTGCAGACAAAGACCGGCCTTTATTTCTTGGAAAGAAAAGTTGACAGCCCAGGTTCCTGAAATCATTTTGTAGGGTTCCCTTGGGACTGTCAGGGCAGCACAGGTTTGAGGTGGGGGCAGGTTGGATCTGGGACACATCCTTAATCGTTTGGTTTTTTTGGAGGCGTCTGGCCACTCAAGGACACAGGCCCCTGGAGACAAAGACAGGCCCTTTTCCCTGTGAAGGAAAAGTTGCCAGCCCAGGTATCTAAAATCTGTTTAAAAGGTTCCCTTGGGACTGTCAGGGCAGCACAAATTTGAAGTGGTGGCAAGTTAGGTCTGGGACATATCTTTAACCTTTTGGTTTTTTGGAGGCATCTGGCCACTCAGGGACACAGGCCCCTGGAGACAAAGACCGGCCCTTTTCCCTGTGAAGGAAAAGTTGCCAGCCCAGGTTTCTAAAATCTGTTTAAAAGGTTCCCTTGGGAAGGTCAGGACAGCACAAATTTGAGGTGGGGGCAGGTTAGGTCTGGGACATATCTTTAATCGTTTGGATATTTTGCAGGCTTCCAGCCACTCAGGGCCTCAGGCCCCTGGAGACAAAGACTGGCCATTTATATTTGGAAACAAAAGGGGGCAGCCCAGGTTGCTGATGACAGTTTGTAGGGTTCCCTTGGGACTGTCAGGGCAGCACAAATTTGAGGTGGGGGCAGGTTAGGTCTGGGACATATCTTTAATCGTTTGGATATTTTGGAGTCGTCTGGCTACTCAAGGCCACAGGCGCCTGGAGAAAATTACTGGCCATTTTTTCTTGGAAAGGAAAGTGGCCAGCCCAGGTTCCTGTTGTCAGTTTGTAGTGTTCCCTGGGACTGTCAGGGCAGCACAAATTTAACGTTGGGTGCACGCTGGGTCTGGGACATATCTTTAATCGTTTGGATATTTTGGAGTCGTCTGGCTACTCAAGGCCACAAGCCCCTGGAGAAAATTACTGGCCATTTTTTCTTGGAAAGGAAAGTGGCCAGCCCAGGTTCCTGCTGTCAGTTTGTAGGGTTCTCTGGGACAGTCAGGGCAGCACAAATTTAACGTTGAGTGCCGGCTGAGTCTGGGAAATATCTTTAATCGTTTGGATATTTTGGAGGCGTCTGGCCACTCAGGGCCACAGGCCCCTGGAGAGAAAGACCGGCCCTTTTCCCTGTGAAGGAAAAGTTGCCAGCCCAGGTTGCTGATGACAGTTTGTAGGGTTCCCTTGGGACCCTCAGGGTAGCACAAATTTGAAGTGGTGGCAGGTTAGGTCTGGGACATATCTTTAATCGTTTGGATTTTTTGGAGGCCTCTGGCCACTCAAGGCCACAGGCTCGTGGAGAAAATGACCGGCCTTTATTCTTGGAAAGAACAGTGGCCAGCCCAGGTTCCTGTTGTCAGTTTGGAGGGTTCCCTTGGGACTGTCAGGGCAGCACAAAATTAAAGTTGGGCGCAGGCTGAGTCTGGGACATATCCTTAATAGTTTGGATTTTTTGGAGGCATCTGGCTACTCAAGGCCACAGGCCCCTGGAAAAAATTACCGGCCAGCCCAGGTTCCTGCTGTCAGTTTGTAGGGTTCCCTGGGACTGTCAGGGCAGCACAAAATTAACGTTGGGTGCAGGCTGGGTCTGCGACATATTCTTAATAGTTTGGATATTTTTATTTTGGAGGCGTCCGGCCACTCAGGGACACAGGCCCCTGGAGATAAAGACCAGCCATTTATTCTTAGAAAGAAGGGGGGCTAGCCCAGGTTTCTTATATCTGTTTAAAGGGTTCCCTGGAATTGCCAGGGCAGCACAAGCTTAAGGTGGGGGCAGGCTGAGTCTGGGACATATCCTTAATCGTTTGCATTTTTAGGAGGAGTCTGGCCACTCAGGGCCACTGGCCCCTGGAGAGAAAGACCGGCCCTTTTTCCTGTGAAGGAAAAGTTGCCAGCCCAGGTTGCTGATGACATTTTGTAGGGTTCCCTTGGGACTGTCAGGGCAGCACAGATTTGAGGTGGGTTCAGGTTAGGTCGGGGACATATCTTTAATCATTTGGATATTTTGGAGGCATCTGGCCACTCAAGGCCACAGGCCCCTGGAGAGAAAGACCGGCCCTTTTCCCTGTGAAGGAAAAGTTGCCAGCCCAGGTTGCTGATGACATTTTGTAGGGTTCCCTTGGGACTGTCAGGACAGCAAAAATTTGAGGTGGGGTCAGGATGGGTCTGGGACATATCTTTAATCGTTTGGATATTTTGGAGGCATCTGGCTACTCAAGGCCACAGGCCCCTGGAGAAAATTACCGGCCATTTTGTCTTGGAAAGAAAAGTTGCCAGCCCAGGTTCCTGATGTCAGTTTGTAGGGTTCCCTTGGGACTGTCAGGGCAGCACAGGTTTGAGGTGGGGTCAGGTTAGGTCCTGGAGACATCCTTAATAGTTTGTATTTTTTGGAGGCACCTGGCCACTCAGGGCCACAGGCCCCTGGAGAGAAAGACGGGACATTTATTCTTGGAAACAAAAGGGGCCAGCCCCGGTCCCTGATGTTTGTTTAGAGGGTTCCCTTGGGATTGTCAGGGCAGCACAAATTTGAGGTGGGGGCATGTATGGTCTGGGACATATCCTTAATAGTCTGGAATTTTTGGAGGCGTCCGGCCACTCAGGGACACAGGCCCCTGGAGAAAATTACTGGCCATTTTTTCTTGGAAAGGAAAGTGTCCAGCCCAGGTTCCTGCTGTCAGTTTGTAGTGTTCCCTGGGACTGTCAGTGCATCACAAAATTATCGTTGGGTGCAGGCTGAGTCTGGGAAATATCCTTAATCGTTTGCATTTTTTGGAGGGGTCTGGCCACTCCGGGCCACTGGCCCCTGGAGAGAAAGACCGGCCCTTTTCCCTGTGAAGGAAAAGTTGCCAGCCCAGGTTGCTGATGACAGTTTGTAGGGTTCCCTTGAGACTGTCAAAGCAGCACAGATTCGAGGTGGGGTCAAGTTAGGTCTAGGACATATCCTTAATAGTCTGGATTTTTTGGAGGCGTCCAGCCACTCAGGGACACAGGCCCCTGCAGACAAAGACCGGCCTTTTTTTCTTGGAAAGAAAAGTTGACAGCCCAGGTTCCTGAAATCATTTTGTAGGGTTCCCTTGGGACTGTCAGGGCAGCACAGGTTTGAGGTGGGGGCAGGTTGGATCTGGGACACATCCTTAATCGTTTGGTTTTTTTGGAGGCGTCTGGCCACTCAAGGACACAGGCCCCTGGAGACAAAGACAGGCCCTTTTCCCTGTGAAGGAAAAGTTGCCAGCCCAGGTATCTAAAATCTGTTTAAAAGGTTCCCTTGGGACTGTCAGGGCAGCACAAATTTGAAGTGGTGGCAAGTTAGGTCTGGGACATATCTTTAACCTTTTGGTTTTTTGGAGGCATCTGGCCACTCAGGGACACAGGCCCCTGGAGACAAAGACCGGCCCTTTTCCCTGTGAAGGAAAAGTTGCCAGCCCAGGTTTCTAAAATCTGTTTAAAAGGTTCCCTTGGGAAGGTCAGGACAGCACAAATTTGAGGTGGGGGCAGGTTAGGTCTGGGACATATCTTTAATCGTTTGGATATTGTGCAGGCTTCCAGCCACTCAGGGCCTCAGGCCCCTGGAGACAAAGACTGGCCATTTATATTTGGAAACAAAAGGGGGCAGCCCAGGTTGCTGATGACAGTTTGTAGGGTTCCTTTGGGACTGTCAGGGCAGCACAGGTTTGAGGTGGGGGCAGGTTGGGTCTGGGACATATCTTTAATCGTTTGGATATTTTGGAGTCGTCTGTCTACTCAAGGCCACAGGCACCTGGAGAAAATTACTGGCCATTTTTTCTTGGAAAGGAAAGTGGCCAGCCCAGGTTCCTGTTGTCAGTTTGTAGTGTTCCCTGGGACTGTCAGGGCAGCACAAATTTAACGTTGGGTGCACGCTGGGTCTGGGACATATCCTTAACAGTTTGGATTTTTTGGAGGCATCTGGCTACTCAAGGCAACAGGCCCCTGGAAAAAATTACCGGCCAGCCCAGGTTCCTGCTGTCAGTTTGTAGGGTTCCCTGGGACTGCCAGGGCAGCACAAATTTAAGGTGGGGGCAGGCTGGGTCTGGGACATATCCTTAATCGTTTTCTTTTTTTGGAGGCGTCTGGCCACTCAGGGCCACAGGCCCCTGGAGAGAAAGACCGGCCCTTTTCCCTGTGAAGGAAAAGTTGCCAGCCCAGGTTGCTGATGACATTTTGTAGGGTTCCCTTGGGACTGTCAGGGCAGCACAGATTTGAGGTGGGGTCAAGTTAGGTCTGGGACATATCTTTAACCTCTTGGTTTTTTTGGAGGCATCTGGCCACTCAGGGACACAGGCCCCTGGAGAGAAAGACCGGCCCTTTTCCCTGTGAAGGAAAAGTTGCCAGCCCAGGTTCCTGATGTCAGTTTGTAGGGTTCCCTTGGGACTGTCAGGGCAGCACAGGTTTGAGGTGGGGTCAGGTTAGGTCCTGGAGACATCCTTAATAGTTTGTATTTTTTGGAGGCCTCTGGCCACTCAGGGCCACAGGCCCCTGGAGAGAAAGACGGGACATTTATTCTTGGAAACAAAAGGGGCCAGCCCCGGTCCCTGATGTTTGTTTAGAGGGTTCCCTTGGGATTGTCAGGGCAGCACAAATTTGAGGTGGGGGCATGTATGGTCTGGGACATATCCTTAATAGTCTGGAATTTTTGGAGGCATCTGGCCACTCAGGGACACAGGCCCCTGGAAAAAAATTACCGGCCATTTTTTCTTGGAAAGAAAGTGTCCAGCCCAGGTTCCTGCTGTCAGTTTGTAGTGTTCCCTGGGACTGTCAGTGCATCACAAAATTATCGTAGGGTGCAGGCTGAGTCTGGAAAATATCCTTAATCGTTTGGATATTTTGGAGTCGTCTGGCCACTCAGGGCCACTGACCCCTGGAGAGAAAGACCGGCCCTTTTCCCTGTGAAGGAAAAGTTGCCAGCCCAGGTTGCTGATGACAGTTTGTAGGGTTCCCTTGGGACTGTCAGGGCAGCACAGATTTGAGGTGGGGTCAAGTTAGGTCTGGGACATATCTTTAATCGTTTGGATTTTTTGGAGGCGTCCAGCCACTCAGGGACACAGGCCCCTGCAGACAAAGACCGGCCTTTATTTCTTGGAAAGAAAAGTTGACAGCCCAGGTTCCTGAAATCATTTTGTAGGGTTCCCTTGGGACTGTCAGGGCAGCACAGGTTTGAGGTGGGGGCAGGTTGGATCTGGGACACATCCTTAATCGTTTGGTTTTTTTGGAGGCGTCTGGCCACTCAAGGACACAGGCCCCTGGAGACAAAGACAGGCCCTTTTCCCTGTGAAGGAAAAGTTGCCAGCCCAGGTATCTAAAATCTGTTTAAAAGGTTCCCTTGGGACTGTCAGGGCAGCACAAATTTGAAGTGGTGGCAAGTTAGGTCTGGGACATATCTTTAACCTTTTGGTTTTTTGGAGGCATCTGGCCACTCAGGGACACAGGCCCCTGGAGACAAAGACCGGCCCTTTTCCCTGTGAAGGAAAAGTTGCCAGCCCAGGTTTCTAAAATCTGTTTAAAAGGTTCCCTTGGGAAGGTCAGGACAGCACAAATTTGAGGTGGGGGCAGGTTAGGTCTGGGACATATCTTTAATCGTTTGGATATTTTGCAGGCTTCCAGCCACTCAGGGCCTCAGGCCCCTGGAGACAAAGACTGGCCATTTATATTTGGAAACAAAAGGGGGCAGCCCAGGTTGCTGATGACAGTTTGTAGGGTTCCCTTGGGACTGTCAGGGCAGCACAAATTTGAGGTGGGGGCAGGTTAGGTCTGGGACATATCTTTAATCGTTTGGATATTTTGGAGTCGTCTGGCTACTCAAGGCCACAGGCGCCTGGAGAAAATTACTGGCCATTTTTTCTTGGAAAGGAAAGTGGCCCGCCCAGGTTCCTGTTGTCAGTTTGTAGTGTTCCCTGGGACTGTCAGGGCAGCACAAATTTAACGTTGGGTGCACGCTGGGTCTGGGACATATCTTTAATCGTTTGGATATTTTGGAGTCGTCTGGCTACTCAAGGCCACAAGCCCCTGGAGAAAATTACTGGCCATTTTTTCTTGGAAAGGAAAGTGGCCAGCCCAGGTTCCTGCTGTCAGTTTGTAGGGTTCTCTGGGACAGTCAGGGCAGCACAAATTTAACGTTGAGTGCCGGCTGAGTCTGGGAAATATCTTTAATCGTTTGGATATTTTGGAGGCGTCTGGCCACTCAGGGCCACAGGCCCCTGGAGAGAAAGACCGGCCCTTTTCCCTGTGAAGGAAAAGTTGCCAGCCCAGGTTGCTGATGACAGTTTGTAGGGTTCCCTTGGGACCCTCAGGGTAGCACAAATTTGAAGTGGTGGCAGGTTAGGTCTGGGACATATCTTTAATCGTTTGGATTTTTTGGAGGCCTCTGGCCACTCAAGGCCACAGGCTCGTGGAGAAAATGACCGGCCTTTATTCTTGGAAAGAACAGTGGCCAGCCCAGGTTCCTGTTGTCAGTTTGGAGGGTTCCCTTGGGACTGTCAGGGCAGCACAAAATTAAAGTTGGGCGCAGGCTGAGTCTGGGACATATCCTTAATAGTTTGGATTTTTTGGAGGCATCTGGCTACTCAAGGCCACAGGCCCCTGGAAAAAATTACCGGCCAGCCCAGGTTCCTGCTGTCAGTTTGTAGGGTTCCCTGGGACTGTCAGGGCAGCACAAAATTAACGTTGGGTGCAGGCTGGGTCTGCGACATATTCTTAATAGTTTGGATATTTTTATTTTGGAGGCGTCCGGCCACTCAGGGACACAGGCCCCTGGAGATAAAGACCAGCCATTTATTCTTAGAAAGAAGGGGGGCTAGCCCAGGTTTCTTATATCTGTTTAAAGGGTTCCCTGGAATTGCCAGGGCAGCACAAGCTTAAGGTGGGGGCAGGCTGAGTCTGGGACATATCCTTAATCGTTTGCATTTTTAGGAGGAGTCTGGCCACTCAGGGCCACTGGCCCCTGGAGAGAAAGACCGGCCCTTTTTCCTGTGAAGGAAAAGTTGCCAGCCCAGGTTGCTGATGACATTTTGTAGGGTTCCCTTGGGACTGTCAGGGCAGCACAGATTTGAGGTGGGTTCAGGTTAGGTCGGGGACATATCTTTAATCATTTGGATATTTTGGAGGCATCTGGCCACTCAAGGCCACAGGCCCCTGGAGAGAAAGACCGGCCCTTTTCCCTGTGAAGGAAAAGTTGCCAGCCCAGGTTGCTGATGACATTTTGTAGGGTTCCCTTGGGACTGTCAGGACAGCAAAAATTTGAGGTGGGGTCAGGATGGGTCTGGGACATATCTTTAATCGTTTGGATATTTTGGAGGCATCTGGCTACTCAAGGCCACAGGCCCCTGGAGAAAATTACCGGCCATTTTGTCTTGGAAAGAAAAGTTGCCAGCCCAGGTTCCTGATGTCAGTTTGTAGGGTTCCCTTGGGACTGTCAGGGCAGCACAGGTTTGAGGTGGGGTCAGGTTAGGTCCTGGAGACATCCTTAATAGTTTGTATTTTTTGGAGGCACCTGGCCACTCAGGGCCACAGGCCCCTGGAGAGAAAGACGGGACATTTATTCTTGGAAACAAAAGGGGCCAGCCCCGGTCCCTGATGTTTGTTTAGAGGGTTCCCTTGGGATTGTCAGGGCAGCACAAATTTGAGGTGGGGGCATGTATGGTCTGGGACATATCCTTAATAGTCTGGAATTTTTGGAGGCGTCCGGCCACTCAGGGACACAGGCCCCTGGAGAAAATTACTGGCCATTTTTTCTTGGAAAGGAAAGTGTCCAGCCCAGGTTCCTGCTGTCAGTTTGTAGTGTTCCCTGGGACTGTCAGTGCATCACAAAATTATCGTTGGGTGCAGGATGAGTCTGGGAAATATCCTTAATCGTTTGCATTTTTTGGAGGGGTCTGGCCACTCCGGGCCACTGGCCCCTGGAGAGAAAGACCGGCCCTTTTCCCTGTGAAGGAAAAGTTGCCAGCCCAGGTTGCTGATGACAGTTTGTAGGGTTCCCTTGAGACTGTCAAAGCAGCACAGATTCGAGGTGGGGTCAAGTTAGGTCTAGGACATATCCTTAATAGTCTGGATTTTTTGGAGGCGTCCAGCCACTCAGGGACACAGGCCCCTGCAGACAAAGACCGGCCTTTTTTTCTTGGAAAGAAAAGTTGACAGCCCAGGTTCCTGAAATCATTTTGTAGGGTTCCCTTGGGACTGTCAGGGCAGCACAGGTTTGAGGTGGGGGCAGGTTGGATCTGGGACACATCCTTAATCGTTTGGTTTTTTTGGAGGCGTCTGGCCACTCAAGGACACAGGCCCCTGGAGACAAAGACAGGCCCTTTTCCCTGTGAAGGAAAAGTTGCCAGCCCAGGTATCTAAAATCTGTTTAAAAGGTTCCCTTGGGACTGTCAGGGCAGCACAAATTTGAAGTGGTGGCAAGTTAGGTCTGGGACATATCTTTAACCTTTTGGTTTTTTGGAGGCATCTGGCCACTCAGGGACACAGGCCCCTGGAGACAAAGACCGGCCCTTTTCCCTGTGAAGGAAAAGTTGCCAGCCCAGGTTTCTAAAATCTGTTTAAAAGGTTCCCTTGGGAAGGTCAGGACAGCACAAATTTGAGGTGGGGGCAGGTTAGGTCTGGGACATATCTTTAATCGTTTGGATATTGTGCAGGCTTCCAGCCACTCAGGGCCTCAGGCCCCTGGAGACAAAGACTGGCCATTTATATTTGGAAACAAAAGGGGGCAGCCCAGGTTGCTGATGACAGTTTGTAGGGTTCCCTTGGGACTGTCAGGGCAGCACAGGTTTGAGGTGGGGGCAGGTTGGGTCTGGGACATATCTTTAATCGTTTGGATATTTTGGAGTCGTCTGTCTACTCAAGGCCACAGGCACCTGGAGAAAATTACTGGCCATTTTTTCTTGGAAAGGAAAGTGGCCAGCCCAGGTTCCTGTTGTCAGTTTGTAGTGTTCCCTGGGACTGTCAGGGCAGCACAAATTTAACGTTGGGTGCACGCTGGGTCTGGGACATATCCTTAACAGTTTGGATTTTTTGGAGGCATCTGGCTACTCAAGGCAACAGGCCCCTGGAAAAAATTACCGGCCAGCCCAGGTTCCTGCTGTCAGTTTGTAGGGTTCCCTGGGACTGCCAGGGCAGCACAAATTTAAGGTGGGGGCAGGCTGGGTCTGGGACATATCCTTAATCATTTTCTTTTTTTGGAGGCGTCTGGCCACTCAGGGCCACAGGCCCCTGGAGAGAAAGACCGGCCCTTTTCCCTGTGAAGGAAAGGTTGCCAGCCCAGGTTGCTGATGACAGTTTGTAGGGTTCTCTGGGACTGTCAGGGCAGCACAGATTTGAGGTGGGTTCAGGTTAGGTCGGGGACATATCTTTAATCATTTGGATATTTTGGAGGCATCTGGCCACACAAGGCCACAGGCCCCTGGAGAGAAAGACCGGCCCTTTTCCCTGTGAAGGAAAAGTTGCCAGCCCAGGTTGCTGATGACATTTTGTAGGGTTCCCTTGGGACTGTCAGGACAGCAAAAATTTGAGGTGGGGTCAGGATGGGTCTGGGACATATCTTTAATCGTTTGGATATTTTGGAGGCATCTGGCTACTCAAGGCCACAGGCCCCTGGAGAAAATTACCGGCCATTTTGTCTTGGAAAGAAAAGTTGCCAGCCCAGGTTCCTGATGTCAGTTTGTAGGGTTCCCTTGGGACTGTCAGGGCAGCACAGGTTTGAGGTGGGGTCAGGTTAGGTCCTGGAGACATCCTTAATAGTTTGTATTTTTTGGAGGCCTCTGGCCACTCAGGGCCACAGGCCCCTGGAGAGAAAGACGGGACATTTATTCTTGGAAACAAAAGGGGCCAGCCCCGGTCCCTGATGTTTGTTTAGAGGGTTCCCTTGGGATTGTCAGGGCAGCACAAATTTGAGGTGGGGGCATGTATGGTCTGGGACATATCCTTAATAGTCTGGAATTTTTGGAGGCGTCTGGCCACTCAGGGACACAGGCCCCTGGAAAAAATTACCGGCCATTTTGTCTTGGAAAGGAAAGTGTCCAGCCCAGGTTCCTGCTGTCAGTTTGTAGTGTTCCCTGGGACTGTCAGTGCATCACAAAATTATCGTTGGGTGCAGGCTGAGTCTGGGAAATATCCTTAATCGTTTGCATTTTTTGGAGGCGTCTGGCCACTCCGGGCCACTGGCCCCTGGAGAGAAAGACCGGCCCTTTTCCCTGTGAAGGAAAAGTTGCCAGCCCAGGTTGCTGATGACAGTTTGTAGGGTTCCCTTGGGACTGTCAGGGCAGCACAGATTTGAGGTGGGGTCAAGTTAGGTCTGGGACATATCTTTAATCGTTTGGATTTTTTGGAGGCCTCTGGCCACTCAAGGCCACAGGCTCGTGGAGAAAATGACCGGCCTTTATTCTTGGAAAGAACAGTGGCCAGCCCAGGTTCCTGCTGTCAGTTTGTAGGGTTCCCTTGGGACTGTCAGGGCAGCACAGGTTTGAGGTGGGGGCAGGTTGGGTCTGGGACATATCTTTAATCGTTTGGATATTTTGGAGTCGTCTGTCTACTCAAGGCCACAGGCACCTGGAGAAAATTACTGGCCATTTTTTCTTGGAAAGGAAAGTGGCCAGCCCAGGTTCCTGTTGTCAGTTTGTAGTGTTCCCTGGGACTGTCAGGGCAGCACAAATTTAACGTTGGGTGCACGCTGGGTCTGGGACATATCTTTAATCGTTTGGATATTTTGGAGTCGTCTGGCTACTCAAGGCCACAAGCCCCTGGAGAAAATTACTGGCCATTTTTTCTTGGAAAGGAAAGTGGCCAGCCCAGGTTCCTGCTGTCAGTTTGTAGGGTTCTCTGGGACAGTCAGGGCAGCACAAATTTAACGTTGAGTGCCGGCTGAGTCTGGGAAATATCTTTAATCGTTTGGATATTTTGGAGGCGTCTGGCCACTCAGGGCCACAGGCCCCTGGAGAGAAAGACCGGCCCTTTTCCCTGTGAAGGAAAAGTTGCCAGCCCAGGTTGCTGATGACAGTTTGTAGGGTTCCCTTGGGACCCTCAGGGTAGCACAAATTTGAAGTGGTGGCAGGTTAGGTCTGGGACATATCTTTAATCGTTTGGATTTTTTGGAGGCCTCTGGCCACTCAAGGCCACAGGCTCGTGGAGAAAATGACCGGCCTTTATTCTTGGAAAGAACAGTGGCCAGCCCAGGTTCCTGCTGTCAGTTTGGAGGGTTCCCTTGGGACTGTCAGGGCAGCACAAAATTAACGTTGGGCGCAGGCTGAGTCTGGGACATATCCTTAAAAGTTTGGATTTTTTGGAGGCATCTGGCTACTCAAGACAACAGGCCCCTGGAAAAAATTACCGGCCAGCCCAGGTTCCTGCTGTCAGTTTGTAGGGTTCCCTGGGACTGCCAGGGCAGCACAAATTTAAGGTGGGGGCAGGCTGGGTCTGGGACATATCCTTAATCGTTTTCTTTTTTTGGAGGCGTCTGGCCACACAGGGCCACAGGCCCCTGGAGAGAAAGACCGGCCCTTTTCCCTGTGAAGGAAAGGTTGCCAGCCCAGGTTGCTGATGACAGTTTGTAGGGTTCCCTTGGGACTGTCAGGGCAGCACAGATTTGAGGTGGGTTCAGGTTAGGTCGGGGACATATCTTTAATCATTTGGATATTTTGGAGGCATCTGGCCACACAAGGCCACAGGCCCCTGGAGAGAAAGACCGGCCCTTTTCCCTGTGAAGGAAAAGTTGCCAGCCCAGGTTGCTGATGACATTTTGTAGGGTTCCCTTGGGACTGTCAGGACAGCAAAAATTTGAGGTGGGGTCAGGATGGGTCTGGGACATATCTTTAATCGTTTGGATATTTTGGAGGCATCTGGCTACTCAAGGCCACAGGCCCCTGGAGAAAATTACCGGCCATTTTGTCTTGGAAAGAAAAGTTGCCAGCCCAGGTTCCTGATGTCAGTTTGTAGGGTTCCCTTGGGACTGTCAGGGCAGCACAGGTTTGAGGTGGGGTCAGGTTAGGTCCTGGAGACATCCTTAATAGTTTGTATTTTTTGGAGGCACCTGGCCACTCAGGGCCACAGGCCCCTGGAGAGAAAGACGGGACATTTATTCTTGGAAACAAAAGGGGCCAGCCCCGGTCCCTGATGTTTGTTTAGAGGGTTCCCTTGGGATTGTCAGGGCAGCACAAATTTGAGGTGGGGGCATGTATGGTCTGGGACATATCCTTAATAGTCTGGAATTTTTGGAGGCGTCTGGCCACTCAGGGACACAGGCCCCTGGAAAAAATTACCGGCCATTTTTTCTTGGAAAGGAAAATGTCCAGCCCAGGTTCCTGCTGTCAGTTTGTAGTGTTCCCTGGGACTGTCAGTGCATCACAAAATTATCGTAGGGTGCAGGCTGAGTCTGGAAAATATCCTTAATCGTTTGCATTTTTTGGAGGCGTCTGGCCACTCAGGGCCACTGGCCCCTGGAGAGAAAGACCGGCCCTTTTCCCTGTGAAGGAAAAGTTGCCAGCCCAGGTTGCTGATGACAGTTTGTAGGGTTCCCTTGGGACTGTCAGGGCAGCACAGATTTGAGGTGGGGTCAAGTTAGGTCTGGGACATATCTTTAACCTCTTGGTTTTTTTGGAGGCATCTGGCCACTCAGGGACACAGGCCCCTGGAGAGAAAGACCGGCCCTTTTCCCTGTGAAGGAAAAGTTGCCAGCCCAGGTTCCTGATGTCAGTTTGTAGGGTTCCCTTGGGACTGTCAGGGCAGCACAGGTTTGAGGTGGGGTCAGGTTAGGTCCTGGAGACATCCTTAATAGTTTGTATTTTTTGGAGGCCTCTGGCCACTCAGGGCCACAGGCCCCTGGAGAGAAAGACGGGACATTTATTCTTGGAAACAAAAGGGGCCAGCCCCGGTCCCTGATGTTTGTTTAGAGGGTTCCCTTGGGATTGTCAGGGCAGCACAAATTTGAGGTGGGGGCATGTATGGTCTGGGACATATCCTTAATAGTCTGGAATTTTTGGAGGCATCTGGCCACTCAGGGACACAGGCCCCTGGAAAAAAATTACCGGCCATTTTTTCTTGGAAAGAAAGTGTCCAGCCCAGGTTCCTGCTGTCAGTTTGTAGTGTTCCCTGGGACTGTCAGTGCATCACAAAATTATCGTAGGGTGCAGGCTGAGTCTGGAAAATATCCTTAATCGTTTGGATATTTTGGAGTCGTCTGGCCACTCAGGGCCACTGACGCCTGGAGAGAAAGACCGGCCCTTTTCCCTGTGAAGGAAAAGTTGCCAGCCCAGGTTGCTGATGACAGTTTGTAGGGTTCCCTTGGGACTGTCAGGGCAGCACAGATTTGAGGTGGGGTCAAGTTAGGTCTGGGACATATCTTTAATCGTTTGGATTTTTTGGAGGCGTCCAGCCACTCAGGGACACAGGCCCCTGCAGACAAAGACCGGCCTTTATTTCTTGGAAAGAAAAGTTGACAGCCCAGGTTCCTGAAATCATTTTGTAGGGTTCCCTTGGGACTGTCAGGGCAGCACAGGTTTGAGGTGGGGGCAGGTTGGATCTGGGACACATCCTTAATCGTTTGGTTTTTTTGGAGGCGTCTGGCCACTCAAGGACACAGGCCCCTGGAGACAAAGACAGGCCCTTTTCCCTGTGAAGGAAAAGTTGCCAGCCCAGGTATCTAAAATCTGTTTAAAAGGTTCCCTTGGGACTGTCAGGGCAGCACAAATTTGAAGTGGTGGCAGGTTAGGTCTGGGACATATCTTTAATCGTTTGGATATTTTGCAGGCTTCCAGCCACTCAGGGCCTCAGGCCCCTGGAGACAAAGACTGGCCATTTATATTTGGAAACAAAAGGGGGCAGCCCAGGTTGCTGATGACAGTTTGTAGGGTTCCCTTGGGACTGTCAGGGCAGCACAAATTTGAGGTGGGGGCAGGTTAGGTCTGGGACATATCTTTAATCGTTTGGATATTTTGGAGTCGTCTGGCTACTCAAGGCCACAGGCGCCTGGAGAAAATTACTGGCCATTTTTTCTTGGAAAGGAAAGTGGCCAGCCCAGGTTCCTGTTGTCAGTTTGTAGTGTTCCCTGGGACTGTCAGGGCAGCACAAATTTAACGTTGGGTGCACGCTGGGTCTGGGACATATCTTTAATCGTTTGGATATTTTGGAGTCGTCTGGCTACTCAAGGCCACAAGCCCCTGGAGAAAATTACTGGCCATTTTTTCTTGGAAAGGAAAGTGGCCAGCCCAGGTTCCTGCTGTCAGTTTGTAGGGTTCTCTGGGACAGTCAGGGCAGCACAAATTTAACGTTGAGTGCCGGCTGAGTCTGGGAAATATCTTTAATCGTTTGGATATTTTGGAGGCGTCTGGCCACTCAGGGCCACAGGCCCCTGGAGAGAAAGACCGGCCCTTTTCCCTGTGAAGGAAAAGTTGCCAGCCCAGGTTGCTGATGACAGTTTGTAGGGTTCCCTTGGGACCCTCAGGGTAGCACAAATTTGAAGTGGTGGCAGGTTAGGTCTGGGACATATCTTTAATCGTTTGGATTTTTTGGAGGCCTCTGGCCACTCAAGGCCACAGGCTCGTGGAGAAAATGACCGGCCTTTATTCTTGGAAAGAACAGTGGCCAGCCCAGGTTCCTGTTGTCAGTTTGGAGGGTTCCCTTGGGACTGTCAGGGCAGCACAAAATTAAAGTTGGGCGCAGGCTGAGTCTGGGACATATCCTTAATAGTTTGGATTTTTTGGAGGCATCTGGCTACTCAAGGCCACAGGCCCCTGGAAAAAATTACCGGCCAGCCCAGGTTCCTGCTGTCAGTTTGTAGGGTTCCCTGGGACTGTCAGGGCAGCACAAAATTAACGTTGGGTGCAGGCTGGGTCTGCGACATATTCTTAATAGTTTGGATATTTTTATTTTGGAGGCGTCCGGCCACTCAGGGACACAGGCCCCTGGAGATAAAGACCAGCCATTTATTCTTAGAAAGAAGGGGGGCTAGCCCAGGTTTCTTATATCTGTTTAAAGGGTTCCCTGGAATTGCCAGGGCAGCACAAGCTTAAGGTGGGGGCAGGCTGAGTCTGGGACATATCCTTAATCGTTTGCATTTTTAGGAGGAGTCTGGCCACTCAGGGCCACTGGCCCCTGGAGAGAAAGACCGGCCCTTTTTCCTGTGAAGGAAAAGTTGCCAGCCCAGGTTGCTGATGACATTTTGTAGGGTTCCCTTGGGACTGTCAGGGCAGCACAGATTTGAGGTGGGTTCAGGTTAGGTCGGGGACATATCTTTAATCATTTGGATATTTTGGAGGCATCTGGCCACTCAAGGCCACAGGCCCCTGGAGAGAAAGACCGGCCCTTTTCCCTGTGAAGGAAAAGTTGCCAGCCCAGGTTGCTGATGACATTTTGTAGGGTTCCCTTGGGACTGTCAGGACAGCAAAAATTTGAGGTGGGGTCAGGATGGGTCTGGGACATATCTTTAATCGTTTGGATATTTTGGAGGCATCTGGCTACTCAAGGCCACAGGCCCCTGGAGAAAATTACCGGCCATTTTGTCTTGGAAAGAAAAGTTGCCAGCCCAGGTTCCTGATGTCAGTTTGTAGGGTTCCCTTGGGACTGTCAGGGCAGCACAGGTTTGAGGTGGGGTCAGGTTAGGTCCTGGAGACATCCTTAATAGTTTGTATTTTTTGGAGGCACCTGGCCACTCAGGGCCACAGGCCCCTGGAGAGAAAGACGGGACATTTATTCTTGGAAACAAAAGGGGCCAGCCCCGGTCCCTGATGTTTGTTTAGAGGGTTCCCTTGGGATTGTCAGGGCAGCACAAATTTGAGGTGGGGGCATGTATGGTCTGGGACATATCCTTAATAGTCTGGAATTTTTGGAGGCGTCCGGCCACTCAGGGACACAGGCCCCTGGAGAAAATTACTGGCCATTTTTTCTTGGAAAGGAAAGTGTCCAGCCCAGGTTCCTGCTGTCAGTTTGTAGTGTTCCCTGGGACTGTCAGTGCATCACAAAATTATCGTTGGGTGCAGGATGAGTCTGGGAAATATCCTTAATCGTTTGCATTTTTTGGAGGGGTCTGGCCACTCCGGGCCACTGGCCCCTGGAGAGAAAGACCGGCCCTTTTCCCTGTGAAGGAAAAGTTGCCAGCCCAGGTTGCTGATGACAGTTTGTAGGGTTCCCTTGAGACTGTCAAAGCAGCACAGATTCGAGGTGGGGTCAAGTTAGGTCTAGGACATATCCTTAATAGTCTGGATTTTTTGGAGGCGTCCAGCCACTCAGGGACACAGGCCCCTGCAGACAAAGACCGGCCTTTTTTTCTTGGAAAGAAAAGTTGACAGCCCAGGTTCCTGAAATCATTTTGTAGGGTTCCCTTGGGACTGTCAGGGCAGCACAGGTTTGAGGTGGGGGCAGGTTGGATCTGGGACACATCCTTAATCGTTTGGTTTTTTTGGAGGCGTCTGGCCACTCAAGGACACAGGCCCCTGGAGACAAAGACAGGCCCTTTTCCCTGTGAAGGAAAAGTTGCCAGCCCAGGTATCTAAAATCTGTTTAAAAGGTTCCCTTGGGACTGTCAGGGCAGCACAAATTTGAAGTGGTGGCAAGTTAGGTCTGGGACATATCTTTAACCTTTTGGTTTTTTGGAGGCATCTGGCCACTCAGGGACACAGGCCCCTGGAGACAAAGACCGGCCCTTTTCCCTGTGAAGGAAAAGTTGCCAGCCCAGGTTTCTAAAATCTGTTTAAAAGGTTCCCTTGGGAAGGTCAGGACAGCACAAATTTGAGGTGGGGGCAGGTTAGGTCTGGGACATATCTTTAATCGTTTGGATATTGTGCAGGCTTCCAGCCACTCAGGGCCTCAGGCCCCTGGAGACAAAGACTGGCCATTTATATTTGGAAACAAAAGGGGGCAGCCCAGGTTGCTGATGACAGTTTGTAGGGTTCCCTTGGGACTGTCAGGGCAGCACAGGTTTGAGGTGGGGGCAGGTTGGGTCTGGGACATATCTTTAATCGTTTGGATATTTTGGAGTCGTCTGTCTACTCAAGGCCACAGGCACCTGGAGAAAATTACTGGCCATTTTTTCTTGGAAAGGAAAGTGGCCAGCCCAGGTTCCTGTTGTCAGTTTGTAGTGTTCCCTGGGACTGTCAGGGCAGCACAAATTTAACGTTGGGTGCACGCTGGGTCTGGGACATATCTTTAATCGTTTGGATATTTTGGAGTCGTCTGGCTACTCAAGGCCACAAGCCCCTGGAGAAAATTACTGGCCATTTTTTCTTGGAAAGGAAAGTGGCCAGCCCAGGTTCCTGCTGTCAGTTTGTAGGGTTCTCTGGGACAGTCAGGGCAGCACAAATTTAACGTTGAGTGCCGGCTGAGTCTGGGAAATATCTTTAATCGTTTGGATATTTTGGAGGCGTCTGGCCACTCAGGGCCACAGGCCCCTGGAGAGAAAGACCGGCCCTTTTCCCTGTGAAGGAAAAGTTGCCAGCCCAGGTTGCTGATGACAGTTTGTAGGGTTCCCTTGGGACCCTCAGGGTAGCACAAATTTGAAGTGGTGGCAGGTTAGGTCTGGGACATATCTTTAATCGTTTGGATTTTTTGGAGGCCTCTGGCCACTCAAGGCCACAGGCTCGTGGAGAAAATGACCGGCCTTTATTCTTGGAAAGAACAGTGGCCAGCCCAGGTTCCTGCTGTCAGTTTGTAGGGTTCCCTGGGACTGTCAGGGCAGCACAAAATTAACGTTGGGCGCAGGCTGAGTCTGGGACATATCCTTAAAAGTTTGGATGTTTTGGAGGCATCTGGCTACTCAAGACAACAGGCCCCTGGAAAAAATTACCGGCCAGCCCAGGTTCCTGCTGTCAGTTTGTAGGGTTCCCTGGGACTGCCAGGGCAGCACAAATTTAAGGTGGGGGCAGGCTGGGTCTGGGACATATCCTTAATCGTTTTCTTTTTTTGGAGGCGTCTGGCCACACAGGGCCACAGGCCCCTGGAGAGAAAGACCGGCCCTTTTCCCTGTGAAGGAAAGGTTGCCAGCCCAGGTTGCTGATGACAGTTTGTAGGGTTCCCTTGGGACTGTCAGGGCAGCACAGATTTGAGGTGGGTTCAGGTTAGGTCGGGGACATATCTTTAATCATTTGGATATTTTGGAGGCATCTGGCCACACAAGGCCACAGGCCCCTGGAGAGAAAGACCGGCCCTTTTCCCTGTGAAGGAAAAGTTGCCAGCCCAGGTTGCTGATGACATTTTGTAGGGTTCCCTTGGGACTGTCAGGACAGCAAAAATTTGAGGTGGGGTCAGGATGGGTCTGGGACATATCTTTAATCGTTTGGATATTTTGGAGGCATCTGGCTACTCAAGGCCACAGGCCCCTGGAGAAAATTACCGGCCATTTTGTCTTGGAAAGAAAAGTTGCCAGCCCAGGTTCCTGATGTCAGTTTGTAGGGTTCCCTTGGGACTGTCAGGGCAGCACAGGTTTGAGGTGGGGTCAGGTTAGGTCCTGGAGACATCCTTAATAGTTTGTATTTTTTGGAGGCACCTGGCCACTCAGGGCCACAGGCCCCTGGAGAGAAAGACGGGACATTTATTCTTGGAAACAAAAGGGGCCAGCCCCGGTCCCTGATGTTTGTTTAGAGGGTTCCCTTGGGATTGTCAGGGCAGCACAAATTTGAGGTGGGGGCATGTATGGTCTGGGACATATCCTTAATAGTCTGGAATTTTTGGAGGCGTCTGGCCACTCAGGGACACAGGCCCCTGGAAAAAATTACCGGCCATTTTGTCTTGGAAAGGAAAGTGTCCAGCCCAGGTTCCTGCTGTCAGTTTGTAGTGTTCCCTGGGACTGTCAGTGCATCACAAAATTATCGTAGGGTGCAGGCTGAGTCTGGAAAATATCCTTAATCGTTTGCATTTTTTGGAGGCGTCTGGCCACTCCGGGCCACTGGCCCCTGGAGAGAAAGACCGGCCCTTTTCCCTGTGAAGGAAAAGTTGCCAGCCCAGGTTGCTGATGACAGTTTGTAGGGTTCCCTTGGGACTGTCAGGGCAGCACAGATTTGAGGTGGGGTCAAGTTAGGTCTGGGACATATCTTTAACCTCTTGGTTTTTTTGGAGGCATCTGGCCACTCAGGGACACAGGCCCCTGGAGAGAAAGACCGGCCCTTTTCCCTGTGAAGGAAAAGTTGCCAGCCCAGGTTCCTGATGTCAGTTTGTAGGGTTCCCTTGGGACTGTCAGGGCAGCACAGGTTTGAGGTGGGGTCAGGTTAGGTCCTGGAGACATCCTTAATAGTTTGTATTTTTTGGAGGCCTCTGGCCACTCAGGGCCACAGGCCCCTGGAGAGAAAGACGGGACATTTATTCTTGGAAACAAAAGGGGCCAGCCCCGGTCCCTGATGTTTGTTTAGAGGGTTCCCTTGGGATTGTCAGGGCAGCACAAATTTGAGGTGGGGGCATGTATGGTCTGGGACATATCCTTAATAGTCTGGAATTTTTGGAGGCATCTGGCCACTCAGGGACACAGGCCCCTGGAAAAAAATTACCGGCCATTTTTTCTTGGAAAGAAAGTGTCCAGCCCAGGTTCCTGCTGTCAGTTTGTAGTGTTCCCTGGGACTGTCAGTGCATCACAAAATTATCGTAGGGTGCAGGCTGAGTCTGGAAAATATCCTTAATCGTTTGGATATTTTGGAGTCGTCTGGCCACTCAGGGCCACTGACCCCTGGAGAGAAAGACCGGCCCTTTTCCCTGTGAAGGAAAAGTTGCCAGCCCAGGTTGCTGATGACAGTTTGTAGGGTTCCCTTGGGACTGTCAGGGCAGCACAGATTTGAGGTGGGGTCAAGTTAGGTCTGGGACATATCTTTAATCGTTTGGATTTTTTGGAGGCGTCCAGCCACTCAGGGACACAGGCCCCTGCAGACAAAGACCGGCCTTTATTTCTTGGAAAGAAAAGTTGACAGCCCAGGTTCCTGAAATCATTTTGTAGGGTTCCCTTGGGACTGTCAGGGCAGCACAGGTTTGAGGTGGGGGCAGGTTGGATCTGGGACACATCCTTAATCGTTTGGTTTTTTTGGAGGCGTCTGGCCACTCAAGGACACAGGCCCCTGGAGACAAAGACAGGCCCTTTTCCCTGTGAAGGAAAAGTTGCCAGCCCAGGTATCTAAAATCTGTTTAAAAGGTTCCCTTGGGACTGTCAGGGCAGCACAAATTTGAAGTGGTGGCAGGTTAGGTCTGGGACATATCTTTAATCGTTTGGATATTTTGCAGGCTTCCAGCCACTCAGGGCCTCAGGCCCCTGGAGACAAAGACTGGCCATTTATATTTGGAAACAAAAGGGGGCAGCCCAGGTTGCTGATGACAGTTTGTAGGGTTCCCTTGGGACTGTCAGGGCAGCACAAATTTGAGGTGGGGGCAGGTTAGGTCTGGGACATATCTTTAATCGTTTGGATATTTTGGAGTCGTCTGGCTACTCAAGGCCACAGGCGCCTGGAGAAAATTACTGGCCATTTTTTCTTGGAAAGGAAAGTGGCCAGCCCAGGTTCCTGTTGTCAGTTTGTAGTGTTCCCTGGGACTGTCAGGGCAGCACAAATTTAACGTTGGGTGCACGCTGGGTCTGGGACATATCTTTAATCGTTTGGATATTTTGGAGTCGTCTGGCTACTCAAGGCCACAAGCCCCTGGAGAAAATTACTGGCCATTTTTTCTTGGAAAGGAAAGTGGCCAGCCCAGGTTCCTGCTGTCAGTTTGTAGGGTTCTCTGGGACAGTCAGGGCAGCACAAATTTAACGTTGAGTGCCGGCTGAGTCTGGGAAATATCTTTAATCGTTTGGATATTTTGGAGGCGTCTGGCCACTCAGGGCCACAGGCCCCTGGAGAGAAAGACCGGCCCTTTTCCCTGTGAAGGAAAAGTTGCCAGCCCAGGTTGCTGATGACAGTTTGTAGGGTTCCCTTGGGACCCTCAGGGTAGCACAAATTTGAAGTGGTGGCAGGTTAGGTCTGGGACATATCTTTAATCGTTTGGATTTTTTGGAGGCCTCTGGCCACTCAAGGCCACAGGCTCGTGGAGAAAATGACCGGCCTTTATTCTTGGAAAGAACAGTGGCCAGCCCAGGTTCCTGTTGTCAGTTTGGAGGGTTCCCTTGGGACTGTCAGGGCAGCACAAAATTAAAGTTGGGCGCAGGCTGAGTCTGGGACATATCCTTAATAGTTTGGATTTTTTGGAGGCATCTGGCTACTCAAGGCCACAGGCCCCTGGAAAAAATTACCGGCCAGCCCAGGTTCCTGCTGTCAGTTTGTAGGGTTCCCTGGGACTGTCAGGGCAGCACAAAATTAACGTTGGGTGCAGGCTGGGTCTGCGACATATTCTTAATAGTTTGGATATTTTTATTTTGGAGGCGTCCGGCCACTCAGGGCCACAGGCCCCTGGAGATAAAGACCAGCCATTTATTCTTAGAAAGAAGGGGGGCTAGCCCAGGTTTCTTATATCTGTTTAAAGGGTTCCCTGGAATTGCCAGGGCAGCACAAGCTTAAGGTGGGGGCAGGCTGAGTCTGGGACATATCCTTAATCGTTTGCATTTTTAGGAGGAGTCTGGCCACTCAGGGCCACTGGCCCCTGGAGAGAAAGACCGGCCCTTTTTCCTGTGAAGGAAAAGTTGCCAGCCCAGGTTGCTGATGACATTTTGTAGGGTTCCCTTGGGACTGTCAGGGCAGCACAGATTTGAGGTGGGTTCAGGTTAGGTCGGGGACATATCTTTAATCATTTGGATATTTTGGAGGCATCTGGCCACTCAAGGCCACAGGCCCCTGGAGAGAAAGACCGGCCCTTTTCCCTGTGAAGGAAAAGTTGCCAGCCCAGGTTGCTGATGACATTTTGTAGGGTTCCCTTGGGACTGTCAGGACAGCAAAAATTTGAGGTGGGGTCAGGATGGGTCTGGGACATATCTTTAATCGTTTGGATATTTTGGAGGCATCTGGCTACTCAAGGCCACAGGCCCCTGGAGAAAATTACCGGCCATTTTGTCTTGGAAAGAAAAGTTGCCAGCCCAGGTTCCTGATGTCAGTTTGTAGGGTTCCCTTGGGACTGTCAGGGCAGCACAGGTTTGAGGTGGGGTCAGGTTAGGTCCTGGAGACATCCTTAATAGTTTGTATTTTTTGGAGGCACCTGGCCACTCAGGGCCACAGGCCCCTGGAGAGAAAGACGGGACATTTATTCTTGGAAACAAAAGGGGCCAGCCCCGGTCCCTGATGTTTGTTTAGAGGGTTCCCTTGGGATTGTCAGGGCAGCACAAATTTGAGGTGGGGGCATGTATGGTCTGGGACATATCCTTAATAGTCTGGAATTTTTGGAGGCGTCCGGCCACTCAGGGACACAGGCCCCTGGAGAAAATTACTGGCCATTTTTTCTTGGAAAGGAAAGTGTCCAGCCCAGGTTCCTGCTGTCAGTTTGTAGTGTTCCCTGGGACTGTCAGTGCATCACAAAATTATCGTTGGGTGCAGGATGAGTCTGGGAAATATCCTTAATCGTTTGCATTTTTTGGAGGGGTCTGGCCACTCCGGGCCACTGGCCCCTGGAGAGAAAGACCGGCCCTTTTCCCTGTGAAGGAAAAGTTGCCAGCCCAGGTTGCTGATGACAGTTTGTAGGGTTCCCTTGAGACTGTCAAAGCAGCACAGATTCGAGGTGGGGTCAAGTTAGGTCTAGGACATATCCTTAATAGTCTGGATTTTTTGGAGGCGTCCAGCCACTCAGGGACACAGGCCCCTGCAGACAAAGACCGGCCTTTTTTTCTTGGAAAGAAAAGTTGACAGCCCAGGTTCCTGAAATCATTTTGTAGGGTTCCCTTGGGACTGTCAGGGCAGCACAGGTTTGAGGTGGGGGCAGGTTGGATCTGGGACACATCCTTAATCGTTTGGTTTTTTTGGAGGCGTCTGGCCACTCAAGGACACAGGCCCCTGGAGACAAAGACAGGCCCTTTTCCCTGTGAAGGAAAAGTTGCCAGCCCAGGTATCTAAAATCTGTTTAAAAGCTTCCCTTGGGACTGTCAGGGCAGCACAAATTTGAAGTGGTGGCAAGTTAGGTCTGGGACATATCTTTAACCTTTTGGTTTTTTGGAGGCATCTGGCCACTCAGGGACACAGGCCCCTGGAGACAAAGACCGGCCCTTTTCCCTGTGAAGGAAAAGTTGCCAGCCCAGGTTTCTAAAATCTGTTTAAAAGGTTCCCTTGGGAAGGTCAGGACAGCACAAATTTGAGGTGGGGGCAGGTTAGGTCTGGGACATATCTTTAATCGTTTGGATATTGTGCAGGCTTCCAGCCACTCAGGGCCTCAGGCCCCTGGAGACAAAGACTGGCCATTTATATTTGGAAACAAAAGGGGGCAGCCCAGGTTGCTGATGACAGTTTGTAGGGTTCCCTTGGGACTGTCAGGGCAGCACAGGTTTGAGGTGGGGGCAGGTTGGGTCTGGGACATATCTTTAATCGTTTGGATATTTTGGAGTCGTCTGTCTACTCAAGGCCACAGGCACCTGGAGAAAATTACTGGCCATTTTTTCTTGGAAAGGAAAGTGGCCAGCCCAGGTTCCTGTTGTCAGTTTGTAGTGTTCCCTGGGACTGTCAGGGCAGCACAAATTTAACGTTGGGTGCACGCTGGGTCTGGGACATATCCTTAACAGTTTGGATTTTTTGGAGGCATCTGGCTACTCAAGGCAACAGGCCCCTGGAAAAAATTACCGGCCAGCCCAGGTTCCTGCTGTCAGTTTGTAGGGTTCCCTGGGACTGCCAGGGCAGCACAAATTTAAGGTGGGGGCAGGCTGGGTCTGGGACATATCCTTAATCATTTTCTTTTTTTGGAGGCGTCTGGCCACTCAGGGCCACAGGCCCCTGGAGAGAAAGACCGGCCCTTTTCCCTGTGAAGGAAAGGTTGCCAGCCCAGGTTGCTGATGACAGTTTGTAGGGTTCTCTGGGACTGTCAGGGCAGCACAGATTTGAGGTGGGTTCAGGTTAGGTCGGGGACATATCTTTAATCATTTGGATATTTTGGAGGCATCTGGCCACACAAGGCCACAGGCCCCTGGAGAGAAAGACCGGCCCTTTTCCCTGTGAAGGAAAAGTTGCCAGCCCAGGTTGCTGATGACATTTTGTAGGGTTCCCTTGGGACTGTCAGGACAGCAAAAATTTGAGGTGGGGTCAGGATGGGTCTGGGACATATCTTTAATCGTTTGGATATTTTGGAGGCATCTGGCTACTCAAGGCCACAGGCCCCTGGAGAAAATTACCGGCCATTTTGTCTTGGAAAGAAAAGTTGCCAGCCCAGGTTCCTGATGTCAGTTTGTAGGGTTCCCTTGGGACTGTCAGGGCAGCACAGGTTTGAGGTGGGGTCAGGTTAGGTCCTGGAGACATCCTTAATAGTTTGTATTTTTTGGAGGCCTCTGGCCACTCAGGGCCACAGGCCCCTGGAGAGAAAGACGGGACATTTATTCTTGGAAACAAAAGGGGCCAGCCCCGGTCCCTGATGTTTGTTTAGAGGGTTCCCTTGGGATTGTCAGGGCAGCACAAATTTGAGGTGGGGGCATGTATGGTCTGGGACATATCCTTAATAGTCTGGAATTTTTGGAGGCGTCTGGCCACTCAGGGACACAGGCCCCTGGAAAAAATTACCGGCCATTTTGTCTTGGAAAGGAAAGTGTCCAGCCCAGGTTCCTGCTGTCAGTTTGTAGTGTTCCCTGGGACTGTCAGTGCATCACAAAATTATCGTTGGGTGCAGGCTGAGTCTGGGAAATATCCTTAATCGTTTGCATTTTTTGGAGGCGTCTGGCCACTCCGGGCCACTGGCCCCTGGAGAGAAAGACCGGCCCTTTTCCCTGTGAAGGAAAAGTTGCCAGCCCAGGTTGCTGATGACAGTTTGTAGGGTTCCCTTGGGACTGTCAGGGCAGCACAGATTTGAGGTGGGGTCAAGTTAGGTCTGGGACATATCTTTAATCTTTTGGATTTTTTGGAGGCCTCTGGCCACTCAAGGCCACAGGCTCGTGGAGAAAATGACCGGCCTTTATTCTTGGAAAGAACAGTGGCCAGCCCAGGTTCCTGCTGTCAGTTTGTAGGGTTCCCTTGGGACTGTCAGGGCAGCACAGGTTTGAGGTGGGGGCAGGTTGGGTCTGGGACATATCTTTAATCGTTTGGATATTTTGGAGTCGTCTGTCTACTCAAGGCCACAGGCACCTGGAGAAAATTACTGGCCATTTTTTCTTGGAAAGGAAAGTGGCCAGCCCAGGTTCCTGTTGTCAGTTTGTAGTGTTCCCTGGGACTGTCAGGGCAGCACAAATTTAACGTTGGGTGCACGCTGGGTCTGGGACATATCTTTAATCGTTTGGATATTTTGGAGTCGTCTGGCTACTCAAGGCCACAAGCCCCTGGAGAAAATTACTGGCCATTTTTTCTTGGAAAGGAAAGTGGCCAGCCCAGGTTCCTGCTGTCAGTTTGTAGGGTTCTCTGGGACAGTCAGGGCAGCACAAATTTAACGTTGAGTGCCGGCTGAGTCTGGGAAATATCTTTAATCGTTTGGATATTTTGGAGGCGTCTGGCCACTCAGGGCCACAGGCCCCTGGAGAGAAAGACCGGCCCTTTTCCCTGTGAAGGAAAAGTTGCCAGCCCAGGTTGCTGATGACAGTTTGTAGGGTTCCCTTGGGACTCTCAGGGTAGCACAAATTTGAAGTGGTGGCAGGTTAGGTCTGGGACATATCTTTAATCGTTTGGATATTTTGGAGGCCTCTGGCCACTCAAGGCCACAGGCTCGTGGAGAAAATGACCGGCCTTTATTCTTGGAAAGAACAGTGGCCAGCCCAGGTTCCTGCTGTCAGTTTGTAGGGTTCCCTGGGACTGTCAGGGCAGCACAAAATTAACGTTGGGCGCAGGCTGAGTCTGGGACATATCCTTAACAGTTTGGATTTTTTGGAGGCATCTGGCTACTCAAGACAACAGGCCCCTGGAAAAAATTACCGGCCAGCCCAGGTTCCTGCTGTCAGTTTGTAGGGTTCCCTGGGACTGCCAGGGCAGCACAAATTTAAGGTGGGGGCAGGCTGGGTCTGGGACATATCCTTAATCGTTTTCTTTTTTTGGAGGCGTCTGGCCACTCAGGGCCACAGGCCCCTGGACAGAAAGACCGGCCCTTTTCCCTGTGAAGGAAAAGTTGCCAGCCCAGGTTGCTGATGACATTTTGTAGGGTTCCCTTGGGACTGTCAGGACAGCAAAAATTTGAGGTGGGGTCAGGATGGGTCTGGGACATATCTTTAATCGTTTGGATATTTTGGAGGCATCTGGCTACTCAAGGCCACAGGCCCCTGGAGAAAATTACCGGCCATTTTGTCTTGGAAAGAAAAGTTGCCAGCCCAGGTTCCTGATGTCAGTTTGTAGGGTTCCCTTGGGACTGTCAGGGCAGCACAGGTTTGAGGTGGGGTCAGGTTAGGTCCTGGAGACATCCTTAATAGTTTGTATTTTTTGGAGGCACCTGGCCACTCAGGGCCACAGGCCCCTGGAGAGAAAGACGGGACATTTATTCTTGGAAACAAAAGGGGCCAGCCCCGGTCCCTGATGTTTGTTTAGAGGGTTCCCTTGGGATTGTCAGGGCAGCACAAATTTGAGGTGGGGGCATGTATGGTCTGGGACATATCCTTAATAGTCTGGAATTTTTGGAGGTGTCTGGCCACTCAGGGACACAGGCCCCTGGAAAAAATTACCGGCCATTTTGTCTTGGAAAGGAAAGTGTCCAGCCCAGGTTCCTGCTGTCAGTTTGTAGTGTTCCCTGGGACTGTCAGTGCATCACAAAATTATCGTAGGGTGCAGGCTGAGTCTGGAAAATATCCTTAATCGTTTGCATTTTTTGGAGGCGTCTGGCCACTCAGGGCCACTGGCCCCTGGAGAGAAAGACCGGCCCTTTTCCCTGTGAAGGAAAAGTTGCCAGCCCAGGTTGCTGATGACAGTTTGTAGGGTTCCCTTGGGACTGTCAGGGCAGCACAGATTTGAGGTGGGGTCAAGTTAGGTCTGGGACATATCTTTAACCTCTTGGTTTTTTTGGAGGCATCTGGCCACTCAGGGACACAGGCCCCTGGAGAGAAAGACCGGCCCTTTTCCCTGTGAAGGAAAAGTTGCCAGCCCAGGTTCCTGATGTCAGTTTGTAGGGTTCCCTTGGGACTGTCAGGGCAGCACAGGTTTGAGGTGGGGTCAGGTTAGGTCCTGGAGACATCCTTAATAGTTTGTATTTTTTGGAGGCCTCTGGCCACTCAGGGCCACAAGCCCCTGGAGAGAAAGACGGGACATTTATTCTTGGAAACAAAAGGGGCCAGCCCCGGTCCCTGATGTTTGTTTAGAGGGTTCCCTTGGGATTGTCAGGGCAGCACAAATTTGAGGTGGGGGCATGTATGGTCTGGGACATATCCTTAATAGTCTGGAATTTTTGGAGGCGTCCGGCCACTCAGGGACACAGGCCCCTGGAGAAAATTACTGGCCATTTTTTCTTGGAAAGGAAAGTGTCCAGCCCAGGTTCCTGCTGTCAGTTTGTAGTGTTCCCTGGGACTGTCAGTGCATCACAAAATTATCGTTGGGTGCAGGCTGAGTCTGGGAAATATCCTTAATCGTTTGCATTTTTTGGAGGGGTCTGGCCACTCCGGGCCACTGGCCCCTGGAGAGAAAGACCGGCCCTTTTCCCTGTGAAGGAAAAGTTGCCAGCCCAGGTTGCTGATGACAGTTTGTAGGGTTCCCTTGAGACTGTCAAAGCAGCACAGATTCGAGGTGGGGTCAAGTTAGGTCTAGGACATATCCTTAATAGTCTGGATTTTTTGGAGGCGTCCAGCCACTCAGGGACACAGGCCCCTGCAGACAAAGACCGGCCTTTTTTTCTTGGAAAGAAAAGTTGACAGCCCAGGTTCCTGAAATCATTTTGTAGGGTTCCCTTGGGACTGTCAGGGCAGCACAGGTTTGAGGTGGGGGCAGGTTGGATCTGGGACACATCCTTAATCGTTTGGTTTTTTTGGAGGCGTCTGGCCACTCAAGGACACAGGCCCCTGGAGACAAAGACAGGCCCTTTTCCCTGTGAAGGAAAAGTTGCCAGCCCAGGTATCTAAAATCTGTTTAAAAGGTTCCCTTGGGACTGTCAGGGCAGCACAAATTTGAAGTGGTGGCAAGTTAGGTCTGGGACATATCTTTAACCTTTTGGTTTTTTGGAGGCATCTGGCCACTCAGGGACACAGGCCCCTGGAGACAAAGACCGGCCCTTTTCCCTGTGAAGGAAAAGTTGCCAGCCCAGGTTTCTAAAATCTGTTTAAAAGGTTCCCTTGGGAAGGTCAGGACAGCACAAATTTGAGGTGGGGGCAGGTTAGGTCTGGGACATATCTTTAATCGTTTGGATATTGTGCAGGCTTCCAGCCACTCAGGGCCTCAGGCCCCTGGAGACAAAGACTGGCCATTTATATTTGGAAACAAAAGGGGGCAGCCCAGGTTGCTGATGACAGTTTGTAGGGTTCCCTTGGGACTGTCAGGGCAGCACAGGTTTGAGGTGGGGGCAGGTTGGGTCTGGGACATATCTTTAATCGTTTGGATATTTTGGAGTCGTCTGGCTACTCAAGGCCACAGGCACCTGGAGAAAATTACTGGCCATTTTTTCTTGGAAAGGAAAGTGGCCAGCCCAGGTTCCTGTTGTCAGTTTGTAGTGTTCCCTGGGACTGTCAGGGCAGCACAAATTTAACGTTGGGTGCACGCTGGGTCTGGGACATATCCTTAACAGTTTGGATTTTTTGGAGGCATCTGGCTACTCAAGGCAACAGGCCCCTGGAAAAAATTACCGGCCAGCCCAGGTTCCTGCTGTCAGTTTGTAGGGTTCCCTGGGACTGCCAGGGCAGCACAAATTTAAGGTGGGGGCAGGCTGGGTCTGGGACATATCCTTAATCATTTTCTTTTTTTGGAGGCGTCTGGCCACTCAGGGCCACAGGCCCCTGGAGAGAAAGACCGGCCCTTTTCCCTGTGAAGGAAAGGTTGCCAGCCCAGGTTGCTGATGACAGTTTGTAGGGTTCTCTGGGACTGTCAGGGCAGCACAGATTTGAGGTGGGTTCAGGTTAGGTCGGGGACATATCTTTAATCATTTGGATATTTTGGAGGCATCTGGCCACACAAGGCCACAGGCCCCTGGAGAGAAAGACCGGCCCTTTTCCCTGTGAAGGAAAAGTTGCCAGCCCAGGTTGCTGATGACATTTTGTAGGGTTCCCTTGGGACTGTCAGGACAGCAAAAATTTGAGGTGGGGTCAGGATGGGTCTGGGACATATCTTTAATCGTTTGGATATTTTGGAGGCATCTGGCTACTCAAGGCCACAGGCCCCTGGAGAAAATTACCGGCCATTTTGTCTTGGAAAGAAAAGTTGCCAGCCCAGGTTCCTGATGTCAGTTTGTAGGGTTCCCTTGGGATTGTCAGGGCAGCACAAATTTGAGGTGGGGGCATGTATGGTCTGGGACATATCCTTAATAGTCTGGAATTTTTGGAGGTGTCTGGCCACTCAGGGACACAGGCCCCTGGAAAAAATTACCGGCCATTTTGTCTTGGAAAGGAAAGTGTCCAGCCCAGGTTCCTGCTGTCAGTTTGTAGTGTTCCCTGGGACTGTCAGTGCATCACAAAATTATCGTTGGGTGCAGGCTGAGTCTGGGAAATATCCTTAATCGTTTGCATTTTTTGGAGGCGTCTGGCCACTCCGGGCCACTGGCCCCTGGAGAGAAAGACCGGCCCTTTTCCCTGTGAAGGAAAAGTTGCCAGCCCAGGTTGCTGATGACAGTTTGTAGGGTTCCCTTGGGACTGTCAGGGCAGCACAGATTTGAGGTGGGGTCAAGTTAGGTCTGGGACATATCTTTAATCGTTTGGATTTTTTGGAGGCCTCTGGCCACTCAAGGCCACAGGCTCGTGGAGAAAATGACCGGCCTTTATTCTTGGAAAGAACAGTGGCCAGCCCAGGTTCCTGCTGTCAGTTTGTAGGGTTCCCTTGGGACTGTCAGGACAGCAAAAATTTGAGGTGGGGTCAGGATGGGTCTGGGACATATCTTTAATCGTTTGGATATTTTGGAGTCGTCTGTCTACTCAAGGCCACAGGCACCTGGAGAAAATTACTGGCCATTTTTTCTTGGAAAGGAAAGTGGCCAGCCCAGGTTCCTGTTGTCAGTTTGTAGTGTTCCCTGGGACTGTCAGGGCAGCACAAATTTAACGTTGGGTGCACGCTGGGTCTGGGACATATCTTTAATCGTTTGGATATTTTGGAGTCGTCTGGCTACTCAAGGCCACAAGCCCCTGGAGAAAATTACTGGCCATTTTTTCTTGGAAAGGAAAGTGGCCAGCCCAGGTTCCTGCTGTCAGTTTGTAGGGTTCTCTGGGACAGTCAGGGCAGCACAAATTTAACGTTGAGTGCCGGCTGAGTCTGGGAAATATCTTTAATCGTTTGGATATTTTGGAGGCGTCTGGCCACTCAGGGCCACAGGCCCCTGGAGAGAAAGACCGGCCCTTTTCCCTTTGAAGGAAAAGTTGCCAGCCCAGGTTGCTGATGACAGTTTGTAGGGTTCCCTTGGGACTCTCAGGGTAGCACAAATTTGAAGTGGTGGCAGGTTAGGTCTGGGACATATCTTTAATCGTTTGGATATTTTGGAGGCCTCTGGCCACTCAAGGCCACAGGCTCGTGGAGAAAATGACCGGCCTTTATTCTTGGAAAGAACAGTGGCCAGCCCAGGTTCCTGCTGTCAGTTTGTAGGGTTCCCTGGGACTGTCAGGGCAGCACAAAATTAACGTTGGGCGCAGGCTGAGTCTGGGACATATCCTTAACAGTTTGGATTTTTTGGAGGCATCTGGCTACTCAAGACAACAGGCCCCTGGAAAAAATTACCGGCCAGCCCAGGTTCCTGCTGTCAGTTTGTAGGGTTCCCTGGGACTGCCAGGGCAGCACAAATTTAAGGTGGGGGCAGGCTGGGTCTGGGACATATCCTTAATCGTTTTCTTTTTTTGGAGGCGTCTGGCCACACAGGGCCACAGGCCCCTGGAGAGAAAGACCGGCCCTTTTCCCTGTGAAGGAAAGGTTGCCAGCCCAGGTTGCTGATGACAGTTTGTAGGGTTCCCTTGGGACTGTCAGGGCAGCACAGATTTGAGGTGGGTTCAGGTTAGGTCGGGGACATATCTTTAATCATTTGGATATTTTGGAGGCATCTGGCCACACAAGGCCACAGGCCCCTGGAGAGAAAGACCGGCCCTTTTCCCTGTGAAGGAAAAGTTGCCAGCCCAGGTTGCTGATGACATTTTGTAGGGTTCCCTTGGGACTGTCAGGACAGCAAAAATTTGAGGTGGGGTCAGGATGGGTCTGGGACATATCTTTAATCGTTTGGATATTTTGGAGGCATCTGGCTACTCAAGGCCACAGGCCCCTGGAGAAAATTACCGGCCATTTTGTCTTGGAAAGAAAAGTTGCCAGCCCAGGTTCCTGATGTCAGTTTGTAGGGTTCCCTTGGGACTGTCAGGGCAGCACAGGTTTGAGGTGGGGTCAGGTTAGGTCCTGGAGACATCCTTAATAGTTTGGATTTTTTGGAGGCACCTGGCCACTCAGGGCCACAGGCCCCTGGAGAGAAAGACGGGACATTTATTCTTGGAAACAAAAGGGGCCAGCCCCGGTCCCTGATGTTTGTTTAGAGGGTTCCCTTGGGATTGTCAGGGCAGCACAAATTTGAGGTGGGGTCAAGTTAGGTCTAGGACATATCCTTAATAGTCTGGATTTTTTGGAGGCGTCCAGCCACTCAGGGACACAGGCCCCTGCAGACAAAGACCGGCCTTTTTTTCTTGGAAAGAAAAGTTGACAGCCCAGGTTCCTGAAATCATTTTGTAGGGTTCCCTTGGGACTGTCAGGGCAGCACAGGTTTGAGGTGGGGGCAGGTTGGATCTGGGACACATCCTTAATCGTTTGGTTTTTTTGGAGGCGTCTGGCCACTCAAGGACACAGGCCCCTGGAGACAAAGACAGGCCCTTTTCCCTGTGAAGGAAAAGTTGCCAGCCCAGGTATCTAAAATCTGTTTAAAAGGTTCCCTTGGGACTGTCAGGGCAGCACAAATTTGAAGTGGTGGCAAGTTAGGTCTGGGACATATCTTTAACCTTTTGGTTTTTTGGAGGCATCTGGCCACTCAGGGACACAGGCCCCTGGAGACAAAGACCGGCCCTTTTCCCTGTGAAGGAAAAGTTGCCAGCCCAGGTTTCTAAAATCTGTTTAAAAGGTTCCCTTGGGAAGGTCAGGACAGCACAAATTTGAGGTGGGGGCAGGTTAGGTCTGGGACATATCTTTAATCGTTTGGATATTGTGCAGGCTTCCAGCCACTCAGGGCCTCAGGCCCCTGGAGACAAAGACTGGCCATTTATATTTGGAAACAAAAGGGGGCAGCCCAGGTTGCTGATGACAGTTTGTAGGGTTCCCTTGGGACTGTCAGGGCAGCACAGGTTTGAGGTGGGGGCAGGTTGGGTCTGGGACATATCTTTAATCGTTTGGATATTTTGGAGTCGTCTGGCTACTCAAGGCCACAGGCACCTGGAGAAAATTACTGGCCATTTTTTCTTGGAAAGGAAAGTGGCCAGCCCAGGTTCCTGTTGTCAGTTTGTAGTGTTCCCTGGGACTGTCAGGGCAGCACAAATTTAACGTTGGGTGCACGCTGGGTCTGGGACATATCCTTAACAGTTTGGATTTTTTGGAGGCATCTGGCTACTCAAGGCAACAGGCCCCTGGAAAAAATTACCGGCCAGCCCAGGTTCCTGCTGTCAGTTTGTAGGGTTCCCTGGGACTGCCAGGGCAGCACAAATTTAAGGTGGGGGCAGGCTGGGTCTGGGACATATCCTTAATCATTTTCTTTTTTTGGAGGCGTCTGGCCACTCAGGGCCACAGGCCCCTGGAGAGAAAGACCGGCCCTTTTCCCTGTGAAGGAAAGGTTGCCAGCCCAGGTTGCTGATGACAGTTTGTAGGGTTCTCTGGGACTGTCAGGGCAGCACAGATTTGAGGTGGGTTCAGGTTAGGTCGGGGACATATCTTTAATCATTTGGATATTTTGGAGGCATCTGGCCACACAAGGCCACAGGCCCCTGGAGAGAAAGACCGGCCCTTTTCCCTGTGAAGGAAAAGTTGCCAGCCCAGGTTGCTGATGACATTTTGTAGGGTTCCCTTGGGACTGTCAGGACAGCAAAAATTTGAGGTGGGGTCAGGATGGGTCTGGGACATATCTTTAATCGTTTGGATATTTTGGAGGCATCTGGCTACTCAAGGCCACAGGCCCCTGGAGAAAATTACCGGCCATTTTGTCTTGGAAAGAAAAGTTGCCAGCCCAGGTTCCTGATGTCAGTTTGTAGGGTTCCCTTGGGATTGTCAGGGCAGCACAAATTTGAGGTGGGGGCATGTATGGTCTGGGACATATCCTTAATAGTCTGGAATTTTTGGAGGTGTCTGGCCACTCAGGGACACAGGCCCCTGGAAAAAATTACCGGCCATTTTGTCTTGGAAAGGAAAGTGTCCAGCCCAGGTTCCTGCTGTCAGTTTGTAGTGTTCCCTGGGACTGTCAGTGCATCACAAAATTATCGTTGGGTGCAGGCTGAGTCTGGGAAATATCCTTAATCGTTTGCATTTTTTGGAGGCGTCTGGCCACTCCGGGCCACTGGCCCCTGGAGAGAAAGACCGGCCCTTTTCCCTGTGAAGGAAAAGTTGCCAGCCCAGGTTGCTGATGACAGTTTGTAGGGTTCCCTTGGGACTGTCAGGGCAGCACAGATTTGAGGTGGGGTCAAGTTAGGTCTGGGACATATCTTTAATCGTTTGGATTTTTTGGAGGCCTCTGGCCACTCAAGGCCACAGGCTCGTGGAGAAAATGACCGGCCTTTATTCTTGGAAAGAACAGTGGCCAGCCCAGGTTCCTGCTGTCAGTTTGTAGGGTTCCCTTGGGACTGTCAGGGCAGCACAGGTTTGAGGTGGGGGCAGGTTGGGTCTGGGACATATCTTTAATCGTTTGGATATTTTGGAGTCGTCTGTCTACTCAAGGCCACAGGCACCTGGAGAAAATTACTGGCCATTTTTTCTTGGAAAGGAAAGTGGCCAGCCCAGGTTCCTGTTGTCAGTTTGTAGTGTTCCCTGGGACTGTCAGGGCAGCACAAATTTAACGTTGGGTGCACGCTGGGTCTGGGACATATCTTTAATCGTTTGGATATTTTGGAGTCGTCTGGCTACTCAAGGCCACAAGCCCCTGGAGAAAATTACTGGCCATTTTTTCTTGGAAAGGAAAGTGGCCAGCCCAGGTTCCTGCTGTCAGTTTGTAGGGTTCTCTGGGACAGTCAGGGCAGCACAAATTTAACGTTGAGTGCCGGCTGAGTCTGGGAAATATCTTTAATCGTTTGGATATTTTGGAGGCGTCTGGCCACTCAGGGCCACAGGCCCCTGGAGAGAAAGACCGGCCCTTTTCCCTTTGAAGGAAAAGTTGCCAGCCCAGGTTGCTGATGACAGTTTGTAGGGTTCCCTTGGGACTCTCAGGGTAGCACAAATTTGAAGTGGTGGCAGGTTAGGTCTGGGACATATCTTTAATCGTTTGGATATTTTGGAGGCCTCTGGCCACTCAAGGCCACAGGCTCGTGGAGAAAATGACCGGCCTTTATTCTTGGAAAGAACAGTGGCCAGCCCAGGTTCCTGCTGTCAGTTTGTAGGGTTCCCTGGGACTGTCAGGGCAGCACAAAATTAACGTTGGGCGCAGGCTGAGTCTGGGACATATCCTTAACAGTTTGGATTTTTTGGAGGCATCTGGCTACTCAAGACAACAGGCCCCTGGAAAAAATTACCGGCCAGCCCAGGTTCCTGCTGTCAGTTTGTAGGGTTCCCTGGGACTGCCAGGGCAGCACAAATTTAAGGTGGGGGCAGGCTGGGTCTGGGACATATCCTTAATCGTTTTCTTTTTTTGGAGGCGTCTGGCCACACAGGGCCACAGGCCCCTGGAGAGAAAGACCGGCCCTTTTCCCTGTGAAGGAAAGGTTGCCAGCCCAGGTTGCTGATGACAGTTTGTAGGGTTCCCTTGGGACTGTCAGGGCAGCACAGATTTGAGGTGGGTTCAGGTTAGGTCGGGGACATATCTTTAATCATTTGGATATTTTGGAGGCATCTGGCCACACAAGGCCACAGGCCCCTGGAGAGAAAGACCGGCCCTTTTCCCTGTGAAGGAAAAGTTGCCAGCCCAGGTTGCTGATGACATTTTGTAGGGTTCCCTTGGGACTGTCAGGACAGCAAAAATTTGAGGTGGGGTCAGGATGGGTCTGGGACATATCTTTAATCGTTTGGATATTTTGGAGGCATCTGGCTACTCAAGGCCACAGGCCCCTGGAGAAAATTACCGGCCATTTTGTCTTGGAAAGAAAAGTTGCCAGCCCAGGTTCCTGATGTCAGTTTGTAGGGTTCCCTTGGGACTGTCAGGGCAGCACAGGTTTGAGGTGGGGTCAGGTTAGGTCCTGGAGACATCCTTAATAGTTTGGATTTTTTGGAGGCACCTGGCCACTCAGGGCCACAGGCCCCTGGAGAGAAAGACGGGACATTTATTCTTGGAAACAAAAGGGGCCAGCCCCGGTCCCTGATGTTTGTTTAGAGGGTTCCCTTGGGATTGTCAGGGCAGCACAAATTTGAGGTGGGGGCATGTATGGTCTGGGACATATCCTTAATAGTCTGGAATTTTTGGAGGCGTCTGGCCACTCAGGGACACAGGCCCCTGGAAAAAATTACCGGCCATTTTGTCTTGGAAAGGAAAGTGTCCAGCCCAGGTTCCTGCTGTCAGTTTGTAGTGTTCCCTGGGACTGTCAGTGCATCACAAAATTATCGTAGGGTGCAGGCTGAGTCTGGAAAATATCCTTAATCGTTTGCATTTTTTGGAGGCGTCTGGCCACTCAGGGCCACTGGCCCCTGGAGAGAAAGACCGGCCCTTTTCCCTGTGAAGGAAAAGTTGCCAGCCCAGGTATCTAAAATCTGTTTAAAAGGTTCCCTTGGGACTGTCAGGGCAGCACAAATTTGAAGTGGTGGCAAGTTAGGTCTGGGACATATCTTTAACCTTTTGGTTTTTTGGAGGCATCTGGCCACTCAGGGACACAGGCCCCTGGAGACAAAGACCGGCCCTTTTCCCTGTGAAGGAAAAGTTGCCAGCCCAGGTTTCTAAAATCTGTTTAAAAGGTTCCCTTGGGAAGGTCAGGACAGCACAAATTTGAGGTGGGGGCAGGTTAGGTCTGGGACATATCTTTAATCGTTTGGATATTTTGCAGGCTTCCAGCCATTCAGGGCCTCAGGCCCCTGGAGACAAAGACTGGCCATTTATATTTGGAAACAAAAGGGGGCAGCCCAGGTTGCTGATGACAGTTTGTAGGGTTCCCTTGGGACTGTCAGGGCTGCACAAATTTGAGGTGGGGGCAGGTTAGGTCTGGGACATATCTTTAATCGTTTGGATATTTTGGAGTCGTCTGGCTACTCAAGGCCACAGGCGCCTGGAGAAAATTACTGGCCATTTTTTCTTGGAAAGGAAAGTGGCCAGCCCAGGTTCCTGTTGTCAGTTTGTAGTGTTCCCTGGGACTGTCAGGGCAGCACAAATTTAACGTTGGGTGCACGCTGGGTCTGGGACATATCTTTAATCGTTTGGATATTTTGGAGTCGTCTGGCTACTCAAGGCCACAAGCCCCTGGAGAAAATTACTGGCCATTTTTTCTTGGAAAGGAAAGTGGCCAGCCCAGGTTCCTGCTGTCAGTTTGTAGGGTTCTCTGGGACAGTCAGGGCAGCACAAATTTAACGTTGAGTGCCGGCTGAGTCTGGGAAATATCTTTAATCGTTTGGATATTTTGGAGGCGTCTGGCCACTCAGGGCCACAGGCCCCTGGAGAGAAAGACCGGCCCTTTTCCCTGTGAAGGAAAAGTTGCCAGCCCAGGTTGCTGATGACAGTTTGTAGGGTTCCCTTGGGACCCTCAGGGTAGCACAAATTTGAAGTGGTGGCAGGTTAGGTCTGGGACATATCTTTAATCGTTTGGATTTTTTGGAGGCCTCTGGCCACTCAAGGCCACAGGCTCGTGGAGAAAATGACCGGCCTTTATTCTTGGAAAGAACAGTGGCCAGCCCAGGTTCCTGTTGTCAGTTTGGAGGGTTCCCTTGGGACTGTCAGGGCAGCACAAAATTAAAGTTGGGCGCAGGCTGAGTCTGGGACATATCCTTAATAGTTTGGATTTTTTGGAGGCATCTGGCTACTCAAGGCCACAGGCCCCTGGAAAAAATTACCGGCCAGCCCAGGTTCCTGCTGTCAGTTTGTAGGGTTCCCTGGGACTGTCAGGGCAGCACAAAATTAACGTTGGGTGCAGGCTGGGTCTGCGACATATTCTTAATAGTTTGGATATTTTTATTTTGGAGGCGTCCGGCCACTCAGGGACACAGGCCCCTGGAGATAAAGACCAGCCATTTATTCTTAGAAAGAAGGGGGGCTAGCCAAGGTTTCTTATATCTGTTTAAAGGGTTCCCTGGAATTGCCAGGGCAGCACAAGCTTAAGGTGGGGGCAGGCTGAGTCTGGGACATATCCTTAATCGTTTGCATTTTTAGGAGGAGTCTGGCCACTCAGGGCCACTGGCCCCTGGAGAGAAAGACCGGCCCTTTTTCCTGTGAAGGAAAAGTTGCCAGCCCAGGTTGCTGATGACATTTTGTAGGGTTCCCTTGGGACTGTCAGGGCAGCACAGATTTGAGGTGGGTTCAGGTTAGGTCGGGGACATATCTTTAATCATTTGGATATTTTGGAGGCATCTGGCCACTCAAGGCCACAGGCCCCTGGAGAGAAAGACCGGCCCTTTTCCCTGTGAAGGAAAAGTTGCCAGCCCAGGTTGCTGATGACATTTTGTAGGGTTCCCTTGGGACTGTCAGGACAGCAAAAATTTGAGGTGGGGTCAGGATGGGTCTGGGACATATCTTTAATCGTTTGGATATTTTGGAGGCATCTGGCTACTCAAGGCCACAGGCCCCTGGAGAAAATTACCGGCCATTTTGTCTTGGAAAGAAAAGTTGCCAGCCCAGGTTCCTGATGTCAGTTTGTAGGGTTCCCTTGGGACTGTCAGGGCAGCACAGGTTTGAGGTGGGGTCAGGTTAGGTCCTGGAGACATCCTTAATAGTTTGTATTTTTTGGAGGCCTCTGGCCACTCAGGGCCACAGGCCCCTGGAGAGAAAGACGGGACATTTATTCTTGGAAACAAAAGGGGCCAGCCCCGGTCCCTGATGTTTGTTTAGAGGGTTCCCTTGGGATTGTCAGGGCAGCACAAATTTGAGGTGGGGGCATGTATGGTCTGGGACATATCCTTAATAGTCTGGAATTTTTGGAGGCGTCCGGCCACTCAGGGACACAGGCCCCTGGAGAAAATTACTGGCCATTTTTTCTTGGAAAGGAAAGTGTCCAGCCCAGGTTCCTGCTGTCAGTTTGTAGTGTTCCCTGCGACTGTCAGTGCATCACAAAATTATCGTTGGGTGCAGGCTGAGTCTGGGAAATATCCTTAATCGTTTGCATTTTTTGGAGGGGTCTGGCCACTCCGGGCCACTGGCCCCTGGAGAGAAAGACCGGCCCTTTTCCCTGTGAAGGAAAAGTTGCCAGCCCAGGTTGCTGATGACAGTTTGTAGGGTTCCCTTGAGACTGTCAAAGCAGCACAGATTCGAGGTGGGGTCAAGTTAGGTCTAGGACATATCCTTAATAGTCTGGATTTTTTGGAGGCGTCCAGCCACTCAGGGACACAGGCCCCTGCAGACAAAGACCGGCCTTTTTTTCTTGGAAAGAAAAGTTGACAGCCCAGGTTCCTGAAATCATTTTGTAGGGTTCCCTTGGGACTGTCAGGGCAGCACAGGTTTGAGGTGGGGGCAGGTTGGATCTGGGACACATCCTTAATCGTTTGGTTTTTTTGGAGGCGTCTGGCCACTCAAGGACACAGGCCCCTGGAGACAAAGACAGGCCCTTTTCCCTGTGAAGGAAAAGTTGCCAGCCCAGGTATCTAAAATCTGTTTAAAAGGTTCCCTTGGGACTGTCAGGGCAGCACAAATTTGAAGTGGTGGCAAGTTAGGTCTGGGACATATCTTTAACCTTTTGGTTTTTTGGAGGCATCTGGCCACTCAGGGACACAGGCCCCTGGAGACAAAGACGGGCCCTTTTCCCTGTGAAGGAAAAGTTGCCAGCCCAGGTTTCTAAAATCTGTTTAAAAGGTTCCCTTGGGAAGGTCAGGACAGCACAAATTTGAGGTGGGGGCAGGTTAGGTCTGGGACATATCTTTAATCGTTTGGATATTGTGCAGGCTTCCAGCCACTCAGGGCCTCAGGCCCCTGGAGACAAAGACTGGCCATTTATATTTGGAAACAAAAGGGGGCAGCCCAGGTTGCTGATGACAGTTTGTAGGGTTCCCTTGGGACTGTCAGGGCAGCACAGGTTTGAGGTGGGGGCAGGTTGGGTCTGGGACATATCTTTAATCGTTTGGATATTTTGGAGTCGTCTGTCTACTCAAGGCCACAGGCACCTGGAGAAAATTACTGGCCATTTTTTCTTGGAAAGGAAAGTGGCCAGCCCAGGTTCCTGTTGTCAGTTTGTAGTGTTCCCTGGGACTGTCAGGGCAGCACAAATTTAACGTTGGGTGCACGCTGGGTCTGGGACATATCCTTAACAGTTTGGATTTTTTGGAGGCATCTGGCTACTCAAGGCAACAGGCCCCTGGAAAAAATTACCGGCCAGCCCAGGTTCCTGCTGTCAGTTTGTAGGGTTCCCTGGGACTGCCAGGGCAGCACAAATTTAAGGTGGGGGCAGGCTGGGTCTGGGACATATCCTTAATCGTTTTCTTTTTTTGGAGGCGTCTGGCCACTCAGGGCCACAGGCCCCTGGAGAGAAAGACCGGCCCTTTTCCCTGTGAAGGAAAGGTTGCCAGCCCAGGTTGCTGATGACAGTTTGTAGGGTTCCCTTGGGACTGTCAGGGCAGCACAGATTTGAGGTGGGTTCAGGTTAGGTCGGGGACATATCTTTAATCATTTGGATATTTTGGAGGCATCTGGCCACACAAGGCCACAGGCCCCTGGAGAGAAAGACCGGCCCTTTTCCCTGTGAAGGAAAAGTTGCCAGCCCAGGTTGCTGATGACATTTTGTAGGGTTCCCTTGGGACTGTCAGGACAGCAAAAATTTGAGGTGGGGTCAGGATGGGTCTGGGACATATCTTTAATCGTT
Source organism: Anomalospiza imberbis (assembly GCF_031753505.1). Taxonomy (NCBI): domain Eukaryota; kingdom Metazoa; phylum Chordata; class Aves; order Passeriformes; family Viduidae; genus Anomalospiza; species Anomalospiza imberbis. The sequence goes on from NC_089721.1 coordinate 68,807,323, forward strand.
TGGATATTTTGGAGGCATCTGGCTACTCAAGGCCACAGGCCCCTGGAGAAAATTACCGGCCATTTTGTCTTGGAAAGAAAAGTTGCCAGCCCAGGTTCCTGATGTCAGTTTGTAGGGTTCCCTTGGGACTGTCAGGGCAGCACAGGTTTGAGGTGGGGTCAGGTTAGGTCCTGGAGACATCCTTAATAGTTTGTATTTTTTGGAGGCACCTGGCCACTCAGGGCCACAGGCCCCTGGAGAGAAAGACGGGACATTTATTCTTGGAAACAAAAGGGGCCAGCCCCGGTCCCTGATGTTTGTTTAGAGGGTTCCCTTGGGATTGTCAGGGCAGCACAAATTTGAGGTGGGGGCATGTATGGTCTGGGACATATCCTTAATAGTCTGGAATTTTTGGAGGCGTCTGGCCACTCAGGGACACAGGCCCCTGGAAAAAATTACCGGCCATTTTGTCTTGGAAAGGAAAGTGTCCAGCCCAGGTTCCTGCTGTCAGTTTGTAGTGTTCCCTGGGACTGTCAGTGCATCACAAAATTATCGTAGGGTGCAGGCTGAGTCTGGAAAATATCCTTAATCGTTTGCATTTTTTGGAGGCGTCTGGCCACTCAGGGCCACTGGCCCCTGGAGAGAAAGACCGGCCCTTTTCCCTGTGAAGGAAAAGTTGCCAGCCCAGGTTGCTGATGACAGTTTGTAGGGTTCCCTTGGGACTGTCAGGGCAGCACAGATTTGAGGTGGGGTCAAGTTAGGTCGGGGACATATCTTTAATCGTTTGGATTTTTTGGAGGCCTCTGGCCACTCAGGGACACAGGCCCCTGGAGAAAATTACCGGCCATTTTGTCTTGGAAAGAAAAGTTGCCAGCCCAGGTTCCTGAAAACATTTTGTAGGGTTCCCTTGGGACTGCCAGGGCAGCACAGGTTTGAGGTGGGGGCTGGTTGGATCTGGGACACATCCTTAATCCTTTGGTTTTTTTGGAGGCATCTGGCCACTCAGGGACACAGGCCCCTGGAGACAAAGACGGGCCCTTTTCCCTGTGAAGGAAAAGTTGCCAGTGCAGGTATCTAAAATCTGTTTAAAAGGTTCCCTTGGGACTGTCAGGGCAGGACAAATTTGAAGTGGTGGCAAGTTAGGTCTGGGACATATCTTTAACCTTTTGGTTTTTTTGGAGGCATCTGGCCACTCAGGGACACAGGCCCCTGGAGACAAAGACCGGCCCTTTTCCCTGTGAAGGAAAAGTTGCCAGCCCAGGTTTCTAAAATCTGTTTAAAAGGTTCCCTTGGGAAGGTCAGGACAGCACAAATTTGAGGTGGGGGCAGGTTAGGTCTGGGACATATCTTTAATCGTTTGGATATTTTGCAGGATTCCAGCCACTCAGGGCCTCAGGCCCCTGGAGACAAAGACTGGCCATTTATATTTGGAAACAAAAGGGGGCAGCCCAGGTTGCTGATGACAGTTTGTAGGGTTCCTTTGGGACTGTCAGGGCAGCACAGATTTGAGGTGGGTTCAGGTTAGGTCTGGGACATATCTTTAATCATTTGGATATTTTGGAGGCATCTGGCCACACAAAGCCACAGGCCCCTGGAGAGAAAGACCGGCCCTTTTCCCTGTGAAGGAAAACTTGCCAGCCCAGGTTGCTGATGACATTTTGTAGGGTTCTCTGGGACAGTCAGGGCAGCACAAATTTAACTTTGGGTGCAGGCTGAGTCTGGGAAATATCTTTAATCGTTTGGATATTTAGGAGGCGTCTGGCCACTCAGGGCCACAGGGCCCTGGAGAGAAAGACCGGCCCTTTTCCCTGTGAAGGAAAGGTTGCCAGCCCAGGTTGCTGATGACAGTTTGTAGGGTTCCCTTGGGACTGTCAGGGCAGCACAGATTTGAGGTGGGTTCAGGTTAGGTCGGGGACATATCTTTAATCATTTGGATATTTTGGAGGCATCTGGCCACTCAAGGCCACAGGCCCCTGGAGAGAAAGACCGGCCCTTTTCCCTGTGAAGGAAAAGTTGCCAGCCCAGGTTTCTAAAATCTGTTTAAAAGGTTCCCTTGGGAAGGTCAGGACAGCACAAATTTGAGGTGGGGGCAGGTTAGGTCTGGGACATATCTTTAATCGTTTGGATATTTTGCAGGCTTCCAGCCATTCAGGGCCTCAGGCCCCTGGAGACAAAGACTGGCCATTTATATTTGGAAACAAAAGGGGGCAGCCCAGGTTGCTGATGACAGTTTGTAGGGTTCCCTTGGGACTGTCAGGGCTGCACAAATTTGAGGTGGGGGCAGGTTAGGTCTGGGACATATCTTTAATCGTTTGGATATTTTGGAGTCGTCTGGCTACTCAAGGCCACAGGCGCCTGGAGAAAATTACTGGCCATTTTTTCTTGGAAAGGAAAGTGGCCAGCCCAGGTTCCTGTTGTCAGTTTGTAGTGTTCCCTGGGACTGTCAGGGCAGCACAAATTTAACGTTGGGTGCACGCTGGGTCTGGGACATATCTTTAATCGTTTGGATATTTTGGAGTCGTCTGGCTACTCAAGGCCACAAGCCCCTGGAGAAAATTACTGGCCATTTTTTCTTGGAAAGGAAAGTGGCCAGCCCAGGTTCCTGCTGTCAGTTTGTAGGGTTCTCTGGGACAGTCAGGGCAGCACAAATTTAACGTTGAGTGCCGGCTGAGTCTGGGAAATATCTTTAATCGTTTGGATATTTTGGAGGCGTCTGGCCACTCAGGGCCACAGGCCCCTGGAGAGAAAGACCGGCCCTTTTCCCTGTGAAGGAAAAGTTGCCAGCCCAGGTTGCTGATGACAGTTTGTAGGGTTCCCTTGGGACCCTCAGGGTAGCACAAATTTGAAGTGGTGGCAGGTTAGGTCTGGGACATATCTTTAATCGTTTGGATTTTTTGGAGGCCTCTGGCCACTCAAGGCCACAGGCTCGTGGAGAAAATGACCGGCCTTTATTCTTGGAAAGAACAGTGGCCAGCCCAGGTTCCTGTTGTCAGTTTGGAGGGTTCCCTTGGGACTGTCAGGGCAGCACAAAATTAAAGTTGGGCGCAGGCTGAGTCTGGGACATATCCTTAATAGTTTGGATTTTTTGGAGGCATCTGGCTACTCAAGGCCACAGGCCCCTGGAAAAAATTACCGGCCAGCCCAGGTTCCTGCTGTCAGTTTGTAGGGTTCCCTGGGACTGTCAGGGCAGCACAAAATTAACGTTGGGTGCAGGCTGGGTCTGCGACATATTCTTAATAGTTTGGATATTTTTATTTTGGAGGCGTCCGGCCACTCAGGGACACAGGCCCCTGGAGATAAAGACCAGCCATTTATTCTTAGAAAGAAGGGGGGCTAGCCAAGGTTTCTTATATCTGTTTAAAGGGTTCCCTGGAATTGCCAGGGCAGCACAAGCTTAAGGTGGGGGCAGGCTGAGTCTGGGACATATCCTTAATCGTTTGCATTTTTAGGAGGAGTCTGGCCACTCAGGGCCACTGGCCCCTGGAGAGAAAGACCGGCCCTTTTTCCTGTGAAGGAAAAGTTGCCAGCCCAGGTTGCTGATGACATTTTGTAGGGTTCCCTTGGGACTGTCAGGGCAGCACAGATTTGAGGTGGGTTCAGGTTAGGTCGGGGACATATCTTTAATCATTTGGATATTTTGGAGGCATCTGGCCACTCAAGGCCACAGGCCCCTGGAGAGAAAGACCGGCCCTTTTCCCTGTGAAGGAAAAGTTGCCAGCCCAGGTTGCTGATGACATTTTGTAGGGTTCCCTTGGGACTGTCAGGACAGCAAAAATTTGAGGTGGGGTCAGGATGGGTCTGGGACATATCTTTAATCGTTTGGATATTTTGGAGGCATCTGGCTACTCAAGGCCACAGGCCCCTGGAGAAAATTACCGGCCATTTTGTCTTGGAAAGAAAAGTTGCCAGCCCAGGTTCCTGATGTCAGTTTGTAGGGTTCCCTTGGGACTGTCAGGGCAGCACAGGTTTGAGGTGGGGTCAGGTTAGGTCCTGGAGACATCCTTAATAGTTTGTATTTTTTGGAGGCCTCTGGCCACTCAGGGCCACAGGCCCCTGGAGAGAAAGACGGGACATTTATTCTTGGAAACAAAAGGGGCCAGCCCCGGTCCCTGATGTTTGTTTAGAGGGTTCCCTTGGGATTGTCAGGGCAGCACAAATTTGAGGTGGGGGCATGTATGGTCTGGGACATATCCTTAATAGTCTGGAATTTTTGGAGGCGTCCGGCCACTCAGGGACACAGGCCCCTGGAGAAAATTACTGGCCATTTTTTCTTGGAAAGGAAAGTGTCCAGCCCAGGTTCCTGCTGTCAGTTTGTAGTGTTCCCTGGGACTGTCAGTGCATCACAAAATTATCGTTGGGTGCAGGCTGAGTCTGGGAAATATCCTTAATCGTTTGCATTTTTTGGAGGGGTCTGGCCACTCCGGGCCACTGGCCCCTGGAGAGAAAGACCGGCCCTTTTCCCTGTGAAGGAAAAGTTGCCAGCCCAGGTTGCTGATGACAGTTTGTAGGGTTCCCTTGAGACTGTCAAAGCAGCACAGATTCGAGGTGGGGTCAAGTTAGGTCTAGGACATATCCTTAATAGTCTGGATTTTTTGGAGGCGTCCAGCCACTCAGGGACACAGGCCCCTGCAGACAAAGACCGGCCTTTTTTTCTTGGAAAGAAAAGTTGACAGCCCAGGTTCCTGAAATCATTTTGTAGGGTTCCCTTGGGACTGTCAGGGCAGCACAGGTTTGAGGTGGGGGCAGGTTGGATCTGGGACACATCCTTAATCGTTTGGTTTTTTTGGAGGCGTCTGGCCACTCAAGGACACAGGCCCCTGGAGACAAAGACAGGCCCTTTTCCCTGTGAAGGAAAAGTTGCCAGCCCAGGTATCTAAAATCTGTTTAAAAGGTTCCCTTGGGACTGTCAGGGCAGCACAAATTTGAAGTGGTGGCAAGTTAGGTCTGGGACATATCTTTAACCTTTTGGTTTTTTGGAGGCATCTGGCCACTCAGGGACACAGGCCCCTGGAGACAAAGACGGGCCCTTTTCCCTGTGAAGGAAAAGTTGCCAGCCCAGGTTTCTAAAATCTGTTTAAAAGGTTCCCTTGGGAAGGTCAGGACAGCACAAATTTGAGGTGGGGGCAGGTTAGGTCTGGGACATATCTTTAATCGTTTGGATATTGTGCAGGCTTCCAGCCACTCAGGGCCTCAGGCCCCTGGAGACAAAGACTGGCCATTTATATTTGGAAACAAAAGGGGGCAGCCCAGGTTGCTGATGACAGTTTGTAGGGTTCCCTTGGGACTGTCAGGGCAGCACAGGTTTGAGGTGGGGGCAGGTTGGGTCTGGGACATATCTTTAATCGTTTGGATATTTTGGAGTCGTCTGTCTACTCAAGGCCACAGGCACCTGGAGAAAATTACTGGCCATTTTTTCTTGGAAAGGAAAGTGGCCAGCCCAGGTTCCTGTTGTCAGTTTGTAGTGTTCCCTGGGACTGTCAGGGCAGCACAAATTTAACGTTGGGTGCACGCTGGGTCTGGGACATATCCTTAACAGTTTGGATTTTTTGGAGGCATCTGGCTACTCAAGGCAACAGGCCCCTGGAAAAAATTACCGGCCAGCCCAGGTTCCTGCTGTCAGTTTGTAGGGTTCCCTGGGACTGCCAGGGCAGCACAAATTTAAGGTGGGGGCAGGCTGGGTCTGGGACATATCCTTAATCGTTTTCTTTTTTTGGAGGCGTCTGGCCACTCAGGGCCACAGGCCCCTGGAGAGAAAGACCGGCCCTTTTCCCTGTGAAGGAAAGGTTGCCAGCCCAGGTTGCTGATGACAGTTTGTAGGGTTCCCTTGGGACTGTCAGGGCAGCACAGATTTGAGGTGGGTTCAGGTTAGGTCGGGGACATATCTTTAATCATTTGGATATTTTGGAGGCATCTGGCCACACAAGGCCACAGGCCCCTGGAGAGAAAGACCGGCCCTTTTCCCTGTGAAGGAAAAGTTGCCAGCCCAGGTTGCTGATGACATTTTGTAGGGTTCCCTTGGGACTGTCAGGACAGCAAAAATTTGAGGTGGGGTCAGGATGGGTCTGGGACATATCTTTAATCGTTTGGATATTTTGGAGGCATCTGGCTACTCAAGGCCACAGGCCCCTGGAGAAAATTACCGGCCATTTTGTCTTGGAAAGAAAAGTTGCCAGCCCAGGTTCCTGATGTCAGTTTGTAGGGTTCCCTTGGGACTGTCAGGGCAGCACAGGTTTGAGGTGGGGTCAGGTTAGGTCCTGGAGACATCCTTAATAGTTTGTATTTTTTGGAGGCACCTGGCCACTCAGGGCCACAGGCCCCTGGAGAGAAAGACGGGACATTTATTCTTGGAAACAAAAGGGGCCAGCCCCGGTCCCTGATGTTTGTTTAGAGGGTTCCCTTGGGATTGTCAGGGCAGCACAAATTTGAGGTGGGGGCATGTATGGTCTGGGACATATCCTTAATAGTCTGGAATTTTTGGAGGCGTCTGGCCACTCAGGGACACAGGCCCCTGGAAAAAATTACCGGCCATTTTGTCTTGGAAAGGAAAGTGTCCAGCCCAGGTTCCTGCTGTCAGTTTGTAGTGTTCCCTGGGACTGTCAGTGCATCACAAAATTATCGTAGGGTGCAGGCTGAGTCTGGAAAATATCCTTAATCGTTTGCATTTTTTGGAGGCGTCTGGCCACTCAGGGCCACTGGCCCCTGGAGAGAAAGACCGGCCCTTTTCCCTGTGAAGGAAAAGTTGCCAGCCCAGGTTGCTGATGACAGTTTGTAGGGTTCCCTTGGGACTGTCAGGGCAGCACAGATTTGAGGTGGGGTCAAGTTAGGTCGGGGACATATCTTTAATCGTTTGGATTTTTTGGAGGCCTCTGGCCACTCAGGGACACAGGCCCCTGGAGAAAATTACCGGCCATTTTGTCTTGGAAAGAAAAGTTGCCAGCCCAGGTTCCTGAAATCATTTTGTAGGGTTCCCTTGGGACTGCCAGGGCAGCACAGGTTTGAGGTGGGGGCTGGTTGGATCTGGGACACATCCTTAATCCTTTGGTTTTTTTGGAGGCATCTGGCCACTCAGGGACACAGGCCCCTGGAGACAAAGACGGGCCCTTTTCCCTGTGAAGGAAAAGTTGCCAGTGCAGGTATCTAAAATCTGTTTAAAAGGTTCCCTTGGGACTGTCAGGGCAGGACAAATTTGAAGTGGTGGCAAGTTAGGTCTGGGACATATCTTTAACCTTTTGGTTTTTTTGGAGGCATCTGGCCACTCAGGGACACAGGCCCCTGGAGACAAAGACCGGCCCTTTTCCCTGTGAAGGAAAAGTTGCCAGCCCAGGTTTCTAAAATCTGTTTAAAAGGTTCCCTTGGGAAGGTCAGGACAGCACAAATTTGAGGTGGGGGCAGGTTAGGTCTGGGACATATCTTTAATCGTTTGGATATTTTGCAGGATTCCAGCCACTCAGGGCCTCAGGCCCCTGGAGACAAAGACTGGCCATTTATATTTGGAAACAAAAGGGGGCAGCCCAGGTTGCTGATGACAGTTTGTAGGGTTCCTTTGGGACTGTCAGGGCAGCACAGATTTGAGGTGGGTTCAGGTTAGGTCTGGGACATATCTTTAATCATTTGGATATTTTGGAGGCATCTGGCCACACAAAGCCACAGGCCCCTGGAGAGAAAGACCGGCCCTTTTCCCTGTGAAGGAAAACTTGCCAGCCCAGGTTGCTGATGACATTTTGTAGGGTTCTCTGGGACAGTCAGGGCAGCACAAATTTAACTTTGGGTGCAGGCTGAGACTGGGAAATATCTTTAATCGTTTGGATATTTAAGAGGCGTCTGGCCACTCAGGGCCACAGGGCCCTGGAGAGAAAGACCGGCCCTTTTCCCTGTGAAGGAAAGGTTGCCAGCCCAGGTTGCTGATGACAGTTTGTAGGGTTCCCTTGGGACTGTCAGGGCAGCACAGATTTGAGGTGGGTTCAGGTTAGGTCGGGGACATATCTTTAATCATTTGGATATTTTGGAGGCATCTGGCCACTCAAGGCCACAGGCCCCTGGAGAGAAAGACCGGCCCTTTTCCCTGTGAAGGAAAAGTTGCCAGCCCAGGTTTCTAAAATCTGTTTAAAAGGTTCCCTTGGGAAGGTCAGGACAGCACAAATTTGAGGTGGGGGCAGGTTAGGTCTGGGACATATCTTTAATCGTTTGGATATTTTGGAGTCGTCTGGCTACTCAAGGCCACAAGCCCCTGGAGAAAATTACTGGCCATTTTTTCTTGGAAAGGAAAGTGGCCAGCCCAGGTTCCTGCTGTCAGTTTGTAGGGTTCTCTGGGACAGTCAGGGCAGCACAAATTTAACGTTGAGTGCCGGCTGAGTCTGGGAAATATCTTTAACCGTTTGGATATTTTGGAGGCGTCTGGCCACTCAGGGCCACAGGCCCCTGGAGAGAAAGACCGGCCCTTTTCCCTGTGAAGGAAAAGTTGCCAGCCCAGGTTCCTGATGTCAGTTTGTAGGGTTCCCTTGGGACTGTCAGGGCAGCACAGATTTGAGGTGGGTTCAGGTTAGGTCGGGGACATATCTTTAATCATTTGGATATTTTGGAGGCATCTGGCCACTCAAGGCCACAGGCCCCTGGAGAGAAAGACCGGCCCTTTTCCCTGTGAAGGAAAAGTTGCCAGCCCAGGTTTCTAAAATCTGTTTAAAAGGTTCCCTTGGGAAGGTCAGGACAGCACAAATTTGAGGTGGGGGCAGGTTAGGTCTGGGACATATCTTTAATCGTTTGGATATTTTGGAGTCGTCTGGCTACTCAAGGCCACAAGCCCCTGGAGAAAATTACTGGCCATTTTTTCTTGGAAAGGAAAGTGGCCAGCCCAGGTTCCTGCTGTCAGTTTGTAGGGTTCTCTGGGACAGTCAGGGCAGCACAAATTTAACGTTGAGTGCCGGCTGAGTCTGGGAAATATCTTTAATCGTTTGGATATTTTGGAGGCGTCTGGCCACTCAGGGCCACAGGCCCCTGGAGAGAAAGACCGGCCCTTTTCCCTGTGAAGGAAAAGTTGCCAGCCCAGGTTGCTGATGACAGTTTGTAGGGTTCCCTTGGGACTCTCAGGGTAGCACAAATTTGAAGTGGTGGCAGGTTAGGTCTGGGACATATCTTTAATCGTTTGGATTTTTTGGAGGCCTCTGGCCACTCAAGGCCACAGGCTCGTGGAGAAAATGACCGGCCTTTATTCTTGGAAAGAGCAGTGGCCAGCCCAGGTTCCTGCTGTCAGTTTGTAGGGTTCCCTGGGACTGTCAGGGCAGCACAAAATTAACGTTGGGCGCAGGCTGAGTCTGGGACATATCCTTAACAGTTTGGATTTTTTGGAGGCATCTGGCTACTCAAGACAACAGGCCCCTGGAAAAAATTACCGGCCAGCCCAGGTTCCTGCTGTCAGTTTGTAGGGTTCCCTGGGACTGCCAGGGCAGCACAAATTTAAGGTGGGGGCAGGCTGGGTCTGGGACATATCCTTAATCGTTTTCTTTTTTTGGAGGCGTCTGGCCACACAGGGCCACAGGCCCCTGGAGAGAAAGACCGGCCCTTTTCCCTGTGAAGGAAAAGTTGCCAGCCCAGGTTGCTGATGACATTTTGTAGGGTTCCCTTGGGACTGTCAGGACAGCAAAAATTTGAGGTGGGGTCAGGATGGGTCTGGGACATATCTTTAATCGTTTGGATATTTTGGAGGCATCTGGCTACTCAAGGCCACAGGCCCCTGGAGAAAATTACCGGCCATTTTGTCTTGGAAAGAAAAGTTGCCAGCCCAGGTTCCTGATGTCAGTTTGTAGTGTTCCCTTGGGACTGTCAGTGTATCACAAAATTATCGTAGGGTGCAGGCTGAGTCTGGAAAATATCCTTAATCGTTTGCATTTTTTGGAGGCGTCTGGCCACTCAGGGCCACTGGCCCCTGGAGAGAAAGACCGGCCCTTTTCCCTGTGAAGGAAAAGTTGCCAGCCCAGGTTGCTGATGACAGTTTGTAGGGTTCCCTTGGGACTGTCAGGGCAGCACAGATTTGAGGTGGGGTCAAGTTAGGTCTGGGACATATCTTTAACCTCTTGGTTTTTTTGGAGGCATCTGGCCACTCAGGGCCACAGGCCCCTGGAGAGAAAGACCGGCCCTTTTCCCTGTGAAGGAAAAGTTGCCAGCCCAGGTTCCTGATGTCAGTTTGTAGGGTTCCCTTGGGACTGTCAGGGCAGCACAGGTTTGAGGTGGGGTCAGGTTAGGTCCTGGAGACATCCTTAATAGTTTGTATTTTTTGGAGGCCTCTGGCCACTCAGGGCCACAGGCCCCTGGAGAGAAAGACGGGACATTTATTCTTGGAAACAAAAGGGGCCAGCCCCGGTCCCTGATGTTTGTTTAGAGGGTTCCCTTGGGATTGTCAGGGCAGCACAAATTTGAGGTGGGGGCATGTATGGTCTGGGACATATCCTTAATAGTCTGGAATTTTTGGAGGCATCTGGCCACTCAGGGACACAGGCCCCTGGAAAAAAATTACCGGCCATTTTGTCTTGGAAAGAAAGTGTCCAGCCCAGGTTCCTGCTGTCAGTTTGTAGTGTTCCCTGGGACTGTCAGTGCATCACAAAATTATCGTAGGGTGCAGGCTGAGTCTGGAAAATATCCTTAATCGTTTGGATATTTTGGAGTCGTCTGGCCACTCAGGGCCACTGGCCCCTGGAGAGAAAGACCGGCCCTTTTCCCTGTGAAGGAAAAGTTGCCAGCCCAGGTTGCTGATGACAGTTTGTAGGGTTCCCTTGGGACTGTCAGGGCAGCACAGATTTGAGGTGGGGTCAAGTTAGGTCTGGGACATATCTTTAATCGTTTGGATTTTTTGGAGGCCTCTGGCCACTCAGGGACACAGGCCCCTGGAGAAAATTACCGGCCATTTTGTCTTGGAAAGAAAAGTTGCCAGCCCAGGTTCCTGAAATCATTTTGTAGGGTTCCCTTGGGACTGCCAGGGCAGCACAGGTTTGAGGTGGGGGCTGGTTGGATCTGGGACACATCCTTAATCCTTTGGTTTTTTTGGAGGCATCTGGCCACTCAGGGACACAGGCCCCTGGAGACAAAGACAGGCCCTTTTCCCTGTGAAGGAAAAGTTGCCAGTGCAGGTATCTAAAATCTGTTTAAAAGGTTCCCTTGGGACTGTCAGGGCAGCACAAATTTGAAGTGGTGGCAAGTTAGGTCTGGGACATATCTTTAATAACCTTTTGGTTTTTTTGGAGGCATCTGGCCACTCAGGGACACAGGCCCCTGGAGACAAAGACCGGCCCTTTTCCCTGTGAAGGAAAAGTTGCCAGCCCAGGTTTCTAAAATCTGTTTAAAAGGTTCCCTTGGGAAGGTCAGGACAGCACAAATTTGAGGTGGGGGCAGGTTAGGTCTGGGACATATCTTTAATCATTTGGATATTTTGCAGGATTCCAGCCACTCAGGGCCTCAGGCCCCTGGAGACAAAGACTGGCCATTTATATTTGGAAACAAAAGGGGGCAGCCCAGGTTGCTGATGACAGTTTGTAGGGTTCCTTTGGGACTGTCAGGGCAGCACAGATTTGAGGTGGGTTCAGGTTAGGTCTGGGACATATCTTTAATCATTTGGATATTTTGGAGGCATCTGGCCACACAAAGCCACAGGCCCCTGGAGAGAAAGACCGGCCCTTTTCCCTGTGAAGGAAAAGTTGCCAGCCCAGGTTGCTGATGACATTTTGTAGGGTTCTCTGGGACAGTCAGGGCAGCACAAATTTAACTTTGGGTGCAGGCTGAGTCTGGGAAATATCTTTAATCGTTTGGATATTTTGGAGGCATCTGGCTACTCAAGGCCACAGGCCCCTGGAGAAAATTACCGGCCATTTTGTCTTGGAAAGAAAAGTTGCCAGCCCAGGTTCCTGATGTCAGTTTGTAGGGTTCCCTTGGGACTGTCAGGGCAGCACAGGTTTGAGGTGGGGTCAGGTTAGGTCCTGGAGACATCCTTAATAGTTTGTATTTTTTGGAGGCCTCTGGCCACTCAGGGCCACAGGCCCCTGGAGAGAAAGACGGGACATTTATTCTTGGAAACAAAAGGGGCCAGCCCCGGTCCCTGATGTTTGTTTAGAGGGTTCCCTTGGGATTGTCAGGGCAGCACAAATTTGAGGTGGGGGCATGTATGGTCTGGGACATATCCTTAATAGTCTGGAATTTTTGGAGGCGTCCGGCCACTCAGGGACACAGGCCCCTGGAGAAAATTACTGGCCATTTTTTCTTGGAAAGGAAAGTGTCCAGCCCAGGTTCCTGCTGTCAGTTTGTAGTGTTCCCTGGGACTGTCAGTGCATCACAAAATTATCGTTGGGTGCAGGCTGAGTCTGGGAAATATCCTTAATCGTTTGCATTTTTTGGAGGGGTCTGGCCACTCCGGGCCACTGGCCCCTGGAGAGAAAGACCGGCCCTTTTCCCTGTGAAGGAAAAGTTGCCAGCCCAGGTTGCTGATGACAGTTTGTAGGGTTCCCTTGAGACTGTCAAAGCAGCACAGATTCGAGGTGGGGTCAAGTTAGGTCTGGGACATATCTTTAATAGTTTGGATTTTTTGGAGGCGTCCAGCCACTCAGGGACACAGGCCCCTGCAGACAAAGACCGGCCTTTTTTTCTTGGAAAGAAAAGTTGACAGCCCAGGTTCCTGAAATCATTTTGTAGGGTTCCCTTGGGACTGTCAGGGCAGCACAGGTTTGAGGTGGGGGCAGGTTGGATCTGGGACACATCCTTAATCGTTTGGTTTTTTTGGAGGCGTCTGGCCACTCAAGGACACAGGCCCCTGGAGACAAAGACAGGCCCTTTTCCCTGTGAAGGAAAAGTTGCCAGCCCAGGTATCTAAAATCTGTTTAAAAGGTTCCCTTGGGACTGTCAGGGCAGCACAGATTTGAAGTGGTGGCAAGTTAGGTCTGGGACATATCTTTAACCTTTTGGTTTTTTGGAGGCATCTGGCCACTCAGGGACACAGGCCCCTGGAGACAAAGACCGGCCCTTTTCCCTGTGAAGGAAAAGTTGCCAGCCCAGGTTTCTAAAATCTGTTTAAAAGGTTCCCTTGGGAAGGTCAGGACAGCACAAATTTGAGGTGGGGGCAGGTTAGGTCTGGGACATATCTTTAATCGTTTGGATATTGTGCAGGCTTCCAGCCACTCAGGGCCTCAGGCCCCTGGAGACAAAGACTGGCCATTTATATTTGGAAACAAAAGGGGGCAGCCCAGGTTGCTGATGACAGTTTGTAGGGTTCCTTTGGGACTGTCAGGGCAGCACAGGTTTGAGGTGGGGGCAGGTTGGGTCTGGGACATATCTTTAATCGTTTGGATATTTTGGAGTCGTCTGTCTACTCAAGGCCACAGGCACCTGGAGAAAATTACTGGCCATTTTTTCTTGGAAAGGAAAGTGGCCAGCCCAGGTTCCTGTTGTCAGTTTGTAGTGTTCCCTGGGACTGTCAGGGCAGCACAAATTTAACGTTGGGTGCACGCTGGGTCTGGGACATATCCTTAACAGTTTGGATTTTTTGGAGGCATCTGGCTACTCAAGGCAACAGGCCCCTGGAAAAAATTACCGGCCAGCCCAGGTTCCTGCTGTCAGTTTGTAGGGTTCCCTGGGACTGCCAGGGCAGCACAAATTTAAGGTGGGGGCAGGCTGGGTCTGGGACATATCCTTAATCGTTTTCTTTTTTTGGAGGCGTCTGGCCACTCAGGGCCACAGGCCCCTGGAGAGAAAGACCGGCCCTTTTCCCTGTGAAGGAAAGGTTGCCAGCCCAGGTTGCTGATGACAGTTTGTAGGGTTCTCTGGGACTGTCAGGGCAGCACAGATTTGAGGTGGGTTCAGGTTAGGTCGGGGACATATCTTTAATCATTTGGATATTTTGGAGGCATCTGGCCACACAAGGCCACAGGCCCCTGGAGAGAAAGACCGGCCCTTTTCCCTGTGAAGGAAAAGTTGCCAGCCCAGGTTGCTGATGACATTTTGTAGGGTTCCCTTGGGACTGTCAGGACAGCAAAAATTTGAGGTGGGGTCAGGATGGGTCTGGGACATATCTTTAATCGTTTGGATATTTTGGAGGCATCTGGCTACTCAAGGCCACAGGCCCCTGGAGAAAATTACCGGCCATTTTGTCTTGGAAAGAAAAGTTGCCAGCCCAGGTTCCTGATGTCAGTTTGTAGGGTTCCCTTGGGACTGTCAGGGCAGCACAGGTTTGAGGTGGGGTCAGGTTAGGTCCTGGAGACATCCTTAATAGTTTGTATTTTTTGGAGGCCTCTGGCCACTCAGGGCCACAGGCCCCTGGAGAGAAAGACGGGACATTTATTCTTGGAAACAAAAGGGGCCAGCCCCGGTCCCTGATGTTTGTTTAGAGGGTTCCCTTGGGATTGTCAGGGCAGCACAAATTTGAGGTGGGGGCATGTATGGTCTGGGACATATCCTTAATAGTCTGGAATTTTTGGAGGCGTCTGGCCACTCAGGGACACAGGCCCCTGGAAAAAATTACCGGCCATTTTGTCTTGGAAAGGAAAGTGTCCAGCCCAGGTTCCTGCTGTCAGTTTGTAGTGTTCCCTGGGACTGTCAGTGCATCACAAAATTATCGTTGGGTGCAGGCTGAGTCTGGGAAATATCCTTAATCGTTTGCATTTTTTGGAGGCGTCTGGCCACTCCGGGCCACTGGCCCCTGGAGAGAAAGACCGGCCCTTTTCCCTGTGAAGGAAAAGTTGCCAGCCCAGGTTGCTGATGACAGTTTGTAGGGTTCCCTTGGGACTGTCAGGGCAGCACAGATTTGAGGTGGGGTCAAGTTAGGTCTGGGACATATCTTTAATCTTTTGGATTTTTTGGAGGCCTCTGGCCACTCAAGGCCACAGGCTCGTGGAGAAAATGACCGGCCTTTATTCTTGGAAAGAACAGTGGCCAGCCCAGGTTCCTGCTGTCAGTTTGTAGGGTTCCCTTGGGACTGTCAGGGCAGCACAGGTTTGAGGTGGGGGCAGGTTGGGTCTGGGACATATCTTTAATCGTTTGGATATTTTGGAGTCGTCTGGCTACTCAAGGCCACAAGCCCCTGGAGAAAATTACTGGCCATTTTTTCTTGGAAAGGAAAGTGGCCAGCCCAGGTTCCTGTTGTCAGTTTGTAGTGTTCCCTGGGACTGTCAGCGCAGCACAAATTTAACGTTGGGTGCACGCTGGGTCTGGGACATATCTTTAATCGTTTGGATATTTTGGAGTCGTCTGGCTACTCAAGGCCACAAGCCCCCGGAGAAAATTACTGGCCATTTTTTCTTGGAAAGGAAAGTGGCCAGCCCAGGTTCCTGCTGTCAGTTTGTAGGGTTCTCTGGGACAGTCAGGGCAGCACAAATTTAACGTTGAGTGCCGGCTGAGTCTGGGAAATATCTTTAATCGTTTGGATATTTTGGAGGCGTCTGGCCACTCAGGGCCACAGGCCCCTGGAGAGAAAGACCGGCCCTTTTCCCTGTGAAGGAAAAGTTGCCAGCCCAGGTTGCTGATGACAGTTTGTAGGGTTCCCTTGGGACTCTCAGGGTAGCACAAATTTGAAGTGGTGGCAGGTTAGGTCTGGGACATATCTTTAATCGTTTGGATATTTTGGAGGCCTCTGGCCACTCAAGGCCACAGGCTCGTGGAGAAAATGACCGGCCTTTATTCTTGGAAAGAACAGTGACCAGCCCAGGTTCCTGCTGTCAGTTTGTAGGGTTCCCTGGGACTGTCAGGGCAGCACAAAATTAACGTTGGGCGCAGGCTGAGTCTGGGACATATCCTTAACAGTTTGGATTTTTTGGAGGCATCTGGCTACTCAAGACAACAGGCCCCTGGAAAAAATTACCGGCCAGCCCAGGTTCCTGCTGTCAGTTTGTAGGGTTCCCTGGGACTGCCAGGGCAGCACAAATTTAAGGTGGGGGCAGGCTGGGTCTGGGACATATCCTTAATCGTTTTCTTTTTTTGGAGGCGTCTGGCCACACAGGGCCACAGGCCCCTGGAGAGAAAGACCGGCCCTTTTCCCTGTGAAGGAAAGGTTGCCAGCCCAGGTTGCTGATGACAGTTTGTAGGGTTCCCTTGGGACTGTCAGGGCAGCACAGATTTGAGGTGGGTTCAGGTTAGGTCGGGGACATATCTTTAATCATTTGGATATTTTGGAGGCATCTGGCCACACAAGGCCACAGGCCCCTGGAGAGAAAGACCGGCCCTTTTCCCTGTGAAGGAAAAGTTGCCAGCCCAGGTTGCTGATGACATTTTGTAGGGTTCCCTTGGGACTGTCAGGACAGCAAAAATTTGAGGTGGGGTCAGGATGGGTCTGGGACATATCTTTAATCGTTTGGATATTTTGGAGGCATCTGGCTACTCAAGGCCACAGGCCCCTGGAGAAAATTACCGGCCATTTTGTCTTGGAAAGAAAAGTTGCCAGCCCAGGTTCCTGATGTCAGTTTGTAGGGTTCCCTTGGGACTGTCAGGGCAGCACAGGTTTGAGGTGGGGTCAGGTTAGGTCCTGGAGACATCCTTAATAGTTTGTATTTTTTGGAGGCACCTGGCCACTCAGGGCCACAGGCCCCTGGAGAGAAAGACGGGACATTTATTCTTGGAAACAAAAGGGGCCAGCCCCGGTCCCTGATGTTTGTTTAGAGGGTTCCCTTGGGATTGTCAGGGCAGCACAAATTTGAGGTGGGGGCATGTATGGTCTGGGACATATCCTTAATAGTCTGGAATTTTTGGAGGCGTCTGGCCACTCAGGGACACAGGCCCCTGGAAAAAATTACCGGCCATTTTGTCTTGGAAAGGAAAGTGTCCAGCCCAGGTTCCTGCTGTCAGTTTGTAGTGTTCCCTGGGACTGTCAGTGCATCACAAAATTATCGTAGGGTGCAGGCTGAGTCTGGAAAATATCCTTAATCGTTTGCATTTTTTGGAGGGGTCTGGCCACTCCGGGCCACTGGCCCCTGGAGAGAAAGACCGGCCCTTTTCCCTGTGAAGGAAAAGTTGCCAGCCCAGGTTGCTGATGACAGTTTGTAGGGTTCCCTTGGGACTGTCAGGGCAGCACAGATTTGAGGTGGGGTCAAGTTAGGTCTGGGACATATCTTTAACCTCTTGGTTTTTTTGGAGGCATCTGGCCACTCAGGGACACAGGCCCCTGGAGAGAAAGACCGGCCCTTTTCCCTGTGAAGGAAAGGTTGCCAGCCCAGGTTCCTGATGTCAGTTTGTAGGGTTCCCTTGGGACTGTCAGGGCAGCACAGGTTTGAGGTGGGGTCAGGTTAGGTCCTGGAGACATCCTTAATAGTTTGTATTTTTTGGAGGCCTCTGGCCACTCAGGGCCACAGGCCCCTGGAGAGAAAGACGGGACATTTATTCTTGGAAACAAAAGGGGCCAGCCCCGGTCCCTGATGTTTGTTTAGAGGGTTCCCTTGGGATTGTCAGGGCAGCACAAATTTGAGGTGGGGGCATGTATGGTCTGGGACATATCCTTAATAGTCTGGAATTTTTGGAGGCATCTGGCCACTCAGGGACACAGGCCCCTGGAAAAAAATTACCGGCCATTTTGTCTTGGAAAGAAAGTGTCCAGCCCAGGTTCCTGCTGTCAGTTTGTAGTGTTCCCTGGGACTGTCAGTGCATCACAAAATTATCGTAGGGTGCAGGCTGAGTCTGGAAAATATCCTTAATCGTTTGCATTTTTGGGAGGCGTCTGGCCACTCAGGGCCACTGGCCCCTGGAGAGAAAGACCGGCCCTTTTCCCTGTGAAGGAAAAGTTGCCAGCCCAGGTTGCTGATGACAGTTTGTAGGGTTCCCTTGGGACTGTCAGGGCAGCACAGATTTGAGGTGGGGTCAAGTTAGGTCTGGGACATATCTTTAATCGTTTGGATTTTTTGGAGGCCTCTGGCCACTCAGGGACACAGGCCCCTGGAGAAAATTACCGGCCATTTTGTCTTGGAAAGAAAAGTTGCCAGCCCAGGTTCCTGAAATCATTTTGTAGGGTTCCCTTGGGACTGCCAGGGCAGCACAGGTTTGAGGTGGGGGCTGGTTGGATCTGGGACACATCCTTAATCCTTTGGTTTTTTTGGAGGCATCTGGCCACTCAGGGACACAGGCCCCTGGAGACAAAGACGGGCCCTTTTCCCTGTGAAGGAAAAGTTGCCAGTGCAGGTATCTAAAATCTGTTTAAAAGGTTCCCTTGGGACTGTCAGGGCAGGACAAATTTGAAGTGGTGGCAAGTTAGGTCTGGGACATATCTTTAACCTTTTGGTTTTTTTGGAGGCATCTGGCCACTCAGGGACACAGGCCCCTGGAGACAAAGACCGGCCCTTTTGTCTTGGAAAGAAAAGTTGCCAGCCCAGGTTCCTGAAATCATTTTGTAGGGTTCCCTTGGGACTGCCAGGGCAGCACAGGTTTGTGGTTGGGGCTGGTTGGATCTGGGACACATCCTTAATCCTTTGGTTTTTTTGGAGGCATCTGGCCACTCAGGGACACAGGCCCCTGGAGACAAAGACGGGCCCTTTTCCCTGTGAAGGAAAAGTTGCCAGTGCAGGTATCTAAAATCTGTTTAAAAGGTTCCCTTGGGACTGTCAGGGCAGGACAAATTTGAAGTGGTGGCAAGTTAGGTCTGGGACATATCTTTAACCTTTTGGTTTTTTTGGAGGCATCTGGCCACTCAGGGACACAGGCCCCTGGAGACAAAGACCGGCCCTTTTCCCTGTGAAGGAAAAGTTGCCAGCCCAGGTTTCTAAAATCTGTTTAAAAGGTTCCCTTGGGAAGGTCAGGACAGCACAAATTTGAGGTGGGGGCAGGTTAGGTCTGGGACATATCTTTAATCGTTTGGATATTTTGCAGGATTCCAGCCACTCAGGGCCTCAGGCCCCTGGAGACAAAGACTGGCCATTTATATTTGGAAACAAAAGGGGGCAGCCCAGGTTGCTGATGACAGTTTGTAGGGTTCCTTTGGGACTGTCAGGGCAGCACAGATTTGAGGTGGGTTCAGGTTAGGTCTGGGACATATCTTTAATCATTTGGATATTTTGGAGGCATCTGGCCACACAAAGCCACAGGCCCCTGGAGAGAAAGACCGGCCCTTTTCCCTGTGAAGGAAAAGTTGCCAGCCCAGGTTGCTGATGACATTTTGTAGGGTTCTCTGGGACAGTCAGGGCAGCACAAATTTAACTTTGGGTGCAGGCTGAGTCTGGGAAATATCTTTAATCGTTTGGATATTTAGGAGGCGTCTGGCCACTCAGGGCCACAGGGCCCTGGAGAGAAATACCGGCCCTTTTCCCTGTGAAGGAAAGGTTGCCAGCCCAGGTTGCTGATGACAGTTTGTAGGGTTCCCTTGGGACTGTCAGGGCAGCACAGGTTTGAGGTGGGTTCAGGTTAGGTCGGGGACATATCTTTAATCATTTGGATATTTTGGAGGCATCTGGCCACTCAAGGCCACAGGCCCCTGGAGAGAAAGACCGGCCCTTTTCCCTGTGAAGGAAAAGTTGCCAGCCCAGGTTTCTAAAATCTGTTTAAAAGGTTCCCTTGGGAAGGTCAGGACAGCACAAATTTGAGGTGGGGGCAGGTTAGGTCTGGGACATATCTTTAATCGTTTGGATATTTTGGAGTCGTCTGGCTACTCAAGGCCACAAGCCCCTGGAGAAAATTACTGGCCATTTTTTCTTGGAAAGGAAAGTGGCCAGCCCAGGTTCCTGCTGTCAGTTTGTAGGGTTCTCTGGGACAGTCAGGGCAGCAAAAATTTAACGTTGAGTGCCGGCTGAGTCTGGGAAATATCTTTAATCGTTTGGATATTTTGGAGGCGTCTGGCCACTCAGGGCCACAGGCCCCTGGAGAGAAAGACCGGCCCTTTTCCCTGTGAAGGAAAAGTTGCCAGCCCAGGTTGCTGATGACAGTTTGTAGGGTTCCCTTGGGACTCTCAGGGTAGCACAAATTTGAAGTGGTGGCAGGTTAGGTCTGGGACATATCTTTAATCGTTTGGATTTTTTGGAGGCCTCTGGCCACTCAAGGCCACAGGCTCGTGGAGAAAATGACCGGCCTTTATTCTTGGAAAGAACAGTGGCCAGCCCAGGTTCCTGCTGTCAGTTTGTAGGGTTCCCTGGGACTGTCAGGGCAGCACAAAATTAACGTTGGGCGCAGGCTGAGTCTGGGACATATCCTTAACAGTTTGGATTTTTTGGAGGCATCTGGCTACTCAAGACAACAGGCCCCTGGAAAAAATTACCGGCCAGCCCAGGTTCCTGCTGTCAGTTTGTAGGGTTCCCTGGGACTGCCAGGGCAGCACAAATTTAAGGTGGGGGCAGGCTGGGTCTGGGACATATCCTTAATCGTTTTCTTTTTTTGGAGGCGTCTGGCCACACAGGGCCACAGGCCCCTGGAGAGAAAGACCGGCCCTTTTCCCTGTGAAGGAAAAGTTGCCAGCCCAGGTTGCTGATGACATTTTGTAGGGTTCCCTTGGGACTGTCAGGACAGCAAAAATTTGAGGTGGGGTCAGGATGGGTCTGGGACATATCTTTAATCGTTTGGATATTTTGGAGGCATCTGGCTACTCAAGGCCACAGGCCCCTGGAGAAAATTACCGGCCATTTTGTCTTGGAAAGAAAAGTTGCCAGCCCAACTTCCTGATGTCAGTTTGTAGTGTTCCCTGGGACTGTCAGTGCATCACAAAATTATCGTAGGGTGCAGGCTGAGTCTGGAAAATATCCTTAATCGTTTGCATTTTTTGGAGGCGTCTGGCCACTCAGGGCCACTGGCCCCTGGAGAGAAAGACCGGCCCTTTTCCCTGTGAAGGAAAAGTTGCCAGCCCAGGTTGCTGATGACAGTTTGTAGGGTTCCCTTGGGACTGTCAGGGCAGCACAGATTTGAGGTGGGGTCAAGTTAGGTCTGGGACATATCTTTAACCTCTTGGTTTTTTTGGAGGCATCTGGCCACTCAGGGACACAGGCCCCTGGAGAGAAAGACCGGCCCTTTTCCCTGTGAAGGAAAAGTTGCCAGCCCAGGTTCCTGATGTCAGTTTGTAGGGTTCCCTTGGGACTGTCAGGGCAGCACAGGTTTGAGGTGGGGTCAGGTTAGGTCCTGGAGACATCCTTAATAGTTTGTATTTTTTGGAGGCCTCTGGCCACTCAGGGCCACAGGCCCCTGGAGAGAAAGACGGGACATTTATTCTTGGAAACAAAAGGGGCCAGCCCCGGTCCCTGATGTTTGTTTAGAGGGTTCCCTTGGGATTGTCAGGGCAGCACAAATTTGAGGTGGGGGCATGTATGGTCTGGGACATATCCTTAATAGTCTGGAATTTTTGGAGGCATCTGGCCACTCAGGGACACAGGCCCCTGGAAAAAAATTACCGGCCATTTTGTCTTGGAAAGAAAGTGTCCAGCCCAGGTTCCTGCTGTCAGTTTGTAGTGTTCCCTGGGACTGTCAGTGCATCACAAAATTATCGTAGGGTGCAGGCTGAGTCTGGAAAATATCCTTAATCGTTTGGATATTTTGGAGTCGTCTGGCCACTCAGGGCCACTGGCCCCTGGAGAGAAAGACCGGCCCTTTTCCCTGTGAAGGAAAAGTTGCCAGCCCAGGTTGCTGATGACAGTTTGTAGGGTTCCCTTGGGACTGTCAGGGCAGCACAGATTTGAGGTGGGGTCAAGTTAGGTCTGGGACATATCTTTAATCGTTTGGATTTTTTGGAGGCCTCTGGCCACTCAGGGACACAGGCCCCTGGAGAAAATTACCGGCCATTTTGTCTTGGAAAGAAAAGTTGCCAGCCCAGGTTCCTGAAATCATTTTGTAGGGTTCCCTTGGGACTGCCAGGGCAGCACAGGTTTGAGGTGGGGGCTGGTTGGATCTGGGACACATCCTTAATCCTTTGGTTTTTTTGGAGGCATCTGGCCACTCAGGGACACAGGCCCCTGGAGACAAAGACGGGCCCTTTTCCCTGTGAAGGAAAAGTTGCCAGTGCAGGTATCTAAAATCTGTTTAAAAGGTTCCCTTGGGACTGTCAGGGCAGCACAAATTTGAAGTGGTGGCAAGTTAGGTCTGGGACATATCTTTAACCTTTTGGTTTTTTTGGAGGCATCTGGCCACTCAGGGACACAGGCCCCTGGAGACAAAGACCGGCCCTTTTCCCTGTGAAGGAAAAGTTGCCAGCCCAGGTTTCTAAAATCTGTTTAAAAGGTTCCCTTGGGAAGGTCAGGACAGCACAAATTTGAGGTGGGGGCAGGTTAGGTCTGGGTCATATCTTTAATCGTTTGGATATTTTGCAGGATTCCAGCCACTCAGGGCCTCAGGCCCCTGGAGACAAAGACTGGCCATTTATATTTGGAAACAAAAGGGGGCAGCCCAGGTTGCTGATGACAGTTTGTAGGGTTCCTTTGGGACTGTCAGGGCAGCACAGATTTGAGGTGGGTTCAGGTTAGGTCTGGGACATATCTTTAATCATTTGGATATTTTGGAGGCATCTGGCCACACAAAGCCACAGGCCCCTGGAGAGAAAGACCGGCCCTTTTCCCTGTGAAGGAAAAGTTGCCAGCCCAGGTTGCTGATGACATTTTGTAGGGTTCTCTGGGACAGTCAGGGCAGCACAAATTTAACTTTGGGTGCAGGCTGAGTCTGGGAAATATCTTTAATCGTTTGGATATTTAGGAGGCGTCTGGCCACTCAGGGCCACAGGGCCCTGGAGAGAAATACCGGCCCATTTCCCTGTGAAGGAAAGGTTGCCAGCCCAGGTTCCTGATGTCAGTTTGTAGGGTTCCCTTGGGACTGTCAGGGCAGCACAGGTTTGAGGTGGGGTCAGGTTAGGTCCTGGAGACATCCTTAATAGTTTTTATTTTTTGGAGGCACCTGGCCACTCAGGGCCACAGGCCCCTGGAGAGAAAGACGGGACATTTATTCTTGGAAACAAAAGGGGCCAGCCCCGGTCCCTGATGTTTGTTTAGAGGGTTCCCTTGGGATTGTCAGGGCAGCACAAATTTGAGGTGGGGGCATGTATGGTCTGGGACATATCCTTAATAGTCTGGAATTTTTGGAGGCGTCCGGCCACTCAGGGACACAGGCCCCTGGAGAAAATTACTGGCCATTTTTTCTTGGAAAGGAAAGTGTCCAGCCCAGGTTCCTGCTGTCAGTTTGTAGTGTTCCCTGGGACTGTCAGTGCATCACAAAATTATCGTTGGGTGCAGGCTGAGTCTGGGAAATATCCTTAATCGTTTGCATTTTTTGGAGGGGTCTGGCCACTCCGGGCCACTGGCCCCTGGAGAGAAAGACCGGCCCTTTTCCCTGTGAAGGAAAAGTTGCCAGCCCAGGTTGCTGATGACAGTTTGTAGGGTTCCCTTGAGACTGTCAAAGCAGCACAGATTCGAGGTGGGGTCAAGTTAGGTCTAGGACATATCCTTAATAGTCTGGATTTTTTGGAGGCGTCCAGCCACTCAGGGACACAGGCCCCTGCAGACAAAGACCGGCCTTTTTTTCTTGGAAAGAAAAGTTGACAGCCCAGGTTCCTGAAATCATTTTGTAGGGTTCCCTTGGGACTGTCAGGGCAGCACAGGTTTGAGGTGGGGGCAGGTTGGATCTGGGACACATCCTTAATCGTTTGGTTTTTTTGGAGGCGTCTGGCCACTCAAGGACACAGGCCCCTGGAGACAAAGACAGGCCCTTTTCCCTGTGAAGGAAAAGTTGCCAGCCCAGGTATCTAAAATCTGTTTAAAAGGTTCCCTTGGGACTGTCAGGGCAGCACAAATTTGAAGTGGTGGCAAGTTAGGTCTGGGACATATCTTTAACCTTTTGGTTTTTTGGAGGCATCTGGCCACTCAGGGACACAGGCCCCTGGAGACAAAGACGGGCCCTTTTCCCTGTGAAGGAAAAGTTGCCAGCCCAGGTTGCTGATGACATTTTGTAGGGTTCCCTTGGGACTGTCAGGACAGCAAAAATTTGAGGTGGGGTCAGGATGGGTCTGGGACATATCTTTAATCGTTTGGATATTTTGGAGGCATCTGGCTACTCAAGGCCACAGGCCCCTGGAGAAAATTACCGGCCATTTTGTCTTGGAAAGAAAAGTTGCCAGCCCAGGTTCCTGATGTCAGTTTGTAGGGTTCCCTTGGGACTGTCAGGGCAGCACAGGTTTGAGGTGGGGTCAGGTTAGGTCCTGGAGACATCCTTAATAGTTTGTATTTTTTGGAGGCCTCTGGCCACTCAGGGCCACAGGCCCCTGGAGAGAAAGACGGGACATTTATTCTTGGAAACAAAAGGGGCCAGCCCCGGTCCCTGATGTTTGTTTAGAGGGTTCCCTTGGGATTGTCAGGGCAGCACAAATTTGAGGTGGGGGCATGTATGGTCTGGGACATATCCTTAATAGTCTGGAATTTTTGGAGGCGTCTGGCCACTCAGGGACACAGGCCCCTGGAAAAAATTACCGGCCATTTTGTCTTGGAAAGGAAAGTGTCCAGCCCAGGTTCCTGCTGTCAGTTTGTAGTGTTCCCTGGGACTGTCAGTGCATCACAAAATTATCGTTGGGTGCAGGCTGAGTCTGGGAAATATCCTTAATCGTTTGCATTTTTTGGAGGCGTCTGGCCACTCCGGGCCACTGGCCCCTGGAGAGAAAGACCGGCCCTTTTCCCTGTGAAGGAAATGTTGCCAGCCCAGGTTGCTGATGACAGTTTGTAGGGTTCCCTTGGGACTGTCAGGGCAGCACAGATTTGAGGTGGGGTCAAGTTAGGTCTGGGACATATCTTTAATCGTTTGGATTTTTTGGAGGCCTCTGGCCACTCAAGGCCACAGGCTCGTGGAGAAAATGACCGGCCTTTATTCTTGGAAAGAACAGTGGCCAGCCCAGGTTCCTGCTGTCAGTTTGTAGGGTTCCCTTGGGACTGTCAGGGCAGCACAGGTTTGAGGTGGGGGCAGGTTGGGTCTGGGACATATCTTTAATGGTTGGATATTTTGGAGTCGTCTGGCTACTCAAGGCCACAAGCCCCTGGAGAAAATTACTGGCCATTTTTTCTTGGAAAGGAAAGTGGCCAGCCCAGGTTCCTGTTGTCAGTTTGTAGTGTTCCCTGGGACTGTCAGCGCAGCACAAATTTAACGTTGGGTGCACGCTGGGTCTGGGACATATCTTTAATCGTTTGGATATTTTGGAGTCGTCTGGCTACTCAAGGCCACAAGCCCCTGGAGAAAATTACTGGCCATTTTTTCTTGGAAAGGAAAGTGGCCAGCCCAGGTTCCTGCTGTCAGTTTGTAGGGTTCTCTGGGACAGTCAGGGCAGCACAAATTTAACGTTGAGTGCCGGCTGAGTCTGGGAAATATCTTTAATCGTTTGGATATTTTGGAGGCGTCTGGCCACTCAGGGCCACAGGCCCCTGGAGAGAAAGACCGGCCCTTTTCCCTGTGAAGGAAAAGTTGCCAGCCCAGGTTGCTGATGACAGTTTGTAGGGTTCCCTTGGGACTCTCAGGGTAGCACAAATTTGAAGTGGTGGCAGGTTAGGTCTGGGACATATCTTTAATCGTTTGGATTTTTTGGAGGCCTCTGGCCACTCAAGGCCACAGGCTCGTGGAGAAAATGACCGGCCTTTATTCTTGGAAAGAACAGTGGCCAGCCCAGGTTCCTGCTGTCAGTTTGTAGGGTTCCCTGGGACTGTCAGGGCAGCACAAAATTAACGTTGGGCGCAGGCTGAGTCTGGGACATATCCTTAACAGTTTGGATTTTTTGGAGGCATCTGGCTACTCAAGACAACAGGCCCCTGGAAAAAATTACCGGCCAGCCCAGGTTCCTGCTGTCAGTTTGTAGGGTTCCCTGGGACTGCCAGGGCAGCACAAATTTAAGGTGGGGGCAGGCTGGGTCTGGGACATATCCTTAATCGTTTTCTTTTTTTGGAGGCGTCTGGCCACACAGGGCCACAGGCCCCTGGAGAGAAAGACCGGCCCTTTTCCCTGTGAAGGAAAGGTTGCCAGCCCAGGTTGCTGATGACAGTTTGTAGGGTTCCCTTGGGACTGTCAGGGCAGCACAGATTTGAGGTGGGTTCAGGTTAGGTCGGGGACATATCTTTAATCATTTGGATATTTTGGAGGCATCTGGCCACACAAGGCCACAGGCCCCTGGAGAGAAAGACCGGCCCTTTTCCCTGTGAAGGAAAAGTTGCCAGCCCAGGTTGCTGATGACATTTTGTAGGGTTCCCTTGGGACTCTCAGGGTAGCACAAATTTGAAGTGGTGGCAGGTTAGGTCTGGGACATATCTTTAATCGTTTGGATTTTTTGGAGGCCTCTGGCCACTCAAGGCCACAGGCTCGTGGAGAAAATGACCGGCCTTTATTCTTGGAAAGAACAGTGGCCAGCCCAGGTTCCTGCTGTCAGTTTGTAGGGTTCCCTGGGACTGTCAGGGCAGCACAAAATTAACGTTGGGCGCAGGCTGAGTCTGGGACATATCCTTAACAGTTTGGATTTTTTGGAGGCATCTGGCTACTCAAGACAACAGGCCCCTGGAAAAAATTACCGGCCAGCCCAGGTTCCTGCTGTCAGTTTGTAGGGTTCCCTGGGACTGCCAGGGCAGCACAAATTTAAGGTGGGGGCAGGCTGGGTCTGGGACATATCCTTAATCGTTTTCTTTTTTTGGAGGCGTCTGGCCACACAGGGCCACAGGCCCCTGGAGAGAAAGACCGGCCCTTTTCCCTGTGAAGGAAAGGTTGCCAGCCCAGGTTGCTGATGACAGTTTGTAGGGTTCCCTTGGGACTGTCAGGGCAGCACAGATTTGAGGTGGGTTCAGGTTAGGTCGGGGACATATCTTTAATCATTTGGATATTTTGGAGGCATCTGGCCACACAAGGCCACAGGCCCCTGGAGAGAAAGACCGGCCCTTTTCCCTGTGAAGGAAAAGTTGCCAGCCCAGGTTGCTGATGACATTTTGTAGGGTTCCCTTGGGACTGTCAGGACAGCAAAAATTTGAGGTGGGGTCAG
Source organism: Anomalospiza imberbis (assembly GCF_031753505.1). Taxonomy (NCBI): domain Eukaryota; kingdom Metazoa; phylum Chordata; class Aves; order Passeriformes; family Viduidae; genus Anomalospiza; species Anomalospiza imberbis. The sequence continues at coordinate 68,834,198 of NC_089721.1, forward strand.
GATGGGTCTGGGACATATCTTTAATCGTTTGGATATTTTGGAGGCATCTGGCTACTCAAGGCCACAGGCCCCTGGAGAAAATTACCGGCCATTTTGTCTTGGAAAGAAAAGTTGCCAGCCCAGGTTCCTGATGTCAGTTTGTAGGGTTCCCTTGGGACTGTCAGGGCAGCACAGGTTTGAGGTGGGGTCAGGTTAGGTCCTGGAGACATCCTTAATAGTTTGTATTTTTTGGAGGCACCTGGCCACTCAGGGCCACAGGCCCCTGGAGAGAAAGACGGGACATTTATTCTTGGAAACAAAAGGGGCCAGCCCCGGTCCCTGATGTTTGTTTAGAGGGTTCCCTTGGGATTGTCAGGGCAGCACAAATTTGAGGTGGGGGCATGTATGGTCTGGGACATATCCTTAATAGTCTGGAATTTTTGGAGGCGTCTGGCCACTCAGGGACACAGGCCCCTGGAAAAAATTACCGGCCATTTTGTCTTGGAAAGGAAAGTGTCCAGCCCAGGTTCCTGCTGTCAGTTTGTAGTGTTCCCTGGGACTGTCAGTGCATCACAAAATTATCGTAGGGTGCAGGCTGAGTCTGGAAAATATCCTTAATCGTTTGCATTTTTTGGAGGGGTCTGGCCACTCCGGGCCACTGGCCCCTGGAGAGAAAGACCGGCCCTTTTCCCTGTGAAGGAAAAGTTGCCAGCCCAGGTTGCTGATGACAGTTTGTAGGGTTCCCTTGGGACTGTCAGGGCAGCACAGATTTGAGGTGGGGTCAAGTTAGGTCTGGGACATATCTTTAACCTCTTGGTTTTTTTGGAGGCATCTGGCCACTCAGGGACACAGGCCCCTGGAGAGAAATACCGGCCCTTTTCCCTGTGAAGGAAAAGTTGCCAGCCCAGGTTCCTGATGTCAGTTTGTAGGGTTCCCTTGGGACTGTCAGGGCAGCACAGGTTTGAGGTGGGGTCAGGTTAGGTCCTGGAGACATCCTTAATAGTTTGTATTTTTTGGAGGCCTCTGGCCACTCAGGGCCACAGGCCCCTGGAGAGAAAGACGGGACATTTATTCTTGGAAACAAAAGGGGCCAGCCCCGGTCCCTGATGTTTGTTTAGAGGGTTCCCTTGGGATTGTCAGGGCAGCACAAATTTGAGGTGGGGGCATGTATGGTCTGGGACATATCCTTAATAGTCTGGAATTTTTGGAGGCATCTGGCCACTCAGGGACACAGGCCCCTGGAAAAAAATTACCGGCCATTTTGTCTTGGAAAGAAAGTGTCCAGCCCAGGTTCCTGCTGTCAGTTTGTAGTGTTCCCTGGGACTGTCAGTGCATCACAAAATTATCGTAGGGTGCAGGCTGAGTCTGGAAAATATCCTTAATCGTTTGCATTTTTTGGAGGCGTCTGGCCACTCAGGGCCACTGGCCCCTGGAGAGAAAGACCGGCCCTTTTCCCTGTGAAGGAAAAGTTGCCAGCCCAGGTTGCTGATGACAGTTTGTAGGGTTCCCTTGGGACTGTCAGGGCAGCACAGATTTGAGGTGGGGTCAAGTTAGGTCTGGGACATATCTTTAATCGTTTGGATTTTTTGGAGGCCTCTGGCCACTCAGGGACACAGGCCCCTGGAGAAAATTACCGGCCATTTTGTCTTGGAAAGAAAAGTTGCCAGCCCAGGTTCCTGAAATCATTTTGTAGGGTTCCCTTGGGACTGCCAGGGCAGCACAGGTTTGAGGTGGGGGCTGGTTGGATCTGGGACACATCCTTAATCCTTTGGTTTTTTTGGAGGCATCTGGCCACTCAGGGACACAGGCCCCTGGAGACAAAGACGGGCCCTTTTCCCTGTGAAGGAAAAGTTGCCAGTGCAGGTATCTAAAATCTGTTTAAAAGGTTCCCTTGGGACTGTCAGGGCAGGACAAATTTGAAGTGGTGGCAAGTTAGGTCTGGGACATATCTTTAACCTTTTGGTTTTTTTGGAGGCATCTGGCCACTCAGGGACACAGGCCCCTGGAGACAAAGACCGGCCCTTTTGTCTTGGAAAGAAAAGTTGCCAGCCCAGGTTCCTGAAATCATTTTGTAGGGTTCCCTTGGGACTGCCAGGGCAGCACAGGTTTGTGGTTGGGGCTGGTTGGATCTGGGACACATCCTTAATCCTTTGGTTTTTTTGGAGGCATCTGGCCACTCAGGGACACAGGCCCCTGGAGACAAAGACGGGCCCTTTTCCCTGTGAAGGAAAAGTTGCCAGTGCAGGTATCTAAAATCTGTTTAAAAGGTTCCCTTGGGACTGTCAGGGCAGGACAAATTTGAAGTGGTGGCAAGTTAGGTCTGGGACATATCTTTAACCTTTTGGTTTTTTTGGAGGCATCTGGCCACTCAGGGACACAGGCCCCTGGAGACAAAGACCGGCCCTTTTCCCTGTGAAGGAAAAGTTGCCAGCCCAGGTTTCTAAAATCTGTTTAAAAGGTTCCCTTGGGAAGGTCAGGACAGCACAAATTTGAGGTGGGGGCAGGTTAGGTCTGGGACATATCTTTAATCGTTTGGATATTTTGCAGGATTCCAGCCACTCAGGGCCTCAGGCCCCTGGAGACAAAGACTGGCCATTTATATTTGGAAACAAAAGGGGGCAGCCCAGGTTGCTGATGACAGTTTGTAGGGTTCCTTTGGGACTGTCAGGGCAGCACAGATTTGAGGTGGGTTCAGGTTAGGTCTGGGACATATCTTTAATCATTTGGATATTTTGGAGGCATCTGGCCACACAAAGCCACAGGCCCCTGGAGAGAAAGACCGGCCCTTTTCCCTGTGAAGGAAAAGTTGCCAGCCCAGGTTGCTGATGACATTTTGTAGGGTTCTCTGGGACAGTCAGGGCAGCACAAATTTAACTTTGGGTGCAGGCTGAGTCTGGGAAATATCTTTAATCGTTTGGATATTTAGGAGGCGTCTGGCCACTCAGGGCCAGAGGGCCCTGGAGAGAAATACCGGCCCTTTTCCCTGTGAAGGAAAGGTTGCCAGCCCAGGTTGCTGATGACAGTTTGTAGGGTTCCCTTGGGACTGTCAGGGCAGCACAGGTTTGAGGTGGGTTCAGGTTAGGTCGGGGACATATCTTTAATCATTTGGATATTTTGGAGGCATCTGGCCACTCAAGGCCACAGGCCCCTGGAGAGAAAGACCGGCCCTTTTCCCTGTGAAGGAAAAGTTGCCAGCCCAGGTTTCTAAAATCTGTTTAAAAGGTTCCCTTGGGAAGGTCAGGACAGCACAAATTTGAGGTGGGGGCAGGTTAGGTCTGGGACATATCTTTAATCGTTTGGATATTTTGGAGTCGTCTGGCTACTCAAGGCCACAAGCCCCTGGAGAAAATTACTGGCCATTTTTTCTTGGAAAGGAAAGTGGCCAGCCCAGGTTCCTGCTGTCAGTTTGTAGGGTTCTCTGGGACAGTCAGGGCAGCACAAATTTAACGTTGAGTGCCGGCTGAGTCTGGGAAATATCTTTAATCGTTTGGATATTTTGGAGGCGTCTGGCCACTCAGGGCCACAGGCCCCTGGAGAGAAAGACCGGCCCTTTTCCCTGTGAAGGAAAAGTTGCCAGCCCAGGTTGCTGATGACAGTTTGTAGGGTTCCCTTGGGACTCTCAGGGTAGCACAAATTTGAAGTGGTGGCAGGTTAGGTCTGGGACATATCTTTAATCGTTTGGATTTTTTGGAGGCCTCTGGCCACTCAAGGCCACAGGCTCGTGGAGAAAATGACCGGCCTTTATTCTTGGAAAGAACAGTGGCCAGCCCAGGTTCCTGCTGTCAGTTTGTAGGGTTCCCTGGGACTGTCAGGGCAGCACAAAATTAACGTTGGGCGCAGGCTGAGTCTGGGACATATCCTTAACAGTTTGGATTTTTTGGAGGCATCTGGCTACTCAAGACAACAGGCCCCTGGAAAAAATTACCGGCCAGCCCAGGTTCCTGCTGTCAGTTTGTAGGGTTCCCTGGGACTGCCAGGGCAGCACAAATTTAAGGTGGGGGCAGGCTGGGTCTGGGACATATCCTTAATCGTTTTCTTTTTTTGGAGGCGTCTGGCCACACAGGGCCACAGGCCCCTGGAGAGAAAGACCGGCCCTTTTCCCTGTGAAGGAAAAGTTGCCAGCCCAGGTTGCTGATGACATTTTGTAGGGTTCCCTTGGGACTGTCAGGACAGCAAAAATTTGAGGTGGGGTCAGGATGGGTCTGGGACATATCTTTAATCGTTTGGATATTATGGAGGCATCTGGCTACTCAAGGCCACAGGCCCCTGGAGAAAATTACCGGCCATTTTGTCTTGGAAAGAAAAGTTGCCAGCCCAACTTCCTGATGTCAGTTTGTAGTGTTCCCTGGGACTGTCAGTGCATCACAAAATTATCGTAGGGTGCAGGCTGAGTCTGGAAAATATCCTTAATCGTTTGCATTTTTTGGAGGCGTCTGGCCACTCAGGGCCACTGGCCCCTGGAGAGAAAGACCGGCCCTTTTCCCTGTGAAGGAAAAGTTGCCAGCCCAGGTTGCTGATGACAGTTTGTAGGGTTCCCTTGGGACTGTCAGGGCAGCACAGATTTGAGGTGGGGTCAAGTTAGGTCTGGGACATATCTTTAACCTCTTGGTTTTTTTGGAGTCATCTGGCCACTCAGGGACACAGGCCCCTGGAGAGAAAGACCGGCCCTTTTCCCTGTGAAGGAAAAGTTGCCAGCCCAGGTTCCTGATGTCAGTTTGTAGGGTTCCCTTGGGACTGTCAGGGCAGCACAGGTTTGAGGTGGGGTCAGGTTAGGTCCTGGAGACATCCTTAATAGTTTGTATTTTTTGGAGGCCTCTGGCCACTCAGGGCCACAGGCCCCTGGAGAGAAAGACGGGACATTTATTCTTGGAAACAAAAGGGGCCAGCCCCGGTCCCTGATGTTTGTTTAGAGGGTTCCCTTGGGATTGTCAGGGCAGCACAAATTTGAGGTGGGGGCATGTATGGTCTGGGACATATCCTTAATAGTCTGGAATTTTTGGAGGCATCTGGCCACTCAGGGACACAGGCCCCTGGAAAAAAATTACCGGCCATTTTGTCTTGGAAAGAAAGTGTCCAGCCCAGGTTCCTGCTGTCAGTTTGTAGTGTTCCCTGGGACTGTCAGTGCATCACAAAATTATCGTAGGGTGCAGGCTGAGTCTGGAAAATATCCTTAATCGTTTGGATATTTTGGAGTCGTCTGGCCACTCAGGGCCACTGGCCCCTGGAGAGAAAGACCGGCCCTTTTCCCTGTGAAGGAAAAGTTGCCAGCCCAGGTTGCTGATGACAGTTTGTAGGGTTCCCTTGGGACTGTCAGGGCAGCACAGATTTGAGGTGGGGTCAAGTTAGGTCTGGGACATATCTTTAATCGTTTGGATTTTTTGGAGGCCTCTGGCCACTCAGGGACACAGGCCCCTGGAGAAAATTACCGGCCATTTTGTCTTGGAAAGAAAAGTTGCCAGCCCAGGTTCCTGAAATCATTTTGTAGGGTTCCCTTGGGAGTGCCAGGGCAGCACAGGTTTGAGGTGGGGGCTGGTTGGATCTGGGACACATCCTTAATCCTTTGGTTTTTTTGGAGGCATCTGGCCACTCAGGGACACAGGCCCCTGGAGACAAAGACGGGCCCTTTTCCCTGTGAAGGAAAAGTTGCCAGTGCAGGTATCTAAAATCTGTTTAAAAGGTTCCCTTGGGACTGTCAGGGCAGCACAAATTTGAAGTGGTGGCAAGTTAGGTCTGGGACATATCTTTAACCTTTTGGTTTTTTTGGAGGCATCTGGCCACTCAGGGACACAGGCCCCTGGAGACAAAGACCGGCCCTTTTCCCTGTGAAGGAAAAGTTGCCAGCCCAGGTTTCTAAAATCTGTTTAAAAGTTTCCCTTGGGAAGGTCAGGACAGCACAAATTTGAGGTGGGGGCAGGTTAGGTCTGGGACATATCTTTAATCGTTTGGATATTTTGCAGGATTCCAGCCACTCAGGGCCTCAGGCCCCTGGAGACAAAGACTGGCCATTTATATTTGGAAACAAAAGGGGGCAGCCCAGGTTGCTGATGACAGTTTGTAGGGTTCCTTTGGGACTGTCAGGGCAGCACAGATTTGAGGTGGGTTCAGGTTAGGTCTGGGACATATCTTTAATCATTTGGATATTTTGGAGGCATCTGGCCACACAAAGCCACAGGCCCCTGGAGAGAAAGACCGGCCCTTTTCCCTGTGAAGGAAAAGTTGCCAGCCCAGGTTGCTGATGACATTTTGTAGGGTTCTCTGGGACAGTCAGGGCAGCACAAATTTAACTTTGGGTGCAGGCTGAGTCTGGGAAATATCTTTAATCGTTTGGATATTTAGGAGGCGTCTGGCCACTCAGGGCCACAGGGCCCTGGAGAGAAATACCGGCCCTTTTCCCTGTGAAGGAAAGGTTGCCAGCCCAGGTTCCTGATGTCAGTTTGTAGGGTTCCCTTGGGACTGTCAGGGCAGCACAGGTTTGAGGTGGGGTCAGGTTAGGTCCTGGAGACATCCTTAATAGTTTGTATTTTTTGGAGGCACCTGGCCACTCAGGGCCACAGGCCCCTGGAGAGAAAGACGGGACATTTATTCTTGGAAACAAAAGGGGCCAGCCCCGGTCCCTGATGTTTGTTTAGAGGGTTCCCTTGGGATTGTCAGGGCAGCACAAATTTGAGGTGGGGGCATGTATGGTCTGGGACATATCCTTAATAGTCTGGAATTTTTGGAGGCGTCCGGCCACTCAGGGACACAGGCCCCTGGAGAAAATTACTGGCCATTTTTTCTTGGAAAGGAAAGTGTCCAGCCCAGGTTCCTGCTGTCAGTTTGTAGTGTTCCCTGGGACTGTCAGTGCATCACAAAATTATCGTTGGGTGCAGGCTGAGTCTGGGAAATATCCTTAATCGTTTGCATTTTTTGGAGGGGTCTGGCCACTCCGGGCCACTGGCCCCTGGAGAGAAAGACCGGCCCTTTTCCCTGTGAAGGAAAAGTTGCCAGCCCAGGTTGCTGATGACAGTTTGTAGGGTTCCCTTGAGACTGTCAAAGCAGCACAGATTCGAGGTGGGGTCAAGTTAGGTCTAGGACATATCCTTAATAGTCTGGATTTTTTGGAGGCGTCCAGCCACTCAGGGACACAGGCCCCTGCAGACAAAGACCGGCCTTTTTTTCTTGGAAAGAAAAGTTGACAGCCCAGGTTCCTGAAATCATTTTGTAGGGTTCCCTTGGGACTGTCAGGGCAGCACAGGTTTGAGGTGGGGGCAGGTTGGATCTGGGACACATCCTTAATCGTTTGGTTTTTTTGGAGGCGTCTGGCCACTCAAGGACACAGGCCCCTGGAGACAAAGACAGGCCCTTTTCCCTGTGAAGGAAAAGTTGCCAGCCCAGGTATCTAAAATCTGTTTAAAAGGTTCCCTTGGGACTGTCAGGGCAGCACAAATTTGAAGTGGTGGCAAGTTAGGTCTGGGACATATCTTTAACCTTTTGGTTTTTTGGAGGCATCTGGCCACTCAGGGACACAGGCCCCTGGAGACAAAGACCGGCCCTTTTCCCTGTGAAGGAAAAGTTGCCAGCCCAGGTTTCTAAAATCTGTTTAAAAGGTTCCCTTGGGAAGGTCAGGACAGCACAAATTTGAGGTGGGGGCAGGTTAGGTCTGGGACATATCTTTAATCGTTTGGATATTGTGCAGGCTTCCAGCCACTCAGGGCCTCAGGCCCCTGGAGACAAAGACTGGCCATTTATATTTGGAAACAAAAGGGGGCAGCCCAGGTTGCTGATGACAGTTTGTAGGGTTCCTTTGGGACTGTCAGGGCAGCACAGGTTTGAGGTGGGGGCAGGTTGGGTCTAGGACATATCTTTAATCGTTTGGATATTTTGGAGTCGTCTGTCTACTCAAGGCCACAGGCACCTGGAGAAAATTACTGGCCATTTTTTCTTGGAAAGGAAAGTGGCCAGCCCAGGTTCCTGTTGTCAGTTTGTAGTGTTCCCTGGGACTGTCAGGGCAGCACAAATTTAACGTTGGGTGCACGCTGGGTCTGGGACATATCCTTAACAGTTTGGATTTTTTGGAGGCATCTGGCTACTCAAGGCAACAGGCCCCTGGAAAAAATTACCGGCCAGCCCAGGTTCCTGCTGTCAGTTTGTAGGGTTCCCTGGGACTGCCAGGGCAGCACAAATTTAAGGTGGGGGCAGGCTGGGTCTGGGACATATCCTTAATCGTTTTCTTTTTTTGGAGGCGTCTGGCCACACAGGGCCACAGGCCCCTGGAGAGAAAGACCGGCCCTTTTCCCTGTGAAGGAAAGGTTGCCAGCCCAGGTTGCTGATGACAGTTTGTAGGGTTCTCTGGGACTGTCAGGGCAGCACAGATTTGAGGTGGGTTCAGGTTAGGTCGGGGACATATCTTTAATCATTTGGATATTTTGGAGGCATCTGGCCACACAAGGCCACAGGCCCCTGGAGAGAAAGACCGGCCCTTTTCCCTGTGAAGGAAAAGTTGCCAGCCCAGGTTGCTGATGACATTTTGTAGGGTTCCCTTGGGACTGTCAGGACAGCAAAAATTTGAGGTGGGGTCAGGATGGGTCTGGGACATATCTTTAATCGTTTGGATATTTTGGAGGCATCTGGCTACTCAAGGCCACAGGCCCCTGGAGAAAATTACCGGCCATTTTGTCTTGGAAAGAAAAGTTGCCAGCCCAGGTTCCTGATGTCAGTTTGTAGGGTTCCCTTGGGACTGTCAGGGCAGCACAGGTTTGAGGTGGGGTCAGGTTAGGTCCTGGAGACATCCTTAATAGTTTGTATTTTTTGGAGGCCTCTGGCCACTCAGGGCCACAGGCCCCTGGAGAGAAAGACGGGACATTTATTCTTGGAAACAAAAGGGGCCAGCCCCGGTCCCTGATGTTTGTTTAGAGGGTTCCCTTGGGATTGTCAGGGCAGCACAAATTTGAGGTGGGGGCATGTATGGTCTGGGACATATCCTTAATAGTCTGGAATTTTTGGAGGCGTCTGGCCACTCAGGGACACAGGCCCCTGGAAAAAATTACCGGCCATTTTGTCTTGGAAAGGAAAGTGTCCAGCCCAGGTTCCTGCTGTCAGTTTGTAGTGTTCCCTGGGACTGTCAGTGCATCACAAAATTATCGTTGGGTGCAGGCTGAGTCTGGGAAATATCCTTAATCGTTTGCATTTTTTGGAGGCGTCTGGCCACTCCGGGCCACTGGCCCCTGGAGAGAAAGACCGGCCCTTTTCCCTGTGAAGGAAAAGTTGCCAGCCCAGGTTGCTGATGACAGTTTGTAGGGTTCCCTTGGGACTGTCAGGGCAGCACAGATTTGAGGTGGGGTCAAGTTAGGTCTGGGACATATCTTTAATCTTTTGGATTTTTTGGAGGCCTCTGGCCACTCAAGGCCACAGGCTCGTGGAGAAAATGACCGGCCTTTATTCTTGGAAAGAACAGTGGCCAGCCCAGGTTCCTGCTGTCAGTTTGTAGGGTTCCCTTGGGACTGTCAGGGCAGCACAGGTTTGAGGTGGGGGCAGGTTGGGTCTGGGACATATCTTTAATCGTTTGGATATTTTGGAGTCGTCTGGCTACTCAAGGCCACAAGCCCCTGGAGAAAATTACTGGCCATTTTTTCTTGGAAAGGAAAGTGGCCAGCCCAGGTTCCTGTTGTCAGTTTGTAGTGTTCCCTGGGACTGTCAGCGCAGCACAAATTTAACGTTGGGTGCACGCTGGGTCTGGGACATATCTTTAATCGTTTGGATATTTTGGAGTCGTCTGGCTACTCAAGGCCACAAGCCCCTGGAGAAAATTACTGGCCATTTTTTCTTGGAAAGGAAAGTGGCCAGCCCAGGTTCCTGCTGTCAGTTTGTAGGGTTCTCTGGGACAGTCAGGGCAGCACAAATTTAACGTTGAGTGCCGGCTGAGTCTGGGAAATATCTTTAATCGTTTGGATATTTTGGAGGCGTCTGGCCACTCAGGGCCACAGGCCCCTGGAGAGAAAGACCGGCCCTTTTCCCTGTGAAGGAAAAGTTGCCAGCCCAGGTTGCTGATGACAGTTTGTAGGGTTCCCTTGGGACTCTCAGGGTAGCACAAATTTGAAGTGGTGGCAGGTTAGGTCTGGGACATATCTTTAATCGTTTGGATTTTTTGGAGGCCTCTGGCCACTCAAGGCCACAGGCACCTGGAGAAAATTACTGGCCATTTTTTCTTGGAAAGGAAAGTGGCCAGCCCAGGTTCCTGTTGTCAGTTTGTAGTGTTCCCTGGGACTGTCAGGGCAGCACAAATTTAACGTTGGGTGCACGCTGGGTCTGGGACATATCCTTAACAGTTTGGATTTTTTGGAGGCATCTGGCTACTCAAGGCAACAGGCCCCTGGAAAAAATTACCGGCCAGCCCAGGTTCCTGCTGTCAGTTTGTAGGGTTCCCTGGGACTGCCAGGGCAGCACAAATTTAAGGTGGGGGCAGGCTGGGTCTGGGACATATCCTTAATAGTTTTCTTTTTTTGGAGGCGTCTGGCCACTCAGGGCCACAGGCCCCTGGAGAGAAAGACCGGCCCTTTTCCCTGTGAAGGAAAGGTTGCCAGCCCAGGTTGCTGATGACAGTTTGTAGGGTTCTCTGGGACTGTCAGGGCAGCACAGATTTGAGGTGGGTTCAGGTTACGTCGGGGACATATCTTTAATCATTTGGATATTTTGGAGGCATCTGGCCACACAAGGCCACAGGCCCCTGGAGAGAAAGACCGGCCCTTTTCCCTGTGAAGGAAAAGTTGCCAGCCCAGGTTGCTGATGACATTTTGTAGGGTTCCCTTGGGACTGTCAGGACAGCAAAAATTTGAGGTGGGGTCAGGATGGGTCTGGGACATATCTTTAATCGTTTGGATATTTTGGAGGCATCTGGCTACTCAAGGCCACAGGCCCCTGGAGAAAATTACCGGCCATTTTGTCTTGGAAAGAAAAGTTGCCAGCCCAGGTTCCTGATGTCAGTTTGTAGGGTTCCCTTGGGACTGTCAGGGCAGCACAGGTTTGAGGTGGGGTCAGGTTAGGTCCTGGAGACATCCTTAATAGTTTGTATTTTTTGGAGGCCTCTGGCCACTCAGGGCCACAGGCCCCTGGAGAGAAAGACGGGACATTTATTCTTGGAAACAAAAGGGGCCAGCCCCGGTCCCTGATGTTTGTTTAGAGGGTTCCCTTGGGATTGTCAGGGCAGCACAAATTTGAGGTGGGGGCATGTATGGTCTGGGACATATCCTTAATAGTCTGGAATTTTTGGAGGCGTCTGGCCACTCAGGGACACAGGCCCCTGGAAAAAATTACCGGCCATTTTGTCTTGGAAAGGAAAGTGTCCAGCCCAGGTTCCTGCTGTCAGTTTGTAGTGTTCCCTGGGACTGTCAGTGCATCACAAAATTATCGTAGGGTGCAGGCTGAGTCTGGGAAATATCCTTAATCGTTTGCATTTTTTGGAGGCGTCTGGCCACTCCGGGCCACTGGCCCCTGGAGAGAAAGACCGGCCCTTTTCCCTGTGAAGGAAAAGTTGCCAGCCCAGGTTGCTGATGACAGTTTGTAGGGTTCCCTTGGGACTGTCAGGGCAGCACAGATTTGAGGTGGGGTCAAGTTAGGTCTGGGACATATCTTTAATCTTTTGGATTTTTTGGAGGCCTCTGGCCACTCAAGGCCACAGGCTCGTGGAGAAAATGACCGGCCTTTATTCTTGGAAAGAACAGTGGCCAGCCCAGGTTCCTGCTGTCAGTTTGTAGGGTTCCCTTGGGACTGTCAGGGCAGCACAGGTTTGAGGTGGGGGCAGGTTGGGTCTGGGACATATCTTTAATCGTTTGGATATTTTGGAGTCGTCTGGCTACTCAAGGCCACAAGCCCCTGGAGAAAATTACTGGCCATTTTTTCTTGGAAAGGAAAGTGGCCAGCCCAGGTTCCTGTTGTCAGTTTGTAGTGTTCCCTGGGACTGTCAGCGCAGCACAAATTTAACGTTGGGTGCACGCTGGGTCTGGGACATATCTTTAATCGTTTGGATATTTTGGAGTCGTCTGGCTACTCAAGGCCACAAGCCCCTGGAGAAAATTACTGGCCATTTTTTCTTGGAAAGGAAAGTGGCCAGCCCAGGTTCCTGCTGTCAGTTTGTAGGGTTCTCTGGGACAGTCAGGGCAGCACAAATTTAACGTTGAGTGCCGGCTGAGTCTGGGAAATATCTTTAATCGTTTGGATATTTTGGAGGCGTCTGGCCACTCAGGGCCACAGGCCCCTGGAGAGAAAGACCGGCCCTTTTCCCTGTGAAGGAAAAGTTGCCAGCCCAGGTTGCTGATGACAGTTTGTAGGGTTCCCTTGGGACTCTCAGGGTAGCACAAATTTGAAGTGGTGGCAGGTTAGGTCTGGGACATATCTTTAATCGTTTGGATTTTTTGGAGGCCTCTGGCCACTCAAGGCCACAGGCTCGTGGAGAAAATGACCGGCCTTTATTCTTGGAAAGAACAGTGGCCAGCCCAGGTTCCTGCTGTCAGTTTGTAGGGTTCCCTGGGACTGTCAGGGCAGCACAAAATTAACGTTGGGCGCAGGCTGAGTCTGGGACATATCCTTAACAGTTTGGATTTTTTGGAGGCATCTGGCTACTCAAGACAACAGGCCCCTGGAAAAAATTACCGGCCAGCCCAGGTTCCTGCTGTCAGTTTGTAGGGTTCCCTGGGACTGCCAGGGCAGCACAAATTTAAGGTGGGGGCAGGCTGGGTCTGGGACATATCCTTAATCGTTTTCTTTTTTTGGAGGCGTCTGGCCACACAGGGCCACAGGCCCCTGGAGAGAAAGACCGGCCCTTTTCCCTGTGAAGGAAAGGTTGCCAGCCCAGGTTGCTGATGACAGTTTGTAGGGTTCCCTTGGGACTGTCAGGGCAGCACAGATTTGAGGTGGGTTCAGGTTAGGTCGGGGACATATCTTTAATCATTTGGATATTTTGGAGGCATCTGGCCACACAAGGCCACAGGCCCCTGGAGAGAAAGACCGGCCCTTTTCCCTGTGAAGGAAAAGTTGCCAGCCCAGGTTGCTGATGACATTTTGTAGGGTTCCCTTGGGACTGTCAGGACAGCAAAAATTTGAGGTGGGGTCAGGATGGGTCTGGGACATATCTTTAATCGTTTGGATATTTTGGAGGCATCTGGCTACTCAAGGCCACAGGCCCCTGGAGAAAATTACCGGCCATTTTGTCTTGGAAAGAAAAGTTGCCAGCCCAGGTTCCTGATGTCAGTTTGTAGGGTTCCCTTGGGACTGTCAGGGCAGCACAGGTTTGAGGTGGGGTCAGGTTAGGTCCTGGAGACATCCTTAATAGTTTGTATTTTTTGGAGGCACCTGGCCACTCAGGGCCACAGGCCCCTGGAGAGAAAGACGGGACATTTATTCTTGGAAACAAAAGGGGCCAGCCCCGGTCCCTGATGTTTGTTTAGAGGGTTCCCTTGGGATTGTCAGGGCAGCACAAATTTGAGGTGGGGGCATGTATGGTCTGGGACATATCCTTAATAGTCTGGAATTTTTGGAGGCGTCTGGCCACTCAGGGACACAGGCCCCTGGAAAAAATTACCGGCCATTTTGTCTTGGAAAGGAAAGTGTCCAGCCCAGGTTCCTGCTGTCAGTTTGTAGTGTTCCCTGGGACTGTCAGTGCATCACAAAATTATCGTAGGGTGCAGGCTGAGTCTGGAAAATATCCTTAATCGTTTGCATTTTTTGGAGGCGTCTGGCCACTCAGGGCCACTGGCCCCTGGAGAGAAAGACCGGCCCTTTTCCCTGTGAAGGAAAAGTTGCCAGCCCAGGTTGCTGATGACAGTTTGTAGGGTTCCCTTGGGACTGTCAGGGCAGCACAGATTTGAGGTGGGGTCAAGTTAGGTCTGGGACATATCTTTAACCATTTGGTTTTTTTGGAGGCATCTGGCCACTCAGGGACACAGGCCCCTGGAGAGAAAGACCGGTCCTTTTCCCTGTGAAGGAAAAGTTGCCAGCCCAGGTTCCTGCTGTCAGTTTGTAGTGTTCCCTGGGACTGTCAGTGCATCACAAAATTATCGTAGGGTGCAGGCTGAGTCTGGAAAATATCCTTAATCGTTTGCATTTTTTGGAGGCGTCTGGCCACTCAGGGCCACTGGCCCCTGGAGAGAAAGACCGGCCCTTTTCCCTGTGAAGGAAAAGTTGCCAGCCCAGGTTGCTGATGACAGTTTGTAGGGTTCCCTTGGGACTGTCAGGGCAGCACAGATTTGAGGTGGGGTCAAGTTAGGTCTGGGACATATCTTTAATCGTTTGGATTTTTTGGAGGCCTCTGGCCACTCAGGGACACAGGCCCCTGGAGAAAATTACCGGCCATTTTGTCTTGGAAAGAAAAGTTGCCAGCCCAGGTTCCTGAAATCATTTTGTAGGGTTCCCTTGGGACTGCCAGGGCAGCACAGGTTTGAGGTGGGGGCTGGTTGGATCTGGGACACATCCTTAATCCTTTGGTTTTTTTGGAGGCATCTGGCCACTCAGGGACACAGGCCCCTGGAGACAAAGACGGGCCCTTTTCCCTGTGAAGGAAAAGTTGCCAGTGCAGGTATCTAAAATCTGTTTAAAAGGTTCCCTTGGGACTGTCAGGGCAGGACAAATTTGAAGTGGTGGCAAGTTAGGTCTGGGACATATCTTTAACCTTTTGGTTTTTTTGGAGGCATCTGGCCACTCAGGGACACAGGCCCCTGGAGACAAAGACCGGCCCTTTTCCCTGTGAAGGAAAAGTTGCCAGCCCAGGTTTCTAAAATCTGTTTAAAAGGTTCCCTTGGGAAGGTCAGGACAGCACAAATTTGAGGTGGGGGCAGGTTAGGTCTGGGACATATCTTTAATCGTTTGGATATTTTGGAGTCGTCTGGCTACTCAAGGCCACAGGCCCCTGGAGAAAATTACTGGCCATTTTTTCTTGGAAAGGAAAGTGGCCAGCCCAGGTTCCTGTTGTCAGTTTGTAGTGTTCCCTGGGACTGTCAGGGCAGCACAAATTTAACGTTGGGTGCACGCTGGGTCTGGGACATATCTTTAATCGTTTGGATATTTTGGAGTCGTCTGGCTACTCAAGGCCACAAGCCCCTGGAGAAAATTACTGGCCATTTTTTCTTGGAAAGGAAAGTGGCCAGCCCAGGTTCCTGCTGTCAGTTTGTAGGGTTCTCTGGGACAGTCAGGGCAGCACAAATTTAACGTTGAGTGCCGGCTGAGTCTGGGAAATATCTTTAATCGTTTGGATATTTTGGAGGCGTCTGGCCACTCAGGGCCACAGGCCCCTGGAGAGAAAGACCGGCCCTTTTTCCTGTGAAGGAAAAGTTGCCAGCCCAGGTTGCTGATGACAGTTTGTAGGGTTCCCTTGGGACTCTCAGGGTAGCACAAATTTGAAGTGGTGGCAGGTTAGGTCTGGGACATATCTTTAATCGTTTGGATATTTTGGAGGCCTCTGGCCACTCAAGGCCACAGGCTCGTGGAGAAAATGACCGGCCTTTATTCTTGGAAAGAACAGTGGCCAGCCCAGGTTCCTGCTGTCAGTTTGGAGGGTTCCCTTGGGACTGTCAGGGCAGCACAAAATTAACGTTGGGCGCAGGCTGAGTCTGGGACATATCCTTAATAGTTTGGATTTTTTGGAGGCATCTGGCTACTCAAGGCCACAGGCCCCTGGAAAAAATTACCGGCCAGCCCAGGTTCCTGCTGTCAGTTTGTAGGGTTCCCTGGGACTGTCAGGGCAGCACAAAATTAACGTTGGGTGCAGGCTGGGTCTGCGACATATTCTTAATAGTTTGGATATTTTTATTTTGGAGGCGTCCGGCCACTCAGGGACACAGGCCCCTGGAGATAAAGACCAGCCATTTATTCTTAGAAAGAAGGGGGGCTAGCCCAGGTTTCTTATATCTGTTTAAAGGGTTCCCTGGAATTGCCAGGGCAGCACAAATTTAAGGTGGGGGCAGGCTGGGTATGGGACATATCCTTAATCGTTTTCTTTTTTTGGAGGCGTCTGGCCACTCAGGGCCACAGGGCCCTGGAGAGAAAGACTGGCCCTTTTCCCTGTGAAGGAAAGGTTGCCAGCCCAGGTTGCTGATGACAGTTTGTAGGGTTCTCTGGGACTGTCAGGGCAGCACAGATTTGAGGTGGGTTCAGGTTAGGTCGGGGACATATCTTTAATCATTTGGATATTTTGGAGGCATCTGGCCACTCAAGGCCACAGGCCCCTGGAGAGAAAGACCGGCCCTTTTCCCTGTGAAGGAAAAGTTGCCAGCCCAGGTTGCTGATGACATTTTGTAGGGTTCCCTTGGGACTGTCAGGACAGCAAAAATTTGAGGTGGGGTCAGGATGGGTCTGGGACATATCTTTAATCGTTTGGATATTTTGGAGGCATCTGGCTACTCAAGGCCACAGGCCCCTGGAGAAAATTACCGGCCATTTTGTCTTGGAAAGAAAAGTTGCCAGCCCAGGTTCCTGATGTCAGTTTGTAGGGTTCCCTTGGGACTGTCAGGGCAGCACAGGTTTGAGGTGGGGTCAGGTTAGGTCCTGGAGACATCCTTAATAGTTTGTATTTTTTGGAGGCACCTGGCCACTCAGGGCCACAGGCCCCTGGAGAGAAAGACGGGACATTTATTCTTGGAAACAAAAGGGGCCAGCCCCGGTCCCTGATGTTTGTTTAGAGGGTTCCCTTGGGATTGTCAGGGCAGCACAAATTTGAGGTGGGGGCATGTATGGTCTGGGACATATCCTTAATAGTCTGGAATTTTTGGAGGCGTCTGGCCACTCAGGGACACAGGCCCCTGGAAAAAATTACCGGCCATTTTGTCTTGGAAAGGAAAGTGTCCAGCCCAGGTTCCTGCTGTCAGTTTGTAGTGTTCCCTGGGACTGTCAGTGCATCACAAAATTATCGTAGGGTGCAGGCTGAGTCTGGAAAATATCCTTAATCGTTTGCATTTTTTGGAGGCGTCTGGCCACTCAGGGCCACTGGCCCCTGGAGAGAAAGACCGGCCCTTTTCCCTGTGAAGGAAAAGTTGCCAGCCCAGGTTGCTGATGACAGTTTGTAGGGTTCCCTTGGGACTGTCAGGGCAGCACAGATTTGAGGTGGGGTCAAGTTAGGTCTGGGACATATCTTTAACCATTTGGTTTTTTTGGAGGCATCTGGCCACTCAGGGACACAGGCCCCTGGAGAGAAAGACCGGTCCTTTTCCCTGTGAAGGAAAAGTTGCCAGCCCAGGTTCCTGCTGTCAGTTTGTAGTGTTCCCTGGGACTGTCAGTGCATCACAAAATTATCGTAGGGTGCAGGCTGAGTCTGGAAAATATCCTTAATCGTTTGCATTTTTTGGAGGCGTCTGGCCACTCAGGGCCACTGGCCCCTGGAGAGAAAGACCGGCCCTTTTCCCTGTGAAGGAAAAGTTGCCAGCCCAGGTTGCTGATGACAGTTTGTAGGGTTCCCTTGGGACTGTCAGGGCAGCACAGATTTGAGGTGGGGTCAAGTTAGGTCTGGGACATATCTTTAATCGTTTGGATTTTTTGGAGGCCTCTGGCCACTCAGGGACACAGGCCCCTGGAGAAAATTACCGGCCATTTTGTCTTGGAAAGAAAAGTTGCCAGCCCAGGTTCCTGAAATCATTTTGTAGGGTTCCCTTGGGACTGCCAGGGCAGCACAGGTTTGAGGTGGGGGCTGGTTGGATCTGGGACACATCCTTAATCCTTTGGTTTTTTTGGAGGCATCTGGCCACTCAGGGACACAGGCCCCTGGAGACAAAGACGGGCCCTTTTCCCTGTGAAGGAAAAGTTGCCAGTGCAGGTATCTAAAATCTGTTTAAAAGGTTCCCTTGGGACTGTCAGGGCAGGACAAATTTGAAGTGGTGGCAAGTTAGGTCTGGGACATATCTTTAACCTTTTGGTTTTTTTGGAGGCATCTGGCCACTCAGGGACACAGGCCCCTGGAGACAAAGACCGGCCCTTTTCCCTGTGAAGGAAAAGTTGCCAGCCCAGGTTTCTAAAATCTGTTTAAAAGGTTCCCTTGGGAAGGTCAGGACAGCACAAATTTGAGGTGGGGGCAGGTTAGGTCTGGGACATATCTTTAATCGTTTGGATATTTTGGAGTCGTCTGGCTACTCAAGGCCACAGGCCCCTGGAGAAAATTACTGGCCATTTTTTCTTGGAAAGGAAAGTGGCCAGCCCAGGTTCCTGTTGTCAGTTTGTAGTGTTCCCTGGGACTGTCAGGGCAGCACAAATTTAACGTTGGGTGCACGCTGGGTCTGGGACATATCTTTAATCGTTTGGATATTTTGGAGTCGTCTGGCTACTCAAGGCCACAAGCCCCTGGAGAAAATTACTGGCCATTTTTTCTTGGAAAGGAAAGTGGCCAGCCCAGGTTCCTGCTGTCAGTTTGTAGGGTTCTCTGGGACAGTCAGGGCAGCACAAATTTAACGTTGAGTGCCGGCTGAGTCTGGGAAATATCTTTAATCGTTTGGATATTTTGGAGGCGTCTGGCCACTCAGGGCCACAGGCCCCTGGAGAGAAAGACCGGCCCTTTTTCCTGTGAAGGAAAAGTTGCCAGCCCAGGTTGCTGATGACAGTTTGTAGGGTTCCCTTGGGACTCTCAGGGTAGCACAAATTTGAAGTGGTGGCAGGTTAGGTCTGGGACATATCTTTAATCGTTTGGATATTTTGGAGGCCTCTGGCCACTCAAGGCCACAGGCTCGTGGAGAAAATGACCGGCCTTTATTCTTGGAAAGAACAGTGGCCAGCCCAGGTTCCTGCTGTCAGTTTGGAGGGTTCCCTTGGGACTGTCAGGGCAGCACAAAATTAACGTTGGGCGCAGGCTGAGTCTGGGACATATCCTTAATAGTTTGGATTTTTTGGAGGCATCTGGCTACTCAAGGCCACAGGCCCCTGGAAAAAATTACCGGCCAGCCCAGGTTCCTGCTGTCAGTTTGTAGGGTTCCCTGGGACTGTCAGGGCAGCACAAAATTAACGTTGGGTGCAGGCTGGGTCTGCGACATATTCTTAATAGTTTGGATATTTTTATTTTGGAGGCGTCCGGCCACTCAGGGACACAGGCCCCTGGAGATAAAGACCAGCCATTTATTCTTAGAAAGAAGGGGGGCTAGCCCAGGTTTCTTATATCTGTTTAAAGGGTTCCCTGGAATTGCCAGGGCAGCACAAATTTAAGGTGGGGGCAGGCTGGGTATGGGACATATCCTTAATCGTTTTCTTTTTTTGGAGGCGTCTGGCCACTCAGGGCCACAGGGCCCTGGAGAGAAAGACTGGCCCTTTTCCCTGTGAAGGAAAGGTTGCCAGCCCAGGTTGCTGATGACAGTTTGTAGGGTTCTCTGGGACTGTCAGGGCAGCACAGATTTGAGGTGGGTTCAGGTTAGGTCGGGGACATATCTTTAATCATTTGGATATTTTGGAGGCATCTGGCCACTCAAGGCCACAGGCCCCTGGAGAGAAAGACCGGCCCTTTTCCCTGTGAAGGAAAAGTTGCCAGCCCAGGTTGCTGATGACATTTTGTAGGGTTCCCTTGGGACTGTCAGGACAGCAAAAATTTGAGGTGGGGTCAGGATGGGTCTGGGACATATCTTTAATCGTTTGGATATTTTGGAGGCATCTGGCTACTCAAGGCCACAGGCCCCTGGAGAAAATTACCGGCCATTTTGTCTTGGAAAGAAAAGTTGCCAGCCCAGGTTCCTGATGTCAGTTTGTAGGGTTCCCTTGGGACTGTCAGGGCAGCACAGGTTTGAGGTGGGGTCAGGTTAGGTCCTGGAGACATCCTTAATAGTTTGTATTTTTTGGAGGCACCTGGCCACTCAGGGCCACAGGCCCCTGGAGAGAAAGACGGGACATTTATTCTTGGAAACAAAAGGGGCCAGCCCCGGTCCCTGATGTTTGTTTAGAGGGTTCCCTTGGGATTGTCAGGGCAGCACAAATTTGAGGTGGGGGCATGTATGGTCTGGGACATATCCTTAATAGTCTGGAATTTTTGGAGGCGTCCGGCCACTCAGGGACACAGGCCCCTGGAGAAAATTACTGGCCATTTTTTCTTGGAAAGGAAAGTGTCCAGCCCAGGTTCCTGCTGTCAGTTTGTAGTGTTCCCTGGGACTGTCAGTGCATCACAAAATTATCGTTGGGTGCAGGCTGAGTCTGGGAAATATCCTTAATCGTTTGCATTTTTTGGAGGCGTCTGGCCACTCAGGGCCACTGGCCCCTGGAGAGAAAGACCGGCCCTTTTCCCTGTGAAGGAAAATTTGCCAGCCCAGGTTGCTGATGACAGTTTGTAGGGTTCCCTTGGGACTGTCAGGGCAGCACAGATTTGAGGTGGGGTCAAGTTAGGTCTGGGACATATCCTTAATAGTCTGGATTTTTTGGAGGCGTCCGGCCACTCAGGGACACAGGCCCCTGCAGACAAAGACCGGCCTTTTTTTCTTGGAAAGAAAAGTTGACAGCCCAGGTTCCTGAAATCATTTTGTAGGGTTCCCTTGGGACTGTCAGGGCAGCACAGGTTTGAGGTGGGGGCAGGTTGGATCTGGGACACATCCTTAATCGTTTGGTTTTTTTGGAGGCGTCTGGCCACTCAAGGACACAGGCCCCTGGAGAGAAAGACCGGCCCTTTTCCCTGTGAAGGAAAATTTGCCAGCCCAGGTTGCTGATGACAGTTTGTAGGGTTCCCTTGGGACTGTCAGGGCAGCACAGGTTTGAGGTGGGGTCAGGTTAGGTCCTGGAGACATCCTTAATAGTTTGTATTTTTTGGAGGCCTCTGGCCACTCAGGGCCACAGGCCCCTGGAGAGAAAGACCGGCCCTTTTCCATGTGAAGGAAAAGTTGCCAGCCCAGGTTGCTGATGACAGTTTGTAGGGTTCCCTTGGGACTGTCAGGACAGCAAAAATTTGAGGTGGGGTCAAGTTAGGTCTGGGACATATCTTTAACCTTTTGGTTTTTTTGGAGGCATCTGGCCACTCAGGGACCCAGGCCCCTGGAGACAAAGACCGGCCCTTTTCCCTGTGAAGGAAAAGTTGCCAGCCCAGGTTTCTAAAATCTGTTTAACAGGTTCACTTGGGAAGGTCAGGAAAGCACAAATTTGAGGTGGGGGCAGGTTAGGTCTGGGACATATCTTTAATCGTTTGGATATTTTGGAGTCGTCTGGCCACTCAGGGCCACAGGCCCCTGGAGAGAAAGACCGGCCCTTTTCCCTGTGAAGGAAAAGTTGCCAGCCCAGGTTGCTGATGACAGTTTGTAGGGTTCCCTTGGGACTCTCAGGGTAGCACAAATTTGAAGTGGTGGCAGGATAGGTCTGGGACATATCTTTAATCGTTTGGATTTTTTGGAGGCCTCTGGCCACTCAAGGCCACAGGCTCGTGGAGAAAATGACCGTCCTTTATTCTTGGAAAGAGCAGTGGCCAGCCCAGGTTCCTGCTGTCAGTTTGGAGGGTTCCCTTGGGACTGTCAGGGCAGCACAAAATTAACGTTGGGCGCAGGCTGAGTCTGGGACATATCCTTAATAGTTTGGATTTTTTGGAGGCGTCTGGCTACTCAAGGCCACAGGCCCCTGGAAAAAATTACCGGCCATTTTGTCTTGGAAAGGAAAGTGTCCAGCCCAGGTTCCTGCTGTCAGTTTGTAGTGTTCCCTGGGACTGTCAGTGCATCACAAAATTATCGTTGGGTGCAGGCTGAGTCTGGGAAATATCCTTAATCGTTTGCATTTTTTGGAGGCGTCTGGCCACTCAGGGCCACTGGCCCCTGGAGAGAAAGACCGGCCCTTTTCCCTGTGAAGGAAAAGTTGCCAGCCCAGGTTGCTGATGACAGTTTGTAGGGTTCCCTTGGGACTGCCAGGGCAGCACAGGTTTGAGGTGGGGGCTGGTTGGATCTGGGACACATCCTTAATCCTTTGGTTTTTTTGGAGGCATCTGGCCACTCAGGGACACAGGCCCCTGGAGACAAAGACGGGCCCTTTTCCCTGTGAAGGAAAAGTTGCCAGTGCAGGTATCTAAAATCTGTTTAAAAGGTTCCCTTGGGACTGTCAGGGCAGGACAAATTTGAAGTGGTGGCAAGTTAGGTCTGGGACATATCTTTAACCTTTTGGTTTTTTTGGAGGCATCTGGCCACTCAGGGACACAGGCCCCTGGAGACAAAGACCGGCCCTTTTCCCTGTGAAGGAAAAGTTGCCAGCCCAGGTTTCTAAAATCTGTTTAAAAGGTTCCCTTGGGAAGGTCAGGACAGCACAAATTTGAGGTGGGGGCAGGTTAGGTCTGGGACATATCTTTAATCGTTTGGATATTTTGCAGGATTCCAGCCACTCAGGGCCTCAGGCCCCTGGAGACAAAGACTGGCCATTTATATTTGGAAACAAAAGGGGGCAGCCCAGGTTGCTGATGACAGTTTGTAGGGTTCCTTTGGGACTGTCAGGGCAGCACAGATTTGAGGTGGGTTCAGGTTAGGTCTGGGACATATCTTTAATCATTTGGATATTTTGGAGGCATCTGGCCACACAAAGCCACAGGCCCCTGGAGAGAAAGACCGGCCCTTTTCCCTGTGAAGGAAAAGTTGCCAGCCCAGGTTGCTGATGACATTTTGTAGGGCTCTCTGGGACAGTCAGGGCAGCACAAATTTAACTTTGGGTGCAGGCTGAGTCTGGGAAATATCTTTAATCGTTTGGATATTTAGGAGGCGTCTGGCCACTCAGGGCCACAGGGCCCTGGAGAGAAATACCGGCCCTTTTCCCTGTGAAGGAAAGGTTGCCAGCCCAGGTTGCTGATGACAGTTTGTAGGGTTCCCTTGGGACTGTCAGGG
Source organism: Anomalospiza imberbis (assembly GCF_031753505.1). Lineage (NCBI taxonomy): Eukaryota > Metazoa > Chordata > Aves > Passeriformes > Viduidae > Anomalospiza > Anomalospiza imberbis. Next base: position 68,856,934 of record NC_089721.1, read on the forward strand.
CAGCACAGATTTGAGGTGGGTTCAGGTTAGGTCGGGGACATATCTTTAATCATTTGGATATTTTGGAGGCCTCTGGCCACTCAAGGCCACAGGCCCCTGGAGAGAAAGACCGGCCCTTTTCCCTGTGAAGGAAAAGTTGCCAGCCCAGGTTTCTAAAATCTGTTTAAAAGGTTCCCTTGGGAAGGTCAGGACAGCACAAATTTGAGGTGGGGGCAGGTTAGGTCTGGGACATATCTTTAATCGTTTGGATATTTTGGAGTCGTCTGGCTACTCAAGACCACAGGCCCCTGGAGAAAATTACTGGCCATTTTTTCTTGGAAAGGAAAGTGGCCAGCCCAGGTTCCTGTTGTCAGTTTGTAGTGTTCCCTGGGACTGTCAGGGCAGCACAAATTTAACGTTGGGTGCACGCTGGGTCTGGGACATATCTTTAATCGTTTGGATATTTTGGAGTCGTCTGGCTTCTCAAGGCCACAAGCCCCTGGAGAAAATTACTGGCCATTTTTTCTTGGAAAGGAAAGTGGCCAGCCCAGGTTCCTGCTGTCAGTTTGTAGGGTTCTCTGGGACAGTCAGGGCAGCACAAATTTAACGTTGAGTGCCGGCTGAGTCTGGGAAATATCTTTAATCGTTTGGATATTTTGGAGGCGTCTGGCCACTCAGGGCCACAGGCCCCTGGAGAGAAAGACCGGCCCTTTTCCCTGTGAAGGAAAAGTTGCCAGCCCAGGTTGCTGATGACAGTTTGTAGGGTTCCCTTGGGACTCTCAGGGTAGCACAAATTTGAAGTGGTGGCAGGTTAGGTCTGGGACATATCTTTAATCGTTTGGATATTTTGGAGGCCTCTGGCCACTCAAGGCCACAGGCTCGTGGAGAAAATGACCGGCCTTTATTCTTGGAAAGAACAGTGGCCAGCCCAGGTTCCTGCTGTCAGTTTGGAGGGTTCCCTTGGGACTGTCAGGGCAGCACAAAATTAACGTTGGGCGCAGGCTGAGTCTGGGACATATCCTTAATAGTTTGGATTTTTTGGAGGCATCTGGCTACTCAAGGCCACAGGCCCCTGGAAAAAATTACCGGCCAGCCCAGGTTCCTGCTGTCAGTTTGTAGGGTTCCCTGGGACTGTCAGGGCAGCACAAAATTAACGTTGGGTGCAGGCTGGGTCTTCGACATATTCTTAATAGTTTGGATATTTTTATTTTGGAGGCGTCCGGCCACTCAGGGACACAGGGCCCTGGAGATAAAGACCAGCCATTTATTCTTAGAAAGAAGGGGGGCTAGCCCAGGTTTCTTATATCTGTTTAAAGGGTTCCCTGGAATTGCCAGGGCAGCACAAATTTAAGGTGGGGGCAGGCTGGGTATGGGACATATCCTTAATCGTTTTCTTTTTTTGGAGGCGTCTGGCCACTCAGGGCCACAGGGCCCTGGAGAGAAAGACTGGCCCTTTTCCCTGTGAAGGAAAGGTTGCCAGCCCAGGTTGCTGATGACAGTTTGTAGGGTTCTCTGGGACTGTCAGGGCAGCACAGATTTGAGGTGGGTTCAGGTTAGGTCGGGGACATATCTTTAATCATTTGGATATTTTGGAGGCATCTGGCCACTCAAGGCCACAGGCCCCTGGAGAGAAAGACCGGCCCTTTTCCCTGTGAAGGAAAAGTTGCCAGCCCAGGTTGCTGATGACATTTTGTAGGGTTCCCTTGGGACTGTCAGGACAGCAAAAATTTGAGGTGGGGTCAGGATGGGTCTGGGACATATCTTTAATCGTTTGGATATTTTGGAGGCATCTGGCTACTCAAGGCCACAGGCCCCTGGAGAAAATTACCGGCCATTTTGTCTTGGAAAGAAAAGTTGCCAGCCCAGGTTCCTGATGTCAGTTTGTAGGGTTCCCTTGGGACTGTCAGGGCAGCACAGGTTTGAGGTGGGGTCAGGTTAGGTCCTGGAGACATCCTTAATAGTTTGTATTTTTTGGAGGCACCTGGCCACTCAGGGCCACAGGCCCCTGGAGAGAAAGACGGGACATTTATTCTTGGAAACAAAAGGGGCCAGCCCCGGTCCCTGATGTTTGTTTAGAGGGTTCCCTTGGGATTGTCAGGGCAGCACAAATTTGAGGTGGGGGCATGTATGGTCTGGGACATATCCTTAATAGTCTGGAATTTTTGGAGGCGTCCGGCCACTCAGGGACACAGGCCCCTGGAGAAAATTACTGGCCATTTTTTCTTGGAAAGGAAAGTGTCCAGCCCAGGTTCCTGCTGTCAGTTTGTAGTGTTCCCTGGGACTGTCAGTGCATCACAAAATTATCGTTGGGTGCAGGCTGAGTCTGGGAAATATCCTTAATCGTTTGCATTTTTTGGAGGCGTCTGGCCACTCAGGGCCACTGGCCCCTGGAGAGAAAGACCGGCCCTTTTCCCTGTGAAGGAAAATTTGCCAGCCCAGGTTGCTGTTGACAGTTTGTAGGGTTCCCTTGGGACTGTCAGGGCAGCACAGATTTGAGGTGGGGTCAAGTTAGGTCTGGGACATATCCTTAATAGTCTGGATTTTTTGGAGGCGTCCGGCCACTCAGGGACACAGGCCCCTGCAGACAAAGACCGGCCTTTTTTTCTTGGAAAGAAAAGTTGACAGCCCAGGTTCCTGAAATCATTTTGTAGGGTTCCCTTGGGACTGTCAGGGCAGCACAGGTTTGAGGTGGGGGCAGGTTGGATCTGGGACACATCCTTAATCGTTTGGTTTTTTTGGAGGCGTCTGGCCACTCAGGGCCACAGGCCCCTGGAGAGAAAGACCGGCCCTTTTCCATGTGAAGGAAAAGTTGCCAGCCCAGGTTGCTGATGACAGTTTGTAGGGTTCCCTTGGGACTGTCAGGACAGCAAAAATTTGAGGTGGGGTCAAGTTAGGTCTGGGACATATCTTTAACCTTTTGGTTTTTTTGGAGGCATCTGGCCACTCAGGGACCCAGGCCCCTGGAGACAAAGACCGGCCCTTTTCCCTGTGAAGGAAAAGTTGCCAGCCCAGGTTTCTAAAATCTGTTTAACAGGTTCACTTGGGAAGGTCAGGACACCACAAATTTGAGGTGGGGGCAGGTTAGGTCTGGGACATATCTTTAATCGTTTGGATATTTTGGAGTCGTCTGGCCACTCAGGGCCACAGGCCCCTGGAGAGAAAGACCGGCCCTTTTCCCTGTGAAGGAAAAGTTGCCAGCCCAGGTTGCTGATGACAGTTTGTAGGGTTCCCTTGGGACTCTCAGGGTAGCACAAATTTGAAGTGGTGGCAGGATAGGTCTGGGACATATCTTTAATCGTTTGGATTTTTTGGAGGCCTCTGGCCACTCAAGGCCACAGGCTCGTGGAGAAAATGACCGGCCTTTATTCTTGGAAAGAACAGTGGCCAGCCCAGGTTCCTGCTGTCAGTTTGGAGGGTTCCCTTGGGACTGTCAGGGCAGCACAAAATTAACGTTGGGCGCAGGCTGAGTCTGGGACATATCCTTAATAGTTTGGATTTTTTGGAGGCGTCTGGCTACTCAAGGCCACAGGCCCCTGGAAAAAATTACCGGCCAGCCCAGGTTCCTGCTGTCAGTTTGTAGGGTTCCCTGGGACTGTCAGGGCAGCACAAAATTAACGTTGGGTGCAGGCTGGGTCTGCGACATATTCTTAATAGTTTGGATATTTTGGAGGCGTCCGGCCACTCAGGGACACAGGCCCCTGGAGATAAAGACCAGCCATTTATTCTTAGAAAGAAGGGGGGCTAGCCCAGGTTTCTTATATCTGTTTAAAGGGTTCCCTGGAATTGCCAGGGCAGCACAAATTTAAGGTGGGGGCAGGCTGAGTCTGGGACATATCCTTAATCGTTTTCTTTTTTTGGAGGCGTCTGGCCACTCAGGGCCACAGGGCCCTGGAGAGAAAGACCGGCCCTTTTCCCTGTGAAGGAAAGGTTGCCAGCCCAGGTTGCTGATGACAGTTTGTAGGGTTCTCTGGGACTGTCAGGGCAGCACAGATTTGAGGTGGGTTCAGGTTAGGTCGGGGACATATCTTTAATCATTTGGATATTTTGGAGGCATCTGGCCACTCAAGGCCACAGGCCCCTGGAGAGAAAGACGGGACATTTATTCTTGGAAACAAAAGGGGCCAGCCCCGGTCCCTGATGTTTGTTTAGAGGGTTCCCTTGGGATTGTCAGGGCAGCACAAATTTGAGGTGGGGTCAGGTATGGTCTGGGACATATCCTTAATAGTCTGGAATTTTTGGAGGCATCTGGCCACTCAGGGACACAGGCCCCTGGAGAAAATTACTGGCCATTTTTGTTTGGAAAGGAAAGTGTCCAGCCCAGGTTCCTGCTGTCAGTTTGTAGTGTTCCTTGGGACTGTCAGTGCATCACAGATTTGAAGTGGGGTCAAGTTAGGTCTGGGACATATCCTTAATAGTCTGGATTTTTTGGAGGCGTCCGGCCACTCAGGGACACAGGCCCCTGCAGACAAAGACCGGCCTTTTTTTCTTGGAAAGAAAAGTTGGCAGCCCAGGTTCCTGAAATCATTTTGTAGGGTTCCCTTGGGACTGTCAGGGCAGCACAGGTTTGAGGTGGGGGCAGGTTGGATCTGGGACACATCCTTAATCGTGTGGTTTTTTTGGAGGCGTCCGGCCACTCAGGGACACAGGCCCCTGGAGACAAAGACAGGCCCTTTTCCCTGTGAAGGAAAAGTTGCCAGCCCAGGTTTCTAAAATCTGTTTAAAAGGTTCCCTTGGGACTGTCAGGGCAGGACAAATTTGAAGCGGTGGCAAGTTAGGTCTGGGACATATCTTTAACCTTTTGGGTTTTTTGGAGGCATCTGGCCACTCAGGGACACAGGCCCCTGGAGACAAAGACTGGCCATTTTCCCTGAGAAGGAAAAGTTGCCAGCCCAGGTTTCTAAAATCTGTTTAAAAGGTTCCCTTGAGAAGGTCAGGACAGCACAAATTTGAGGTGGGGGCAGGTTAGGTCCTGGAGACATCCTTAATAGTTTGGATTTTTTGGAGGCATCTGGCCACTCAGGGCCACAGGCCCCTGGAGAGAAAGACGGGACATTTATTCTTGGAAACAAAAGGGGCCAGCCCCGGTCCCTGATGTTTGTTTAGAGGGTTCCCTTGGGATTGTCAGGGCAGCACAAATTTGAGGTGGGGGCATGTATGGTCTGGGACATATCCTTAATAGTCTGAAATTTTTGGAGGCGTCTGGCCACTCAGGGACACAGGCCCCTGGAGAGAAAGACCGGCCCTTTTCCCTGTGAAGGAAAAGTTGCCAGCCCAGGTTTCTAAAATCTGTTTAAAAGGTTCCCTTGGGAAGGTCAGGACAGCACAAATTTGAGGTGGGGGCAGGTTAGGTCTGGGACATATCCTTAATAGTCTGGAATTTTTGGAGGCGTCTGGCCACTCAGGGACACAGGCCCCTGGAGACAAAGTTGGGCCATTTATTCTTGGAAACAAAAGGGCCCAGCCCAGGTTGCTGATGACAGTTTGTAGGGTTCCCTTGGGACTGTCAGGGCCGCACAAATTTAACGTTGGGTGCACGCTGGGTCTTGGACATATCTTTAATCGTTTGGATATTTTGGAGTCGTCTGGCCACTCAGGGCCACTGGCCCCTGGAGAGAAAGACCGGCCCTTTTCCCTGTGAAGGAAAACTTGCCAGCCCAGGTTGCTGATGACAGTTTGTAGGGTTCCCTTGGGACTGTCAGGGCAGCACAGATTTGAGGTTGGTTCAGGTTAGGTCTGGGACATATCTTTAATTGTTTGGATATTTTGGAGGCATCTGGCCACTCAAGGCCACAGGCCCCTGGAGAGAAAGACCGGCCCTTTTCCCTGTGAAGGAAAAGTTGCCAGCCCAGGTTGCTGATGACATTTTGTAGGGTTCCCTGGGACTGTCAGGGCAGCACAAAATTAATGTTGGGTGCAGGCTGGGTCTGTGACATATTCTTAATAGTTTGGATATTTTGGAGGCGTCCGGCCACTCAGGGACACAGGCCCCTGGAGATAAAGACCAGCCATTTAATCTTAGAAAGAAGGGGGGCTAGCCCAGGTTTCTTATATCTGTTTAAAGGGTTCCCTGGGACTGCCAGGGCAGCACAAATTTAAGGTGGGGGCAGGCTGGGTCTGGGACATATCCTTAATCATTTGGATATTTTGGAGGCATCTGGCTACTCAAGGCCACAGGCCCCTGGAGAAAATTACCGGCCATTTTGTCTTGGAAAGAAAAGTTGCCAGCCCAGGTTCCTGATGTCAGTTTGTAGGGTTCCCTTGGGACTGTCAGGGCAGCACAGGTTTGAGGTGGGGTCAGGTTAGGTCCTGGAGACATCCTTAATAGTTTGGATTTTTTGGAGGCATCTGGCCACTCAGGGCCACAGGCCCCTGGAGAGAAAGACGGGACATTTATTCTTGGAAACAAAAGGGGCCAGCCCCGGTCCCTGATGTTTGTTTAGAGGGTTCCCTTGGGATTGTCAGGGCAGCACAAATTTGAGGTGGGGGCATGTATGGTCTGGGACATATCCTTAATAGTCTGGAATTTTTGGAGGCGTCTGGCCACTCAGGGACACAGGCCCCTGGAGAAAATTACTGGCCATTTCTTCTTGGAAAGGAAAGTGTCCAGCCCAGCTTCCTGCTGTCAGTTTGTAGTGTTCCCTGGGACTGTCAGTGCATCACAAAATTATCGTAGGGTGCAGGCTGAGTCTGGGAAATATCCTTAATCGTTTGCATTTTTTGGAGGCGTCTGGCCACTCAGGGCCACAGGCCCCTGCAGACAAAGACCGGCCCTTTTCCCTGTGAAGGAAAAGTTGCCAGCCCAGATTGCTGATGACAGTTTGTAGGGTTCCCTTGGGACTGTCAGGGCAGCACAGATTTGAGGTGGGGTCAAGTTAGGTCTGGGACATATCCTTAATAGTCTGGATTTTTTGGAGGCGTCCGGCCACTCAGGGACACAGGCCCCTGCAGACAAAGACCGGCCTTTTTTTCTTGGAAAGAAAAGTTGACAGCCCAGGTTCCTGAAATCATTTTGTAGGGTTCCCTTGGGACTGTCAGGGCAGCACAGGTTTGAGGTGGGGGCAGGTTGGATCTGGGACACATCCTTAATCGTTTGGTTTTTTTGGAGGCGTCTGGCCACTCAGGGACACAGGCCCCTGGAGACAAAGACGGGCCCTTTTCCCTGTGAAGGAAAAGTTGCCAGCCCAGGTTTCTAAAATCTGTTTAAAAGGTTCCCTTGGGAAGGTCAGGGCAGCACAAATTTGAGGTGGGGGCAGGTTAGGTCTGGGACATATCTTTAATCGTTTGGATATTTTGGAGGCTTCCAGCCACTCAGGGCCTCAGGCCCCTGGAGACAAAGACAGGCCTTTTATTCTTGGAAACAAAAGGGGCCAGCCCAGGTTGCTGATGACAGTTTGTAGGGTTCCCTGGGACTGTCAGGGCAGCACAAATTTGAGGTGGGGGCAGGTTGGGTCTGGGACATATCTTTAATCGTTTGGATATTTTGGAGTCGTCTGTCTACTCAAGGCCACAGGCCCCTGGAGAAAATTACTGGCCATTTTTTCTTGGAAAGGAAAGTGTCCAGCCCAGGTTCCTGCTGTCAGTTTGTAGTGTTCCCTGGGACTGTCAGGGCAGCACAAATTTAACGTTGGGTGCACGCTGGGTCTGGGACATATCTTTAATCGTTTGGATTTTTTGGAGGCCTCTGGCCACTCAAGGCCACAGGCTCGTGGAGAAAATGACCGGC